>NW_022436965.1:23226580-23531444 GCF_009761245.1 Sapajus apella
AAAAAAAAAAAAAAAAAAAAATATATATATATATATATATATATATAAACAGGTTTGAATCAGAATTTGATGTAGGTTACTTTCCTTGGTACTGATCTGGTCCTTGGCATTTTAAAACTGGTATCCAAAAAGCAGTTCTACTGAGTTGCCTTTGACCAAAAAAAAAAAAAAAAAAAAAAAAAAATGCTCTCTTAAAGGTAGTGAGTTGGTTGACTCAGGTGGTCCCTGGGCTTATAGATGTACTCATCAGTAGCTCTCCTTTTATTGTGTTACTGTTGTAATATATACTAATGAAAGGATACTTCAGTAAATGAGAAAGATTAAAAGTACAGTATATATAACTTGGTTCTTGTAACAAAATTGTTTGAGAGTATTTACTAAGTATGAATTGCTGTGAAGTATGAGGTATTTCTGTTGTTTATGGTGAAATAGGATAAATCTTATAGAATAATTTATAAACTGTTTGGCAGAACTCTGGAATTCAGAATGCAGGAATACCAGGTCATGGACAGAAATGTGTTTCATAATAGACATCTTTTATTTTTGTCAACTCTGACATTTTTACTACTTGCTGTCAGGTGAGATTCTGATGACTAAATGTCAACACACTGAGGTTTCATCACAACCTCATGAAGTTTGAAAAACATTAGATTAATTTATCCCTAAAAAAGATTTATCTAGTCTCAATCTGGTCTGCTAGAAGACCAGACTAATGTTTATAGAATTGTCTTATGTTTCTATTCTCTAGCCTTCTGTCTTTTTATTGCCCTTTTTTTTTTTTTTTTTTTTTTTTTTGAGACGGAGTTTTGCTCTTGTTACCCAGGCTGGAGTGCAATGGCGCGATCTCGGCTCACCGCAACCTCCGCCTCCTGGGTTCAAGCAATTATCCTGCCTCAGCCTCCTGAGTAGCTGGGACTACAGGCACGCGCCACCATGCCCAGCTAATTTTTTGTAGTTTTAGTAGAGACGGGGTTTCACCATGTTGACCAGGATGGTCTCAATCTCTTGACCTCGTGATCCACCCGCCTCGGCCTCCCAAAGTGCTGGGATTACAGGCTTGAGCCACCGCGCCCGGCCTATTGCCCTATTTTTTATGCAGTCGTGGTTAAATGCTAAGTAGTTGTGTTATAGTCTTTCTGGAGTGGGAAAGAAATATTTTTGCTTCTTTGTTTAATAATGATAAAGAGTAAAACATGAAGTGTTTTCTATCCATTTTGTCTTTTAAAATGTTATCCTTATAACTTTTTAATAAAAATGTTTATTATTATTTTCGAAACAGGGTTTTGCTCTGTCAGCCAGGCTGGAGTGTAGTGACCCAATCATGGCTCACTTAAGCCTTGACTTCCCAGGCTCCTGTGATCCTCTCATCTCAGACTTCTGAGTAGCTAGGACCACAGGAGTGCACCACCATGGCTGGCTGATTTTTGTAGTTTTGTTAGAGATGAGGTTTTGCCATGTTGCCCATGCTAATCTCAAACTCCTGAACTCAAATGATTCTCCCATCTTGGCCTCCCAAAGTGCTGGGCTTACAGACATGAGCCACTGTACCTGGCATAAAATGTTATTTTTAAAACATTTTAAAATGTGAAATTTGACATTTTTAAAATGATCTTTCACTAGTATGTTCATTCAAAATATTTCTTGCTCTCTTTCCACAGACATGATGTTTTATTTTTGAGACAAGCTCTCGCTCTCGCATCTGCTGGAGCGCAGTGGTGCAAATACAGCTCACTGCAGCCTCAAGCTCCCGGTCTCAAGAGCGCCTCGTGCCTCAGCCTCCTGGCACATGCTGAAACTACAAGCATGTGCCACCATACTCGGCTGATGTTGTAATATTTTTGTAGAGACAGAGTCTTGCCATGTTACTCAGGCTGATCTCAAGTCTCTCAGAACATACATATACTGCACATATACACACACCACACACACTCACACTCACACGCACACGCACACACACACACACATACACACAAAATACATATTTTATTTCGGCCAGCAGAAATTTCCTTTGCAATATTGGAGTCAAATTGAATTTTACAACTCTTGGATAAAGCAGTGATACCAATTTTGCTTTTAGAATTCAGGGACAAACTTCACGTACTAAGGGAAAGTGTCCTACCTGCTAATTCTTTTTAATGTAAGTTTTAGAAATAATCCCTCTACTGTACTGTTTGCTATTAGTATACTAAGATAATATGGGTAACAGATAATATAAAGTAAGTAAAAGTAATTTTTGACATCTCCCTAGTCCATATACAGATGATTAAAGATAGTAAACATAATATTATAAATATATATCACACTATTTTTCAAAAGCTTACTGTTACTTAATCATGATAGTAATTGAAATGCATCAGAAAAATTGGTCTTAGCTTTTTTTTTTTTTTTTTTGAGAGACGGAGTCTCACTCTATTGCCCAGGATGGAGTAGAGTGGTGCTATCTCGACTCACTGCAAAATCCAGGATTCTCCTGCATCAGCTTCCAAGTAGCTGGAATTATAGGCATATGCCATCATGCCCAGCTAATTTGAGACAGGGTTTCACTCTAGTGAAACCTAGGCCAGGCTGGTCTCGACCTCCTAACCTCAGGTCATCCACCCACCTCAGCCTCCCAAAGTGCTGGGATTATAGGTGTTAGCTACCTTGCCCGGCCGGTCTTGGCTTTTTTGCCTCTCCTGATTTTCCTGCAGTGTGCATATATCTATCTTGTCACTTTACTGTAATTGTCATTTGATTATCTCCCCTGACTAGATTATTCTTTAGAAGATAGGGATATTTTTTTCATCTGCCTAAAGTTACTTAGCCAATAACTGAGTGAATAAAATTTCTACCTTCTGTCATAAGAGAATGGAGCTACAATTAACCCTACTTATCTGAGAGAGGAGAATTTGAAAATGGTGCTTTCACACTGGCTAAGGTAATCATCCTCAGCTGATAGTCTGTTTTCATTATGATTGTATCAATACAATTTTTTATGGGTATTTGACTAATCATGCTTATAATTATTGTTTCATTCTTAGAATATTGTGCCTACTTTTTACCATCAGTAGCTGTGAGAGCAGAGCAGTTAGCTTAATCATGACCATAATCAAAGTCAGTGTGTAACTTTCATAAGCTTCTTTCATCGGTTCATCTGTGATAAAGCATCCTTTGTTTCTTCAGTATAATGAAGTTAATTTTTACTGTGTTACTATGTTATTTACAGTGGAAAAGAAGAAGGAAACAATAACAGAGTCAGCTGGTCGACAACAGAAAAAGAAAATAGGTAAGATGAGATATCAAAATGAAATTTGGGTTTTCTTGGAAAAAAATTCACAGATAATGAAAATATAATAAAATTATTAATAGTGATAGCTCATGTTTCTATTATTTTTATGGTTTATAAAGCACGTGCATACTTTATCGCACTTGATTCTCACCCATTTTGTGAGGTGTATAGGACAAATTTAAACAGTTCCTCTATTTTTGCCCTTAGCTTTGAAATTTGAGTTTTGTAAAATGACAGTTGTGGTTTTTGAACATGGCTGAGGGCTTCTGGCACAGTTTGTAAAAGCATATTATTTTTTATATCTGAGATGATTATTACCACTTAAGTCTGAGTTACATGTGTTCATTGTTTCCATGGCTTCCTTACTGAGAATTGACTAGTAATGGAAATCCACCAAGGGGTAGGAAATTTCTGCTAATTTTGATCTACAATGAGAAATAATGATCATATCATATGTTTTTACTTTTTTAGTATAACTTAGAGTTTAATTCTGTTTCTGAAAGACAATTTATAAAAGATTATATACGATTTGTTTTTATATGTTATGACATTTCTTGATTCTTAGATCAGGAGAAAAAAATTGTTGTGAGATTGTGTATTTGTTTCAGAAACTATATCTATATACCTAGGTCACTGTTGTTACAGCCCAGGGGAGAATTCTATGAGATTAGACTATGTCAATGTCCTGTTCTGATTAAAGTTTTTCAGTTATTGTAAGGATCCCAGATATTTTTTAAATGGTCTGTTCATTTAATTCTATGGCAAAATGCTATTGAACATTTACTTTATATGTATGAGTTACTTCTAAAGGCATTGGAGAAACAAAGTAGAAAAATATTCTATTTTTATAAGCTCTGTTTAGAGAGGGAAAATAGACCAGGAAATAAATGATTACTGTGCAGGATGGTAAGTACTTTTTTGTTTGTTAGCTTGTTTTTTTTTTTGAGACAGAGTTTCGTTCTTGTTGCCCAGGCTGAAGTGCAGTGGCACCATCTCGGCTCATTGCAACCCCTGCCTCCCGGGTTCAAGCAATTTTCCTGCCTCAGCCTCATGAACAGCTGGTATTACAGGCATGTACCACCACACCCAGCTAAGTTTTGAATTTTTAGTAGAGACAGGGTTTCGCCATGTTACCAGGCTGGTCTCGAACTCCTGACCTCAGGTGATCCACCCACCTCATCCTCCCAAAATGCTGGGATTACAGGGATGAGCCATCGTGCCATCTGAGAGTCTTATTTTATTTTATTTTTTTTTTTTGAGACGGAGTTTCACTCTTGTTACCCAGGCTGGAGTGCAATGGCGCGATCTCGGCTCACCGCAACCTCCGCCTCCTGGGTTCAGGCAATTCTCCTGCCTCAACCTCTTCAGTAGCTGGGATTATAGGCACGCGCCACCATGCCCAGCTAATGTTTTTTTTTGTATTTTTAGTAGAGACGGGGTTTCACCATGTTGATCAGGATGGTCTCGATCTCCTGACCTCGTGATCCACCCGCCTCGGCCTCCCAAAGTGCTGGGATTACAGGCTTGAGCCACCGCGCCCGGCGAGAGTCTTGAGGGACAGAAATTTAAGGAACAACAGAAGTTCTGAAACAGTATTGCCAGAGAAATTGGAAAGTAGTAGTGTGACAGAAGTTGAGAGGAGAGTTTCAGGGAGGAGGAAGGGCCTGATTGATGATGGTAAGTATCAAAGAAATGGAGGTTATTAGTGCTTTTAGCAAAACTGGTTTCAGTGGCATGATGGGGGACAGAAGCCAGATCGTATAGATTAAGGAGATAATGTATGGTGAGGAAATGAAGACATTGAACGTGGACAACTCCTTCAAGTACCTTTGCTATAAAGAATAGGAGGGATATAAGAATGGAAGACAGATTACCCTCTGCCTTTAAATTGGCAACACAAAGTATCTGAATTCAAATGATTTTAACATGGAGTGCCACCCTGAATTGTTTGCGCACCCAAAAAATATCTCATCAGAAATTATAAGAAATAACATTTTTGGCCAGGCACAGTGGCTTACGCCTGTAATCCTAGCATTTTGGGAGGCCAAGGCAGGTGGATCACCTGAGGTCAAGAGTTCGGGACCAGCCTGACCAACATGGTGAAACTCCCTCTCTACTAAAAATACAAAAATTAGCCAGGTGTGGTGACACATGACTGTAATCACAGCTACTTGGGAGACTGAGGCAGGAGAATGACTTGAACCCAGGAGGCAGACGTTGCAGTAAGCTGAGATCATGCCATTGCACTCCAGACTGGGCAACAAGAGCAAAACTCTGTCTCAAAAAAAAAGAAATAATATTTATGAAGAGTTGCTTATCAAAATCTTATTAGAAATTATGAGATGTAATATTTATGATGAGTTGCTTGAAAGGCAATCTATCCATTCTCTAGATTTGTACATTTTAATCCTAGATTAAGTCAGACCATCAGAAATCTGTAAACCTAAACTGCATTATTTTGGACTTCATAAAATGCTTTTACTATATTCACCTTGGCATTTGCATTGTTAGGCATATGAAAAATTGAGCCACATATAGTATAACTTCTTATAGTACTAGTATGGAATATATTCAAAAACATTATCTACAACATTCTGAAGATTGACCGAGTGGGATAAGTATCTCTTTTCTTTTTGTTTTTGAGACAGGGTTGCCCTCTGTCACCCCAGGCTGAAATACAGTGGCATGTTCATGGCTCACTGCAACCCCAAACTCCTCCTGCCTCAGCCTCTCAAATAGCTCAGACTATCGTCATATGCCATCATGCCTGGCTAATTTTTAAGTTTTTTTGTAGGGATGGGGTCTATGTTACTCTTGAACTCCTGGGCTCAAGTGAGCCTCCTACCTCAGCATCCCAAAGAGCTGGGAATACAGGTGTGGGTTACCACATCTGGCCTCTTTTCTTCAAGACTTGGATTTAAATATGAGAGGAAATTTTTGAAATTTAATATATTTGGGGCCGTGAATTTATGCATTTATTGTAGGCCTTTTTCTATGTTATTTGGATTGGCTGATGGCCTATTTACTTTGTGGTCAGAATGGATGTCATCATTGCTACTATTTATTCCAATAGTAGCAATTCCATCATTGTTTATTCTAGTAGCCACAAGAAATGCAGCCTCCAATTTGGAGTATTCCTTTTCTGAATTTTAATTTTCCCTTTTGCTAGTCACCTTGGAAAATAAATCATTCTAGAATATAATGTATCTTCTGCATATTTCCAGATTATTGTCTCCATGAAATTTCCTCAAATTTCAGAGGTTGTATTCCAAACATTCACTACTTAGAGGATGCATAGTTTTTTGTTTTTGTTTTGAGACAGAGTCTCACCCTGTCACCCAGGCTGGAGTACAGTGGCATGTTCATGGTCCACTGCAGCCTCAAACTCCTGGGCTCAAGTGATCCTCCCACTGTAGCCTCCCGAGTAGCTGGGACTACAGGACACACCATCATGGCTGGCTAATTTGTAAAACTTTTTTTGTAGAGACAGGGTCTTACCATGTTGTCCAGGATGGTCTTGAACTCCTGGCCTCAAGCAATCTTCTTACCTCGGCCTCCCAAAATACTGGGATCTCCCAGCTAGAATCTGGATTTTAAGTTCATCCTATCAACTGGCTGATAATTTTAGACTATAGGCCATTTTAGACAAATTGAAAAAAGGGAGAAAATGTAAGAGAAGGATAACTGATTTGAGACACCTAAGTACAATCATTGTTATACTTACAAATTAACTGATTGGCAATTCTCATTGGTGTAATATAAGCATATATATTAATGTATAAAGACATTTAATACCAGAGGTAATTTTTAAAAAAAATTCTGAGTACAAAATATATAATATCCCAGATGTTTTCATCATCTTATTAGATGATATTGAGACAGAGTGCTTTTGTAATCACCAAACAGTGACAATTTATTTAACAACTGCTCTGTGCTCAGCATTGTATGTATTAACCATCTCATTAATTATTTGCAGAGAGACAAGAAGAGAAACTAAAGAATAACAACAGAGATCTATCAATGGTAAGAGTCCTAAATATAACTTCATGGTAAACCACATAATGTTTTTAGCAAAGGACTGATTTGCATCAAATGCATTGCACTTAACCTTTTCAGTAATTTATCACCTATGAAGGCTATAAATAATATCATGGGTGTTCCTGGACGAAATGGAAGTAAAATATGCTCCTGCTCTTAAACTTCATCTTAATACTATAAATAGCTTTTTTTAGACTGTCTCAGAGGTCATGATTTTTCCTCTTCACACAGTTCTTAGTTCCCTCTTAGTTTTCAAATGAAGTAGTTTATTTCTTTTTTCTTCCTTATGTTAATGCTGAATCTTTGGTTTTATAGTGATATGTGTAATCCCAATATAGGAGCTGGAACATTATAAATGGCTTTTATTACTGTCCTTGGTTCTTTTTCGTTTTGAGAGACAGGGTCTTGCTTTGTCACCCAGGCTGGAATGCAGTAGCGTGATCATAGCTCACTGCCACTGTGAATTCCTGGGCCCTAGGGATCCTCAGCCTCCCAAGTAGGAGGTACACCACCATGCCCAGCTAATTTTAATTTTTTTTTTCTTTTTTTGTAAAGATGAGGTCTTGCCATCTTGCCCACACTGATCTTGAATTTTAGTCGATCCTCCAGCCCCAGCTACCCAGAGTGTTGGGATTATAGGTGTGAGCCACTGCACATTACTCAATCTTTTTCTTTTCTTTCCTTTTTTTTCTTTTTTTTTTTTGAGACAGAATCTTACTCTATTACCAAGGCTGGAGTGTAGTGACTCTGTCTTGGCTGACTGTAACCTCTGCCTCCTGGGCTTATGCGCTCCTCCTACCTCAGCCTCACAAGTAGCTGGGACTACAGGCGTCTGTCACGATGCCTGGCTTATTTTTGTATTTTTTGTAGAGATGGGGTCTCACTATGTTGCCCAGGATGGTCTTGAACTCCTGGGCTCAAGCCATCCACCTGCCTTGGCCTCCCAAAGTACTGGGATTATAGGTGTGAGCTACTGCGCCTGGCTCTTTTGTTCTTTAAGAGACCTTTTGTTCTCAGTATCTGGCATACTCTGAAGTATAAGGAAAAGTGACTTCATTACCCATTTCCTCATTAGTTATAAAGAGTAGACTTTATTCAGACATATCTTCTAAAGCATAGATAGGCTAATTATATAGCTTGATTGATTTTTCACTTCTATGTATTTAATACAGGACATCTGAACTGTGCAACAGTTCTCTTTTACTTACTGAGAGACCTTTTGTTAGTACTTATTAACTCATTGGCCAGAATTGGGCCACAAAGCCACCCCAATATTCTTCCTCACCAGATGGTAAGAAGAGGAACTGGAGGTGAAGGGTGGGTTAGCCAACACAGATATAGCTTTTGCTAAGGAGTACTTTTTAAAAACATGACATGAAACCAAAACTTTTGAGGTATGCTTTAGATGTGTTGTTTTAAATGTAAAATGACAATCTGTTTGTCTCATTACAGGTTCGAATGAAATCCATGTTTGCAATTGGCTTTTGTTTCACTGCCCTAATGGGAATGTTCAATTCCATGTGAGTGTCCTTTTATATGCTTTTGCGTAATAACTATTACTCTATATTTGTATGTATGTTAGCATGAACTTTTTGGGTAATATTTTATTTTGATGTAATTTCAAACTTAAGAAGAGCTGCAAGAATAGTATGTATATCCATTCCCATATTCACAGTTGTTAATGTTTTGCTTCATTTCTTTTTTTCTTTTCCTCTCTTTCTCTATTATATGTGTGCTCATCCATACACTATTTTTGTATTTTTCATAATCATTTGAAAATATGTTGTAGGCTCTATGCTCCTTTTCCTGTAACTACTTTGCTATATATTTCCTAAGGACATTTTCTTATATAACTTCAAAACAATTATCAAAATCAAGGGAATTTTTTTTTGGTGTTTTTTTTTTTTTTTTTTTTTTTTTGAGATGGATTCTCACTCTGTCAGCCAGGCTGGAGTTCAGTGGCACAATCTCAGCTCACTGCAGCCTCCACCTCCTTCATTCAAGCGATTCTCCTATCTCAGCCTCCTGAGTAGTTGGTACTTACAGACATGGTTTCGCCGTGTTGGTCAGGCTGGTCTGAACTCCTAACCTCAGCTGATCCACCCGCCTCAGCCTCCCAAAGTGCTGGAATTATAAGCATGAGCCACCACACCTGGCTAGAATTTAATTTTTGTAAAATACAATTACACAATAACTTTTTTTACCATCTTAATATTGACAGTATTTTACATATAAGACATAAGGCTTAGGCATTATGGGTTCTCCATGAAGAATTTAATATGTTCCCTTGTTTTTCAGTTGCTTACTAACATGCTGCTTCAAAATGAAGGTAGTCATATAAAGATCTTTTGTCTCTTAAAATAGAGTCTTAATAACTATAATCTTGTTTAATGATAAGGTAAATTACTGTTGTCCAAACCAGCATATAGCAAACCTGAGTAATTGTGGAACTTCTTTTGAGAGAATATATCCAAAGATGATAATAATTTATTGCCCTTTTTTTTCTTTTTTTTTTTTTTTTTTGGAGACAGAGCCTTGCTCTGTCACCCAGGCTGGATTGCAGTGGTATAATCTCAGCTCACTGCAACCTCCACTCTCCAGGTTCAAGCGATTCTCCTGCCTCAGCCTCCCGAGTAGCTGGGATTACAGGCATGTGCCACCATGCCCGGCTACTTTTTGTATGTTTAGTAGAGACAGGGTTTCATCATGTTGGCCAAGCTGGTCTCCAATTCCTGACCTAAAGTGATCCTCCCACCTTGGCCTCCCAAAGTGCTAGGATTATAGGCATTGAGCCACTGCTCCCAGCCCATGTATTATCTTTTCAAAGCTCATCTGAACTGTACTGCAGGTATTAGAATTTTTCTCACTCCCCCTTTCATTCCCTTCCTCTTACTCTCTTTCCCCAGCTTCTTTCCTGTCTGTCTCTCCCTCTCCCTGCATCTCTTCCTTCCTACCTGTTGAGTGTATATTTTGTGCCAGGCATTGTGCTAGATATTAGAAAATAATGGCTGGGCATGGTGGCTCAGGCCTGTAATCCCAGCACTTTGGGAGGCTGAGGTGAGTGGATCACCTGAAGTCCAGGAGTTCAAGATCAGCCTGACTAACATGGTGAAACAAAAATAAAGAAAGAAACAAAATAAAATACTACATTCTCATTGGAAAAATTTCAAAAATACATATGTATAAAATATAAAATAAAAATATATTTTACTCTCTATAAAATGTAAAATTACTGTCTGCCTCAAATGTAGTGCATATTCAAGATTTGTACTTTTTGTAATAGGTATGCAAACATTTTTATATTTTTATATATGAATTTTTATTTTTTTGAAACAGGATCTTACTCTGTTGCTCAGGCTGAGGTACAGTGGAACAATCACAGCTCACTACAGCGTTGACCTGCTGTGCTTAAGTGATCCTCCCACCTTAGCCTTCCAAGTAGCTGGGACCACAGATATACACCATGATGCCTGGCTAATTTTTTTTTGGGTGGGGACGGAGTCTCACTCTGTTGCCCAGGCTGGGGTGCAATGGTGTGATCTCGGCTCACTATAGTCTTTGCCTCCTGGGTTCAAGGAATTCTTCTGCCTCAGCCTCCCGAGTAGCTGGGATTATAGGCATGCACCACCATGCCTGGCTAATTTTTGTATTTTTAGTAGGGACAGAGTTTTGCCATGTTGGCCAGGCTGGTCTCGAACTCCTGATGATCCACCTGCCTCTGCCTCCCAAAGTGCTAGGATTACAGGCATGAGACATCATGCCTGACCCAAGCTATTTTTTTAAAAAATTTTTGTAGAGATGAGGTTTCACTAGTTTGCCCAGGCTGAATATAAACTTTTATACACAAGAATGTCTGTTTTATAACCTGCTATAATTTTTGTCCACACAAAAATCTGTGGCAATTTTTAAAACATAATATATATATTAATTTCTATGTAATATTATTTTTTGTTTGTTTGTTTGTTTGTTTTTTGAGACAGAGTTTCACTCTTGTTACCCAGGCTGGAGTGCAATGGCACGATCTCGGCTCACCGCAACCTCCGCCTCCTGGGTTCCGGCAATTCTCCTGCCTCAGCCTCCTGAGTAGCTGGGATTACAGGCATGCGCCACCATGCCCAGCTAATGTTTTGTATTTTTAATAGAGACGGGGTTTCACCATGTTGACCAGGATGGTCTCGATCTCTTGACCTCGTGATCCACCTGCCTCAGCCTCCCAAAGTGCTGGGATTACAGGCTTGAGCCACCGCACCGGCTTCTATGTAATATTATTTTGAAATGGCTGTATAATGTTGTATTGAATGGATGTACTTTTTTTTTTTTTTTTTTGAGATGGAGTTTCATTCTTGTTGCCCAGGCTGGAGTGCAATGGCCCGATCTCAACTCACTGCAACCTCTACCTCTTGGGTTCAAATGATTCTCCTGCCTCAGCTTTTCTCTTTTTGAAACATTTTTCTATTTTATAAAAAATAAAAAGAATTATTTCAAACCTAAAAACAATTAAGTAAAAGTATTATCTCAGAATATTGTATATGTAGTTTAGTAATCTGCTTTTTTCATCACTACTATATATTCTATAAATTCCTATTCATAAATGTTTATCCTTATTTATTTTTTATTTATTTTTATTTATTTAATTTTCTCTTCTGGCCACACTTCAGTGGAAAATTTTATTTATTTATTTATTTATTTTTAATTTTTTTTTTTTTGAGACAGAGTCTCACTCTGTTGCCAGGCGCCAGGCTAGAGTGCAGTGGCACAATCTCGGCTCACTGCAGCCTCCGTCTCCCGGGTTCAAGCAATTCTCCTGCCTCAGCCTCCCAGGTTGGGACTACAGGTGCATGCTACCATGTCCAGCTAATTTTTTTTTTTTGTATTTTTAGTAGAGATGGGGTTTCACCATGTTGGCCAGGATGGTCTCGATCTCTTGACCACCTTGGCCCTCCAAAGTGCTGGGATTACAGGCTTGAGCCACTGCACCCAACTTATTTATTTATTTTTAAATAGAGACAGGGTTTCACCATCTTGGCCAGGCTGGTCTCGAACTCCTTACCTCGTGACCCACCTGCCTCGGCCTCCCAAAGAGCTGGGATTACAAGCGTGAGCTGCCGCACCTGGCCTTATCCTTCTTAATATGTATAGTTGGGACCTTTTGGGTCTTAGAAAAGAACTTTCTTTTTTTTTTTTTTTTTTTTGAGACAGAGCCTTGCTCTGTCACCCAGGCTGGAGTGCAGTAGCATGATCTCAACTCACTGCAATCTCTACCTCCCAGGTTCAAGCAATACTCCTGCCTCAGCCTTCCGAGTAGCTGGTACCACAGGTGCTGCCACCATGTCCAGCTAATTTTTGTATTTTTGTGAGATGGGGCTTCACCATGTTGGCCAGGCTGGTCTTGAACTCCTGGCCTCAAGTGATCCACCTGCCTCAGCCTCCCACAGTGTTAGGATTACAGGTGGCCTCCCACAGTATTAGGATTACAGGCATGTTAGGATTACACCAGGCGTGGCCCAAAAAGAAGGTTCTATCTTACTGGTGCTATGGTTTAGAACAGTGGTTCTCAAAGTGTGATCTGGGATCCCTGGAAGTCTGAGATTCTTTCAGGAAGTCAGAGATTCTTTCAGAAGTCTTTCAAGTCAGAATGATTTTCACAGTAATTCTGAGATGTTATTTACTTTTTTTTTTTTTAACATTCTCTCATGAGTGTACAATGAAGTTTTCCAGAGAATTCATGATGTGTGATACTGCAATAGCCTAGCTGTTTTCTATTAAGCCAAACATTAAAAAGATTATAAAAATAAAATAATCCCTCTCTTTTCACTAATATTCTTGTTTTTAAATATATTCTTCAAAGTTATTTTCATAAAAATAAATTACGTTAACATGTAATGAATTCCTTGCTATTTTTAAAATAAATTAGTAAATATTTTGGCTGGGCACGATGGCTCGTGCCTGTAATCCCAGCACTTTGGGAGCTGAGACGGGCAGATCACCTGAGTTTGGGAGATTGAGAACATCCTGGCCAACATCGAGAAACCCCATCTCTACCAAAAACACAAAAATTAGCTGGGTTTGGTGGCACACATCTGTAATCCCAGCTACTCGGGAGACTGAGGCAGGAGAATCATTTGAATCCAGGAGGTGGAGGTTGCAATGAGCTGAGAGTTTGCCACTTCACTCCAGCCTGGGTGGCAGAGCAAGACTCCATCTCAAATAAATAAATAAATATTAGACATTTTTCATTTTTAATTTCTAATACAGTAAACAATAACTATAACCTACATAAACACAAAGTTTTTAGGGTGCTAAATAATTTGTCAGTATATATAAAGGGGTCTCAATACCAAAAGAATTGAGAACCACTAATTTAGGAAAAGATTGATGAGAATAATCTAGGCTCTTCCTTACACCACAGTATTCAGGTTCATGTCTATTATTAGCATGTCATCCTTTCTTTGTTTTTCAGAGATCAAGAGACTTAAAACTCTATTTCTGTCCCAGATTCTTCTTTGGAAGTAAGAAACTTGTCAGTCTTCCAAAAATAACAATTCTTTGTTTTTTTTTTCTTTTAGATTTGATGGTAGAGTGGTGGCAAAGCTTCCTTTTACCCCTCTTTCTTATATCCAAGGACTGTCTCATCGAAATCTGCTGGGAGATGACACCACAGACTGTTCCTTCATCTTCCTGTATATTCTCTGTACTATGTCGATTCGACAGGTGAATGATTACATCTACCATTTAATATGTATATTTTTCCTTGCTGTCATGCCAATTAGCTTTTACTTCTATAATACTAGAAATGTTTACCCATTGTTACTCAGTTCTTTAAGTTGCTCATTTTAGAATTCCAGTGTATCATCCAAAAGCCATTTTAAATGGCAACGTCTAGATTACTGATCCTTAGGGATGAGAAGTAGTGATAAAACTAAATATAGATTCCACATCCCATTCTTAGAGCTCTCAGGCTCCTCCTTTATTACAACTCCCTAAAGCTACAAGAGTAGAAAGTGGGTTTGGTCTTCCTAGTATCATTTCTTCATAATATACCACCACCCTTTAGCAGTTCAGGAGCACAATAAGTGTAATAATGTAGTAATTTTAGGTTATTCACAGCTGAGATAAAGTTTAGGTTATAGAATTTACATTTGGCCAATTTGGTGATTTGACATTCATAGCGAAAAACAGTGAGAACTAACTAAGTAAAAGTGTTATGAAGGTCCAGAAGAGAGATATAAAATTTGGTTAGTGGGGAAAGGTTCAAGCAGAAAGTCGCTTTTGAGATGAGACTATGAAAATGAAAGGGTGACGTGGCTCATGCCTGTAATACCAGCACTTTGGTAGGCTGAGGCCTGAGGATCACTTGAGCTCCGGAATTTGAGACCAGCCTAGGCAATACTGTGAGATTACATCGCTACAAAAAATTTTAAAATTAGCTGGGTATAGTAACATGTGCCTGTAGTCCCAGCTACCCTAGAGGCCAAGGTGGGAAGTTCACCAAAGCCTGGGAGTTTGAGCTTGCAGTGAGACTTGATTATATCACTGGACTTTGGCCTGGGCAACAGAGTGAGACCCTGTCTCAAAAAAAAGAAGAAGAAAAGTGAAAGGGATAATTAAGGTCTCTGCTCAAGAATTCTTTATTTTTATTCAGTTTCTGAACATACTTCCATTTGGCAGGCTTTATAATGGAAAGGTTTGCACATGCGTAAATATGAACATAAATCTTTCAGTATTTGTTACATAAGTGATTCTCTTTTTTCCTCCTCTTTCTGAGTACTGTCTGTGGCAGAAGATTTTTGGTTGATCTGTGTATTAGTTTGTTCTTGCATTGCTATAAAGAAATAGCTGAGACTGGGTAATTTATAAAGAAAAGAGGTTTAATTGGCTTATGGCTCTGCAGGTTGCATGGGAAGCATGATGCTAGGTTGTACAGGAAGCATCTGCTCAACTTCTGGGGAGGCCTCAGGAAACTCACAATCATGGTGGAATGCAGAAGGGGAGCAGGCATGCCACATGCCAGAGTAGGAACACGAGAGAGGGAGGTGGGAGGTTCTACACACTTTTAAACAACCAGATCTCGTGAGAACTCACTCACTAACTACCACAAGAACAGTACTAAGGGGGAGGGTACTAAACCACACAATTTGACATGAGATTTGGGTGGGGACACAGATTCAAACCATTATCAACCTGGCATGTGAGAATCAATGGGAAATCAAATTACAGTTCATGGCTCACCAAGATCTTTTTCATTGTATTGCTTAATATTTTTTCCCAATTCATATCTTATCACATCCTCACAAATATAGCACTTTGACCATTCTGGCTTGCTTAATAGTTTTCATGTTACAGTCACTCAGATGTACTTTTTGCTTCTGCTTTTCCTTCTTTCTGAATGCCTCCCTCTTCTTCCTTTTAAATGAAATCAAGTTTCAAGGCTTCCTTTTCTGGCACATATTTTCTGGCACTTACTGCATTGTGAAGGTTAGCTATAAGAGGAGCATGACTAAATACAGAAATATCAAAAGACTATTGTAATAGTCTAACAAAAAATCATTATATTATAAACTATAACAGTGAAGAGAGGGATGAAAAGGATGAGACAAGATTGAGAAATAAATAGAAGGTGAAACCAGCTGAACTTACTTATTAATTTAATGTGAAGGAGAAAGGAAAAACTAAGATGACTTGCATGTTTCTGATTTTGGTGACCAAATGGGGAAAAGTTTCACTAAGAGGTGGGGAATAGTTTTCCTAAGAGGTTGGGAATAGAAGAAAGAAGAGTATGTTGGTTAGAAGACATGCTGAGTTTGAGGTGTTTGTTGAATAGCTAAATAATTATGTCCACCAAGAAGTTGTATTCTTGCTTAGCTGAAGTATATACTAAAATTTTTGAAATAGTCTCTGCCTTAGCCCATTTTCTGTTGCTGTAACAGTATACCACAGCCTGCGTAATTTATAAAGACAGTTTAGCTCACAGTTCTGCAGGATGTCCAAGAGCATGGTGCTGGCATCTGCTGAGGGTCTTCCTACTGCATCTTTTACGTGGTGGAGGACATCACATGGTGAGAGGGCAAGAGCCAGAACCAGAGAAACCTCACTTTTATAAAAAAGCCACTCGTGATAAGGAATCCACTCCCATGATAATGACGTTATCTGTTAATGAGGGCAGAGAGATTAAATTTCCACCACAAGAACTTTTCAGGGACACATTCACACCATAGCAGGAGTTTATCCTAGTGAAAGATAAGGGAATGACAACACAGATCTCTGTGGTTTAGCACAGATCTTTTGATCTCTGTGGAATATTGCTCTTTAATTTGATTAAGTCTGAAATTTAAAAATTGTTGCTTGGGTTGACATCTTAATAAAACACAGTAATGTATATATTTCCCTTTAAGCAACAAAGAGCAATTTTTTTTTTTTTTTGAGACAGTCTTGCTCTGTCACCCAGGTTGGAGTACAATAGCACTATCTTGGCTCATTGCAACCTCTGCCTTTTGGGTTCAAGTTATTTTCCTGCCTCCTGAGTAGCTGGGATTACAGGTACCCACCACCATGCCTGGCTAAGTTTTTGTAGTTTTTTTTTGTTTTGTTTGTTTGTTTTTGTTTTTGTTTTTTGTTTTTTGTTTTTTTTTTTTTGAGACAGAGTTTCGCTCTTGTTACCCAGGCTGGAGTGCAATGGCGCGATCTCGGCTCACTGCAACCTCCGCCTCCTGGGTTCAGGCAATTCTCCTGCCTCAGCCTCCTGAGTAGCTGGGATTACAGGCACGCACCACCATGCCCAGCTCATTTTTTGTATTTTTAGTAGAGACGGGGTTTCACCATGTTGACCAGGATGGTCTTGATCTCTTGACCTCGTGATCCACCCGCTTTGGCCTCCCAAAGTGCTGGGATTACAGGCTTGAGCCACCGCGCCCGGCCTTTCCTTTGTTTTTCTCTTCCGAGTATACACTCTTCATTTGTTACCTGTTACACAGGACTGGACAGGAATTCAAAATAATTGTTTTACACCTTTCCAAAACTTGATGGCATCTTACTATATTTTACATTTGTATTTTCTTTCATAGCGTCTTTGTTATATATTAAAACTCCTGTTTTTTAGCTAAATGCGTATTTCTTTTTTTTTTTTTTTTTGAAGACGCAGTTTTGCTCTATCACCCTGCTGGAGTGCAGTGGTGCGATCTCAGCTTACCGCAACCTCCGCCTCCCTGGTTCAAGTGATGCTACTGCCTCAGCCTCCCAAGTAGCTGGTATTACAAGTGTGCATAGAGATGGGTTTCACCATGTTGGCAAGACTAGTCTTGAACTCCTGACCTCAGGTGATCCACTCACCTCAGCCTCCCAAAGTGCTGGGATTACAGGCGTGAGCCACCACGCCCTGCCGAAACTGAAAATTATAGACAGTGCAGTAATGACAAATCCAGCCAGCAGACCCATACTTGAAGAAAATGACCATAATAAATAGCTAATGAATATTCTTGATATGCTTCATGTTAAAAATAAAAGATTATCTCCTTTTATGATTCTCCACTTAAAAAAGATCAGCCACTTTGATTAGTAGGCCAAGGTCTCATCAGGTATGGAAGGCTTTTACTGTTCTATGATTTTCATTACATTGCAGGCCTTTTTAAAAATAATATAGTGATAATCATCCTATTGCAGGTCACAATGGTACCTGTAATCTATATGAGTTCCCTTTGCCTGAGAGCTACATAAAACATGTCTTCTGTATATTTGATATTAAAACTCAATTCTTACTATGTTTTCTTTACAGAATATTCAGAAGATTCTTGGCCTTGCCCCTTCACGAGCTGCCACCAAGCAGGCAGGTGGATTTCTTGGCCCACCCCCTCCTTCTGGGAAGTTTTCTTGAACTCAAGCAGAACTCTTTATTTTCTATCATTCTTTCTAGACACACACATCAGACTGGCAACTGTTTTGTAGCAAGAGCCATAGGTAGCCTTAGTACTTGGGCCTCTTTCTAGTTTTGAATTATTTCTAGGCCTTTTGGGTATGATTAGAGTGAGAATGGCACCCAGCAAACTTGATCATGCTTTTGGTCCTAGATGGTTTTCAAATAAGTGGATTGATTTGTTAAGTTCAGGTGATGTTTATGTAACAAAAAACAAATAGCATCCTTCTTGTTTCATTTACATAAGAATTTTCTTTGGGACTGACTTTCAAGGCCCTATGTATGCCCTGCAAGAGATCTAGAAGAAAAATTTAGTTTGTATAGCTCTTAATTGTAACTGTTTGTTGAGTTGTTTTTTTTTTAAGCCAAATATATGACATAAGATCAATAAAGAGGCCAAATTGTTAGCTATTTTATATACAAGGAGAGATCTGTTTCATTTTGTTTTGCCCTATTTTTAGATATAAGTTTTAGCATTGGCCAGGAAGGGCTAAAATAAAAGTTTTTAAGGTACCATACTTTTTGCCATACTTGACTCATGTACTCAAAATACAGAGTTGTCCTGGTGTAGGAACTAGAAAGCAGGAGTGGAAAGGAACGTAATAATTCATGGGAGTTTAAAAATCAGGGTCTTGGCAAGTAACACTGATGTCTGAAAAAAAAAAATTAAATATAAATAAATAAATAAAAATGAGGGTCCTCAGCCATTTTCTTCATATCCTATTACAGTCTCTTGGATTCTTGTAGGGGCATTATTAGATCTCCCTTGGAGGCAAGGATATAGTTATATGTGTTAACCTTGCAGAGCTTTCTTTTAGTCACAATAGCCTTCAGTTTCTGCCATGCCCCTTCATAAGGGAAAAGGATATTTGTACCATGATCCTCCCCCATAATCTACGGAATTAGGAGCCCTGTGTGGATTCCTATCAATAAGTATGCACATTCATCAAATATCTACTTAAATGTGAGTATTCTACTACTGAGAAAAAACACATAATTTTCAAAGTAATAATTGTTAAACCAACAGCAAACTTCTTTCTTATCAGCACCATAAAGTCCAGAAGACAGTGGAAAAATAATTTCACAGTTCTGAGGAAAATAAGTATCACCTTAGAATTTTATTCACAATATTGGAGGCAAAATAAAGACATTTTTGCACATAGAAAACTAAGAGAATTTAATTATTAAAGGTTATATTTCAAGGATGGAAAAGAAAATCTGCCCAAGGTGAAGGTATGGGATACAAGAAACAGTGATCAACAGAGAAATAAAATATATGGATAAATATAAGGATAAATTTAAATGTTTTATGGATTATCTAATTTAAAGATTATCCCAAGACAACCCTACAAGGTAATCACTGTTCTTACCTTCATTTAACAGATGAGGACGCTGGGGCAGGGGAGGTTAGTAACTTGCTTCTCATCACAGAGCTATTGAGTGGCAGAGTCAGAATTTGAATTCAACCATTGTAAAGCCAAATAGTCCAGACTGTCAAGCTCTATCTTACAACCTCCTCATAGGTATGTGGTGATTCTCTTCTCATCACCTCATCTCCTCAATTAGAGTGTGTGAGCTCTCTCAAGTTAGGCTTTGTCTTTTTTGTGTTCTCCTTTTTACAAAGTAGTCAACATGGGTGGGAACATAGCAGGAGCTCAATAAAAGCAGAAAAAAGGGAACAGAAGTCCCTATTTTGAAACTAGTTTCAGAAGGATGTCTGATAATGGATGGTGATGACTTTTAATGGTCTTTTCTCCACGTCATTGACCACTCTAAGCAAAATAATAATTTTAATGATAATGAAGAAAATGCTGCTCATAACAATAATGACAAATATGAAATATCTAAAATAAAACATGAAAAGAAACTATCCTCAAAATTCTGCCATCACCTTTTTAAAGTGAGAATGTATAGCACACTCGATCATTCATACCCTGAGGCTTTGAAGTTGGTGCTTTCTAATTAGATTTCTTATGGACCAGGTGTTTATATACAAATTATGTTTCCATAGTAAAGAATAAATAAGAGGAAGAAGTTAAAAAGGAGAGGAAGAAGGAGAGATTGCATCTATTCACCCTATTCATTTAAAATTTTTCTTTTTTCCAAATACATTCTGCTTATGTATATTCACCCTGTTCTTAACAGCACAATAACAAAGATACATTACAGAGGAAATAAAGCTCACATCACAAGATTTAAGTTCAAGGAGTTATTAAGGGCTACTGCAGCCTCACAATTAGCTTTTTTTACATTTCTTGTTTTGAAGAAATTTCAAGACTAGTTACCACCAGATCACTGGAGATGACATTTCAAGACAGGCCTCTGAACATCTCTCAAAACACATACTTTGGCTATTTTCCCTATGTAAAAGAGATGGATTGTCTCATGTCTAGTGAAAAAAAATCAGCCATTACTAATATCTGTATTAGGCTACTTAGGTTGCACTCATAATATGCTAAAGTAGTATGTTTTTAAAAATGAAGGTAAACCTGAGTTCATTAATAGATTGCATTCTAAAGGCTAAGCTAGTTTGGAAATTGGAAAGCAAATGTGTATAGGTATTCATATGCCCTTGACCAGACTGGGCCTCTCTCTACAGGTACGTCATTCTCTCCAACAGGGTCAGTTACTTAAAATGACATCAGACAATTGATAGAAGATCCAGATCCTCCTTACTTCCACAACAAAAGCATTTTACCATATACTAGTATGGAGTAGGTTTTTTTTTTCTGACTATTTATACTTATTTTGTGTATTTCAATACTGCCCTTTAAGTAAAAGTACTATATACTTTCTGTTTTTTTGGATTAATACAGTCTTTTAATTTTTTGAGTTTTAAAAAAAATTATAATGAAAAAAATCTCAAAAATACATATATAGAGAGAATATATATATGTGTATATATATACAAATAGATAGATAGATAGATAGATAGATAGATATAGAGAATGAATAAACACCTAGGTACCCATCCTCCACCTTCGACAATTATCAACTCCTTGCTAATGTGTGTCATCTATAATCCCAACTGCTTCTGCCCTTTCTGTATAATTTTAAAGTAACTCTTATAATTTATCTGTAAATATTTCAGGGATTTAAAAAATATGTATAATCTTAATACCATTTTTACACCTAAGAAAATGGACAACTCCTTCATATTATAAGTTGTCTATGATGTCAAAAATTTTTGCAGTTTTTTTGGGATCAGGAACCAAATAAAGTTGGCTGATACACATCCTAAATATCTTCTATTATTGTGGTCCTCAAACGAGTATATCAAAATCACTAGAGCCTTGTTAAACTGCTGGGACCCACCACAGAGTTAGTGATCTGTAAGTCTGTTGTGGAGTCTGTGAATTTGCATCTCTAACAAATTCCCAGGTGATGCTGAAGCTGCAGGTTTGGGGTTCACTTATGTATTGGTTCATCACCATCTCTCTGCCCTCCACAACAAATTTGTTGAAGAAGTTGTGTTGTTTACCTTGTAGAGTTTTTCTTAGTTTGGATTTTGCTGATTGCATGCTGGTTTTTTCATACTGTTGGTTGTCTTTTTGTAATGTGAGCAGCTTTTGATCTATTAATGAGTTATTAAAAATAATGGTATTCTAATTATAGTATTCCTTCATTTATTATCTAAATACCTCTGTAGATAGAAACTTCCCCTCATCTACTTTTTTGGGGAAGGTTAAGAATAAATGTTTAACTCCTTGGTCTTCAAAATAATGAGTTGTTTATTAATATCCTCCAATAGTGAATAATTAATGTATATGTCATTAGCAATTCATACATTCAAACATATTTGATGTACTTCAGTCCACTGAAACTATTTCTCTTATGAATGCTCAAATTGTCCCATTTTTGGCCAGTGAGAGCCTCTTTAATTGGCTCCTCAGTCCATCTACATGACCCTTGTTGTCACTGGTAGCATCTTTGCTAAAAGTGATATTACAAGATGTTCTAAGGCTCAGCTTGTGTATTTCCTGCCTGACCTGAAAACAATTTATCCAAAGAGGCTTGTTTCCTCTTTACTGGAAAGTGGCATTTGGAAATTGCAATCAGAGCACCAGAAATGTTCATTGAGACTGGGTTTGTAGGTTTCTAGGCCTTTCTGTGGACTAACATTGGTATTATTTGTTGTTTTAATATAAAATACTGCGTGAAATTATACTGATACGGCCGGGCGCAGTGGCTCATGCCTGTAATCCTTGCACTTTGGGAGGCCAAGGTGGGTGGATCACCTGAGGTCAGGAGTTCAAGACCAGCCTGGCCAACATGGTGAAACCCCATCTTAAAAAAAAAAAAGAAAAAGAAATTATACTGATACTCAGTGCTACATAATTTTTACTTAATTTCTTTGGTCTGTGTCTCCTTATCAAACCATACTAAGAATTCCAATTTTTAGCATGTGGCTGATAGAATATTACATAATTATTCATTAGTATAATCAAAAAATGTACACTCAGAAGTCTCAGAATATCAACATAAACATTACCAACAATATAGTTACTGGAAATAGTTTAAATTTTGTTTTTGGGGGGATAGAAAACAGGAAGGATTGTGTAAGCTATATATATCATACTATGGGTTCACAGTCCCAATACTGAGATTTCAAGTTATCTGGAATAGCTTCTTTAAGGTTATTGCCAACAGAATATACATTTACATTTGTTTGATTTTACTTCCAATCTTTAGAGATTACTCTTTAATTTTACTTTATATGTTTTGATGGGTTTCTAGGCTTTGCACAAAAAAAGCATACTTAAGCTACATAGAGATGGGCACCCATTACCACACTTCTCTTATGGGTTTAACCCCACTCATAAGCCCCATAACGTGTGAAAAGATGGGTGGGTAAAATTCTTACCAGAAACAATTTAATTTTAAGCCAATAGTGGGGCTGGCAGGGTCACTTTCTGTGACATTGCCCCCTTACATTTCACATTTGTTGGCTAAAGGGAGGAGACCTACTGGGAAGAGAATATTATGTGGGATGTCACCAACACTGACTCAGGTCCTTATCACTGTCCCCTTAAGTTTTCTGCAATAGCCTACCAGGAAATCTTTATTCTAGTTTCCCTGACTCCAGTTTACCTTCTATTTTGCTGTGGCAATGATTTTTTTGTTTTGTTTTGTTTTTTGAGATGGAGTCTTACTCTGTCTCCCAGGCTGGAGTGTAGTGGCATGATCTCGGTTCACTGCACCCTCCACCCTTTGGGTTCAAGTGATTCTCCTGCCTCAGCCTCCTGAGTAGCTGAGATTACAGGCATGCACCACCACATCTGGCTAACTTTTGTATTTTTGGTACATATGGGATTTCACCATGTTGGTCAGGCTGGTCTTGAACTCCTAACTGCAGGTGATCCACCCGCCTCGGCCTTCCATATTGCTGGGATTACAGGCGTGAGACATGCACCTAGCCTGGCTATGATCTTTGTAAAGTATAAATCTGATTGTGTTGCTCCTCTAAGGAAAGTTATCCTGTGGCTCCCAGTAGCATTTAAGTAAATTTAAACTAATTAGCACACAAAACCATCCCAACCTATATCTCCATCCTCTTCCCACCTCTGTACCTACATCTATATCTTGTCCTCTAGCTAAGCAGATTTATTAAACAAATTATGCATTTTTCATGTTCTTTTTTATTTTTATTTTTAAGATAGAGACTGGGTCTCACTATATTGCCCAGGCTGGTCTTGGCCTCCTAGGCTCAAGTGATCCTCCCACCTCAGCCTCCCAAAGTGCTAGGATTACAGGCGTGAGCCAAAGTGCCCAGCCTTTCATGTTCTTTTTGGACTTTACTACCTTTGTTTTCTCTGCCTGGAATATTCTTTCTCTTATTTGCCTGATTTTCTTCTACTTTTCCTACTTAGCATCACCTTTTACATGGTTGGGTTAGATTTCTCTTCCCTGTATTTCTGTTAGAGCCTTTCATATGTGAGTCATTCATTTAAAAATGGACAATTAACTTTCTAAGCTTCAATAGCCTCATCTGGGAAATGGAGTTAATAACTCAGTCATGGCCGGGCGCGGTGGCTCAAGCCTGTAATCCCAGCACTTTGGGAGGCCGAGGCGGGTGGATCACGAGGTCAAGAGATCGAGACCATCCTGGTCAACATGGTGAAACCCCGTCTCTACCAAAAATACAAAAAAAAATTAGCTGGGCATGGTGGTGCGTGCCTGTAATCCCAGCTACTCAGGAGGCTGAGGCAGGAGAATTGCCTGAACCCAGGAGGCGGAGGTTGCGGTGAGCCGAGATCGCGCCATTGCACTCCAGCCTGGGTAACATGAGTGAAACTCCGTCTCAAAAAAAAAAAAAAAAAAAAAAAAAAAAGATTATTTTCATTTGTCTGAAAGCTTGAACTTTATCAGGTAAAATCTTGCCGATAAAGCGCTAGATTTCTGGATGAACACATTTCATTTTCTTCTAGTCTTGGCTGTGCTCCATGTTCACTGGATAATTTAAGGTATATCATTTAATTTAAAATCTTATCTTCTCCACTAATAGAAAATAAATAATAAAATCCATTTTCTGCTTATCTTACTAGATAGGACTTATTGATGCATAATAAAAATTAAAATATTCATACGACTTCAAATAACACAAAGTACTCTTATGTCTACTCAAAAAATGACAGGACTACAGGTACAGGGATCATAATCTCTATAACTGATAATGATGCAATCCTTAAACATCCTAGTGATATGAATGTCACTGCCCCATTGTGATTCTTCACGGTGATGTCAGAGCAACTCAACAGCACCAGGGTAGGTGCAGGGATGAATAATAACACATAGTCTGTATCCTCTAGGAGCAAGGGAAATACATATTAATGATTGTGATGTATACACAGAAGGAAACCATTGATTCTATCTGGTGAGGGCTTTGAGTACTGTGTCAGCAAAAGTTTGCAAAACAAAACCCTTGCTTTCAAGGATCTTAGAGTATAGATGGGATGGCTCTTGGATGAACCAACAAAGTATGGTAAGCAGAGATGAATACTGTGTTATAGGAGCATAGAAGAAAACATCTAACTCGGGTCCAGGAAGGGTTTCTGAAAGAGGTGACAGAAACCAAGCTCTGAAGGTTTTATTAAAATTGGCAAAAAAAAAAAAAAAGAAAAAGAAAAAAGAAAACTGAAGGAAAAGCATTTAAGACAGAATGAATAATATACACAAAAGTAAAGAGGCAGGAAACAGTAGTTTAGGATGGTTGATGAAGCATGGGGGACACGTGGGGAGGTGGCAAGTAGTGAGGCCAATTCAGGATAAGTGAAAAGGTTTAGTTTGAAATCTCTGAGAAGTCACTGACTACAAGCAGGGAAGTGGCATAACTAGATCTACATTTTAAGATCACTCTGGTAGCAGGATGGACACAGATTAGGAAAAGGCAAGCCTTTGCAAAGGCTGGGAGGATTTTGGTCAATGTTAAGTGCCTACAGTATGCCAGGGGATACCATGGTCACCAAAAGTATACATAATCACACCTTCATGGAGTTTCAATCTGGTGGGAGAAATAAATGTTAAATGAATACCTAATTACAAAAAGTAAGTGTTCAAAATAATAACTGTGAGGGAATATGACCTTCCTCCAGTCATGATTTAGTCATGGGGGACAAACACTGGGACAAAATAGGGGCTGTACAAGTCTGGGAAAAGGGAAAAATGGGTCAGGCATGGTAGCTCACGCTTGTAATCCCAGCACTTTGGGAGGCCAAGGTGGGCAGATTATGTGAGGTCAAGAGTTCGAGACCAGGCTGGCCAATATGGTGAAACCCTGTTTCTACTAAAAATAGAAAAATTAGCCAGGTGTGGTAGTGCGTACCTGTAATCCCATCTACTCGAGAGGCTGAGGCAGGAGAATTGCTCGAACCCAGGAGGCGGAGGTTGCAGGGAGCCAGGATCACCCCACTGCACTCCAGCCTGGGTGACAGTGCAAAACTGTCTCAAAAAAAGAAAAGGGGAAAAAATGACTTTTGGATAATATAAACATACTAAAGAATATGCACAATGATTTAGAGAGACCATTCAAGATAGAAGTGGGCTGCCCAAAAGGGTGATTAGGCCCTTAGTTCCTTTGGCTGGTTGGCTTCTCTTACTCTATATTTTGCTTTTTGCTGCCACCTGGTTCAGGGATAGTTCTTTCTATCATGACCAAGTAAGTACCCAGCCTCAACTTCTGGGGCACCAGAAAAAGCAAGATGGTGATAAAGATTTCAAAAAGGCAATTTAAATATGTTTACCTCATTCTTTGTTGTTGTTGTTGTTTTTAGGCAAAAGCCACATACTAATTTACCTCATTCTTGAAGTTCCTTCTTTGTTGTTGAATGAGTTTGCTTTTTCTAGTTTTCCTTCATCTTTTCTGCAACTCAACTCACTGCTTATATGTGCGTGCCACCTAGTGACGAAAATTGGCCCTGCCTGCTTCTTAGGGAAATGAGGAGCTTTGTATCCACTGTTCAGGGGAAGGGAGACAGGTAGAGTAGATCACACACTGAGAAAACCTTAGAATGGGTCCCCTGGGCTAGGATGACAGCTCACACCTATAATCCTAGAACTCTGGGAGGCCGAGGAGGGCGGATTGCTTGACCCCAGGAGTTTGAAACCAGCATAGGTAATATGGTGAAACTCTGTCTCTACAAAAAAAAAAATACAAAAATTAGCTGGGCGTGGTGGTTGGTGCCTATAGTTCCAGCTACTCAGGAGGCTGAGGTGGGAGGATCACTTGAGCCCAAGGAGGTCGAGGCTGCAGTGAGCCGAGACCATGCCACTGCACTCCAGCCTGGGCGACAGAGTGAAACCCTGTCTCAAAAAATTAAAAAATAAATAAGAATGGGCTCTGAAGAGGCCAGCAGGAGGCTTCCTGTGGTTGAGCACGAAGACACAGACCTGGTAAATGCACAGCAAGTATTATTACATTTTTTTATTCCTAGACTCTCCTTGTGCCACTCCTCAAGCCTCTCAATCTCCTTCCATGCAAAACCAAAACAAAACAATAAAAGAGCTTTGTTTCCCCCTTGACAAGGTGAGAAATCTTGAAAATAGGAGCAAAAGAGGGCAGGTAGATCTGGGAGGGTCTCTCTGGCATGCCTTTTGACCTCCTCGTCCCTCTTGTCCTGGGACCACTGTCTTTCCTCTAATCACATGTCTCCAGTCTGCCAAGGCCTTCCTCCTTCCTGGCTTACCTTTGCTCCGTGTTTAATTTCCAGTGTGTCCTCTGTGGCCCTGTTCTTTGCTGAGACTTTGCTAGATTCTCCATTTTATTATAGAATGCTCCTACCACTTGAACTAAAAACCTAACTTTCATATGAGGGAAATGTAATTACGTAAATATATCTGATAATCCATGATAATTCACAACCCTCTTGAGCAGATGCTGCTGTTTCTTTGCTCCTCTTGTCTTCAGACCAAGAGGTGGGGTTGATGCACTCATAGCTACTCATTGCCTCATCCTTTTTTTACAAAAAAGCCTTTTTTTGGCCGGCTGTGGTGGCTCACACCTGTAATCTAAGCACTTTTTAGTTTAGGAAAACACCTGGGTTCTATTGGTTTTTCCTGTTTTTAGGCAAAGAACTGGGAAACTTGAAGAGCTTACTTTGTTTCCCTTCTCTCAGAGATGACCGTCCTGTACTACCTGCTGTCCAATGTTTATAAATCAATGTTTCCTATATTTTGTCCACTTTTCTAGTTGTTTGAGGCAGGAAGGAAAGTCTGGTTCTGGTTATTTCATCATGGTTGGAAGCAGAAGTTTCAATACCCACTTCAGGTGAGAATATGGAGGTTAGAGGAGGAGAGAGTACCTCCCAGAAGGCACCACCAGGGACTTAACATTGTCTTGGTTCTCTCAAATCTCGATACTCTACTTTAGCAACTTACAAGTCAGACCCCCAGATTTGTTGAGGACTTAAACACACAGCTTAATCTTTTCCTTCATATCCTTTTTTCTTTTTAAAAAATTGTTTATTTTTTTGAGACAGGGTCTCACTATGTTGCCAAGGCTGGCATCAAACTCCTAGGCTCAAGTGATCCTCCTGCCTTAGCCCCCTGAGCAGCTGGGATTACTGGCCTGTGTCACCATGCCCAGCTCCTTTCTATTCTCTTTTCTGCCATAATTCCAGGTGTGTATGACATCCTTATTGTCGACCAATCCAGTAAAGCAGCTCCTACTTATTGAGTCCACTGTGCCAGATATTTTACAAATGTTGTCTTCCTTTTTTTTTTTTTTTTTAAAAAGGGTTTTGCTCTGGGCCGGGCGCTGTGGCTCACGCCTGTAATCCTAGCACTTTCGGAGGCCAAGGTGGGTGGATCACCTGAGGTCAGGAGTTCAAGACCAGCCTGGCCATCATGGTGAAACCCCACCTTTAAAAATAAATAAATAAATAAAGGATTTTTCTCTGTCACCCAGGCTGAAGTACAGTGAAGCAATCTGGGCTCACTGCAACCTCCGCCTTCCAAGTTCAATCAATTCTCCTGCCTTAGCCTCTGGGGTAGCTAGGATTACAGGCATGCACCACCACCCCTGGCTAATTTTGTATTTTTAGTAGAGCTAGGATTTCACCATGTTGGTCAGGCTGGTATAGAACTCCCAACCTCAAGTGATCCACCTGCCTCAGCCTCCCAAAGTGCTGGGATTACAGGCGGGAGCCACCAGGCGCGGCCTACATATGTTGTCTTCTTACATTGCTCCTACCAGTTAGTTATAATTTTCTCTCTCTCTCTTTTTTTTTTTTAACAAGAAAACAGACACTGAGAAGGTTTAGCAACTTGTTCAAATTCATTTGTTGTTAAGGGACAGAGCCAAGATTTAAAAGTAGTCACTACTCATCATATATCTTGTTAACTAGCATTGCAATTCCTAGACATTCTTTACTGCAGCAGACTTCTCCACTTCGCTCCAACAATTCATTCCCATGAATTAATGTAATCACCACCTAAAACTTTGAAATATTGAGCAGAGAAATCTCTTTGAACACACATATCCTAGATGCTTCCACACCTTAACTTTTCCCCATTCTTCTCTTTTGCTTTTTCACTTTTTTGAGATGGAGTTTCACTCTTGTTTCCCAGGCTAGAGTGAGGTGGTTCAATCTCTGCCCACTGCAACCTCCGCCTCCTGGGTTCCAGTGATTCTCCTGCCTCAGCCTCCAAAGTAGCTGAGGCATATGTCACCACATCTGGCTAATTTTTTGTATTTAGTAGAGACAGGGTTTCACCATGTTGGTCACACTGGTCTCAAACTCCTGACCTGAGGTGATCCACCTACCTCGGCCTCCCATAGTGCTGGGATTACAGGTGTGAGTCATTGTGCCTGTCTTCTTTTCTTTTTCTTTTATTGAAAACAACGTTATCATTCAGTAACACTGTCACAAGGGCCTTCAGGTCCTTTGTTCCTCTTTACCAGCCCCAATACCCCATTAATCCTCAACCCTAGATGAATCCAAGCACCTGCTTGTTTTCCTCCTAGACCACTGAATGAGGATGGAAAAAAAATCTATTCAATACTCAACTTAGCAGTTAGGATGGAAAAAAATCTATTCAATATTCAATTCAGCATTGAGTACTGCTCAATAACCTTTTTACTTTTTTTTTTTTTTTTTTGAGATGGATTCTCACTCTGTCACCACGCTGGAGTGTAGTGGCAGGATCTCTCTGCTCACTGCAGTCTCCTCCTCCCAGGTGCAAGCGATTCTTCTGCCTCAGCCTCCCGAGTAGCTGGGACTACAGGCACTCACTACCACACCCAGCTAATTTTTGTATTTTTAGTAGAGATGGGGTTTCACCATGCTGGCCAGGATGGTGTCGATCTCTTGACCTCGTGATCTACCTGCCTTAGCCTCGCAAAGTGCTGGGATTACAGGTGTGAGAGACCGCACCTGGCCTTTACTAATTCTTAGTTAGCAAAGTTTCTTATTTCCCAGAAGTGCTGTTCCAAAAGTTTATCTTGCCTTTTCTTTTCTCCTCATTTTCAGCAGGTGATTTTCCTTCCTACTTCACAGAGAAAGCTTCCAGCCAGGCTCCTTCACTTCCAAACATATATCTGTACTCACATTTTCACCTTTTCTCTTTTTTAAGGAAAGGAAAACAGTATTAGTTATCTTTACACTTTTACTTGTTCTCTTGATCCTACTATTTCTTGCTGCCTTTGGGACTTGGCATCAATTTTCTTATATCTTTTTTTCTTCAGAAACTTTAATTTCCAAATATGTTGAGCAAAAATATGTAACCCCAACAGCAACTCTTTCTCCTAAGGGAGATCCTGCAATGTATCTAGGAAAAGGGGCATAGAGGTGAGGGGGTAGAGGACTTTGGAGTACATCCCAAACTTCCCCTAAAACCAGTTTGTTCTTTGACAACACAGGGATCCCCTGATCTCCTCCTTCCTGTTTTGAGAGGCTGAAGGCTCTGCTGTTCTTCCTTAAATGAGAGGCTGCGTCCATACTTCTCTATAGGGATGTCAGGAGGAAGGAGGGCTGTCTGCCTAGTACTTCTACAGTAATCCTGGCCACACCCCATTTTAGAGGTTTCCTGGGGGATGGTGAGACACAAGGGGAAAGCACCCCTACAGGCACGAGGGTAAGGCGTACATATCCACAGTATCTGAGAGGAAGTTTATGCCTCAGTGGTGGCTCAGGTTGAGTTGACGACCACACTCTTCTCATTTTCCAGCCTCTTGTTCTGAAGCTTTCTAGCCATGAAGAAAACAGCCAGACTACAAAAACTATTAAAATATGCTAATAATCATTGTGTTTCCAAAATGGGGATATGTTAAGTACTGTTTTCCAAACTTATTTATCAGCAGAATCCTTTTTATATGGAGCATCTTGCAAAATTAGTGTTATGAGAGTCATAACATGGGAAACAATGCTTAATTGTTTTGAATGTTGTCCAAGGATGCTTGCATCAGAATCACTTTGGATGTTGATTATCGATATAAAAAATCATCACCACATCTTGCTATGTCAGAAGATTTTCTATCAGAAGCCTTTCTTTTTCTTTTTTTTTTTTTTTTTTTTGAGACAGAGTTTCGCTCTTGTTACCCAGGCTGGAGTGCAATGGCGCGATCTCGGCTCACTGCAACCTCCGCCTCCTGGGTTCAGGCAATTCTCCTGCCTCAGCCTCCTGAGTAGCTGGGATTACAGGCACGTGCCACCATGCCCAGCTAATTTTTTTGTATTTTTAGTAGAGACGGGGTTTCACCATGTTGACCAGGATGGTCTCGATCTCTTGACCTCGTGATCCACCCGCCTCGGCCTCCCAAAGTGCTGGGATTACAGGCTTGAGCCACCGTGCCCGGCCCCAGAAGCCTTTCAAGGAAAGGAGAAGTTAACATGTGAGAATGTCAGAACAAGAAGACAGAGGGTACCTCGGTCCCTAATACTTTGAGGGCCACCAAATTATCCCTGGACTGCTTGGCATGGACCATTACATAATAGAGAAATAAATTTATTTCCTGTATAAGCCACTGCTATTTTTGCTGTTGATAACGCAGCTGATCTGAAACCTAATTAATTCAGAAATAAAAAGAGAACCTACTTTCTGACTAATCATGGTGAGTAGTCTCTGTCCTGTCCTTTATAATAAAGCATGGATTTCTCTGTTTTGGTTTCTTCCTATTTAAGGTAAAAAGATAAGGTCTTTCTTTTTTCTTTTCCTTTTTCTAAATTTCAATATATTTTGAGGTACAAGTGGTTTTTGGTTACATGGATGAATTCTATAGAGGTGAATTTAAGATTTTAGTGCAGCAATTACCCGAGCAGTGTACACTGTACCCAATATGTAGTCTTTTATATCTCACCCAGCTCTCAACCTTTCCCGAGTTCCCAAGTCCAATTCATCACTCTGTATGTCTTTGCATCCTCATAGCTTAGCTGAATCAAGATATATTTTAAAGGTTAAATTGTTAACACTTGATAATGGATTAAATGTAGGCAGCATGGCCAGGCGCGGTGGCTCACGCCTATAATCCAAGTACTTTGGAGGCCAAGGCGGGCAGATCACCTGAGGTCAGGAGTTCAAGACCAGCCTGACCAACATGGTGAAACCCTGTCTTTAAAAAAAATAAAAAATAGGCCGGGCGCGGTGGCTCAAGCCTGTAATCCCAGCACTTTGGGAGGCCGAGGCGGGTGGATCACGAGGTCAAGAGATCAAGACCATCCTGGTCAACATGGTGAAACCCCGTCTCTACTAAAAATACAAAAAATTAGCTGGGCATGGTGGCGCGTGCCTGTAATCCCAGCTACTCAGGAGGCTGAGGCAGGAGAATTGCCTGAACCCAGGAGGCGGAGGTTGCGGTGAGCCGAGATCGCGCCATTGCACTCCAGCCTGAGTAACAACAGCGAAACTCCGTCTCAAAAAAATAAATAAATAAAAATAAAAAAAAAAAATGTAGGCAGCATTTAGAGATTGGATAGGTTGGGATTTTTAAAAAGTTATGAATTGTTATTTATGTTAGAAATTGTCCAAAGCACTTTCATTAAACTTCTGGTTTCTCTATTGTGTTTTCCTGGGACTCGAGAGAGAGAGAAGGAAACTGGCTACATAGCAGCTACTTATTTAGTTCTGATTATGTGCCTGTGTATTGAGATTTGTATACTCCTAACATCTAATTCAATGCCCAGTGCAAAAAATGTTGGAAAGACAGATGAAAAACTGCATACACATTAGATTTCTCAATAGCAACTGTAAACTAGATAATGGAATATTACATGCCGGGTCTGTCCCGCAGACCGTGGCCTACTGACAGAAGCAAGCAGTACTCAGACACAGGTATGCAGTGTAAGAGCAGCCAGGGGACTGCCTGGCTCAAGTGGCCAGAGTGCAGCCCTGAGAAGCTACAGCTGCTTGCTTTCATTCAGTGCAGGCACAATGCCAAAAGCCTGACACACAATCTGTGGGTAATTAACATTTACTGTTCCCCTTTCAGGGAACATCTTTGTGGATGTTCAAAGGTCAGTTCCCGGACAACTTCAAACAAGCCTGATCAGGATAACTTCCACTTCACACATTTGCACAGACTCCTCGCCCTCTGCCTCAGGGTTAGGGAACAGCTGCCTTCAGCCATTCTCCCCTGAAGCTATGCAGAGCCTCTGACCTTTCAGAAGGCCTGCTCCTGTCCCTATAGTTTCTCCCACCACTCTAACCAATCTCCTACAATTACATTCAAAATTCTAAAAGAAAGTTGTTTCCAACTTGAACGCTATACTTATCTATGCACACCTAGATCATCAATCGTGTAACAGAATGAATATTTTTCTTTTATTATTATTATTATTATTGTTAATTATTATTTTTTTAAGATGGGGTTTCACCATGATGGCCAGGCTGGTCTTGAACTCCTGACTTTAGGTGATCCACCCACCTCGGCCTCCCAAAGTGCTAGGATTACAGGCGTCATCCACAGCACCCGGCAAAGAATGCATATTTTTCATTTGGGCAGTCTCACATGATTTACCTTCCTTCCTTGTGCCCTTCACGAAGCTACTACTAGAAGATGTGTCTGTTAAAATAAGAGAGTATACCAAGAAAGAGGAAGACATGGAAGACCGGAAACAGAGGATACTGGCAGGACAGAGGCAAAGGGAATGCTTAGGATGACCGCAAAGGCAAGTTCCAGGGTAAAGGTGGGGAAGCAGGTGGAAAGAACAAGCAATCCAGAGTAGATGAGGAGGTTGGAAGACTCCAGTGCAGTTATCTCCAAGAAAAACAAAACAAAAAGCCAGATAAATTATCTAATAGGTTTGACCATGTTGAAATTATATATTGTCTTTGTTTTACAGATCTGTTGGAGGGTGTGGAAGGACTTAGTCGAGTATTCATATGAAAATTAGAAGCAATTGTGAACTACAGGAGAAATAAAAAATTGTGCAAAAAAGGAAATATAAAAAATAAATTCCCTGCATATCTTGAATTAGGTAATTATATACTTTTATAAAAATTTATTGAACTGTTCCCTTAATATGAGTGCATTTTATTAATTGTAAACTATACATTTCAATACCTCTAGTCAGAAAAAGGCTGCCTACTCTTTTGGACAAGACTTTTTTTTTTTTTTTTTTTGAGATGGAGTCTCACTCTGTTGCACTCAGGCTGGAGTGCAGTAGCATGACCTCAGCTCACTGCAACCTCTGCCTCCTGGGTTCAAGCGATTCTCCTGTCTCAGCCTCCCAAGTAGCTGCAATTACAGGCACCTGCCACCACGCCCGGCTAACTTTTTAATATTTTGTTTTGTTTTGTTTTGTTTTGAGATGGGAGTCTCACTCAGTCACCCATGCTGGAGTGCAGTGGCAGAATCAGCTTACCACAACCGTCACCTGCCAGGTTCAAGCAATTCTTCTGCCTCAGCCTCCTGAGTGGCTGGGACTATAGATGCATGCCACCACACTCGGCTAATTTTTGTATTTTTAGAAGAGATGGGGTTTCACCATATTGGCCAGGCTGGTCTCAAACTCCTGGCCTCGTGATCCACCCGCCTTGGCCTCCCAAAGTGCTGGGATTACAGGCATGAGCCACTGCACCAGGCCAACTTTTTATATTTTTAGTAGAGATGGGGTTTCACCAGACTGGTCTCAAACTCCCGACCTCAAGCGATCTGCCCACCTCAGCCTCCCAATGTGCTGGGTTTAAAGGCGTGAGCCACCTTGCCCGGCCATTTTTTTTTTTAGGGCTGCTTGCAAATTGGTATTAGAAAGTTTAAAAACAATTATATCTTTTAGACCTAGTGAGGTCTCTTCCTGGGTCCATGAGGGGTGTGGTTTCAAAGGCAGGAGTTTCCTGGTTCCACACCTCCACCCAGGAACCAGAGAGGTTTCAAATCTAAAGTTCTTTGTCTGAGTTTCCTGCTGCAGACTAGGTTGGGAAAGCCGGGTGAAGCTCCTTTGTCCCAAAAAGCTGGCTGAAAGCTCTGGGAGGAGGTGGCTTTGTAACTCAGGGCTGTGGACCAAGTAGCCAATCCACTATCAGACTCAAAGATCAATCACTCCACAGGAAGTTTGAAAGAACTCCTCTCATTGGATGAGAACATAAATGGGGGGGGGGGGGAAATAACTCAAAAGTTAAAACTCCAGCTGCTCCTTACCTATAGGGATTGTTTCTATGGGTCTCCTCCCATGACAGCATGGGAGCTGTCTTTCTCTCTCTCTGTCTAATAAATCACTTTTCTGCAACTCTTTGGGTCCATGATATTTATTTGAACAACAAATTCACTGTGCCTCCAGGGCCCCTTTCCCCATTCTTCGTGGTTGGCAAGGCTAAGAACCTCTTTGGAACTGGGAGCTGAGTACTCTCCCCAGGTTACATCTTTTGGCAAGCCAGCCAGAAGAATGTCGGACTTGAAAGGGGTCCAGTACTGGACCGCTTACTCATCTGTCCTTTCCCTTCTTCTAAATTTGTTAAGGAGGTAAAAACCAGGTGCCCGTCAGCCATCTAAAAGTGAATAGCATGGCCGCTGGTCTAAAAACGCAGGTGTCAGGCTTTCTGGGAACTGACTCTTCAACAGCCCCCCGGCTCTTCGGAACTGGGAGCATTGGTCAGTCCTAAACCAGCTTCCCTCTCTTACTGTTCTTTCTTTCTCTGGGCCCAGCCAAGGGCTGGCCGGAGGAAAGGGCAGTGGTCTTGAACTCCCATTTCAGTCTGGTTGAGGTTAGGGCCCTCCTTAGATCTAAGAAAAAGCCGCCTATGCGAGCCACACCCAGCCTTTCAGACTCCAACCTCCTGGGTCCAGATTTCCATAAGGCAAACTTCTTCCAGGCTCTTTCCTCTAAGATATTTCCTACACAGGAGGCCATTACCCTTCTTTGTAGGACTTTGAGGCCCTTGGGGTGGCAGCCCAGGGACCTTTGACTGTGGTGTGCTCGGGCTTATGCCTATGAGGACCTCCTACAGGATAAATACACAGAGCCAGTTCCCTTAGTCCTAACAGAGCCAGAGTCTATCAGTAGGTACTGGAGGCTATAGGACATTGTGATTTTTGTCACCTGCAATTTCCCAATCCAACTGAGTGGTGCCAGAATCTAATAACATACAATTTGCCTTGCCTAGAATTGGCTCTCCATACAGCAGAGCTTCTCCATCTAGAATACCATAGCCAGACCTGGTCTGAGGCTAAAAAACTTAATTACAGGCCCTACAACCCTAGGGCATATTCCTAGAATGGAAAGTGGGGTGGGGGGCCCAGGTCCCCAGGGCATAGTTCCGGGCCATGCGGCCAGCCATTACCTTCTTTAAAATGGTTGTGCTTAGAGGCCCCTCTCAAGGAGTTTATCCTCCTAGGGCAGTTTTATGGTCAGGCCTATGTTAATTGAACTCTTGCTAGGGAATATTGGCACCCATCGCCCAAGGCTCACTGGGCTAGTTTTTCAAGGACATGCCGGTAGGGCCACTAAGCCTGGCAGTCCCCATGTCCTTAAGGTGGCCGTAAGGACATTAGACAGTGAGAGTGTGCCCATGATGCCAGTAAGCATGATTAAACCCGGCACATGGGGGGACCCAGAATATGACCACACATCTAGGGTGCAAGGAAACTGCAAGGTGCTATACCTGGGGGACACCCCAGGGCTAGCAGTTACAAGAAATAACCAGGGATGTGGGCATCCCTATGTTCAATTTCAGATGGATGCTACTCTTCCCAAGGCAAAAATCACCCTTAAAGTGTATCCTGGATAACTGGGACCAATTTGACCCACAATTTTTTAAAGCAGTAGCAGCTCATTTTTTTCTGCCAAACAGCGTGGCCATGATATCTTCTGCCGGGTGGAGAAACCTGGCCTCCTAAGGGAAATAAAAATTATAACACCCTTCTCCAATTAGACCTTTGGGAAGGTAAATGGATTGAGGTCCCCTATGTGCAAGTTTTCTTTTCTCTAAGGGATAATCCTCAGCTATGTAAGGCTTGTTTCCTATGCCCTACTGGCCCCTCCTCAGGACTACCCCCATATTTAGGAATCCTTGTGGCTCCTCCCTCCACTGATGCTGACCAGGTCTCCTCAGCTCCTATAACTCAAGAGGAGTCAGGGAAGGCCAAAGTGGGCAAGACACCTCAGGCTACTAGGATGCCCCAACTCTGCCCCCTATTGGCAGTAGGAGGAGAATTTGGCCTAACCAAAGTACATATTACCTTTTCACTTTCTGACTTAAGGCAAATCAAGGCAGACTTAGGAAAATTTTCATATGACCCGGACAAACACACAGATGTTCTGCAGGGCCTGGGTGAGTCCTTTGAATTGGATTGGAAAGATACCATGTTACTGCTTAGTCAGATCCTAACCAGCAATGAGAGAGAGGCTGCTCTAGCAGTGGCTCAACAGTTTGGGGACACCTGGTACCTTAGTCAAGTACATGACCAAATAATGTCAGAGGAGAAGAATAAATTCCCTATAGGTAGACAAGCAGTCCCTACCATGGACTGTTGCTGGAATCCTGACTCAGAACACAGGGACTGGAGCCGTAGGCACCTATTAACCTGCATACTTGAGGGATTAAGGCGACCTAGGAAAAAGCCCATGAACTATGCAATGTTATCCACCATAACTCAGGGAAAGAAAGAAAACCCAACAGCCTTCCTTGATCAGTTACAAGAGGCCTTAAGAAAGTATACTCCCCTGTCACCAGACTCCATCGAGGGTCAGCTAATACTAAAAGACAAATTTATTATGCAATCAGCAGCAGACATCAATCAGGAGGAAGCTCCAGAAGCTGGCCCTGGGGCCAGAACAGAGTCTAGAATCATTACTAAATCTAGAAACCCCGGTGTTCTATAATAGAAACCATGAGGAACAGGCTGAAAGGGACAGGAGGGACAAGAGAAAGCCTGCAGCCCTAGTCATGGCCTTCAGGCAAGCAGATCCAAGGGGCTCGGAAGAGGGAAAGGCTTGGGTTAGCTGCCAGTCTGGCAGAGCTTGCTACCACTGCGGCCTACCAGGACACTTTAAGAAAGATTGACCCCAGAGGAACCGACCACCTCCTCGTCCTTGCCCACTGTGCCAAGGGGATCACTGGAAGGCACACTGTGTTAGGGGACAAAGGTTCCCAGGGCCTGAGGTGGCTAAACAGATGACCCAACAGGACTGAGGGTGCCTGGGGCAAGCGCCAGCACAAGCCATCACCCTCACCAAGCCCCAGGTAAAGCTAATTACAGAAGGCCAGGAGGTCAATCTTCTTCTGGACACTGGCACGGCCTTCTTAGTTTTGCTTTCCTGTCCTGGATGGTTGTCCTCCAAGTCTGTAACTGTCCGAGGAGTCATAGGACAAGCAGTCTCCCAATATTTCTCCCAGCCCCTAAGCTGTAACTGGGGAGATATATTCTTCTCCCATGCCTTCTTCATCATGCCAGAAAGTCCCACTGCCTTACTAGGATGGGACCTGTTAGCCAGGGCAGGAGCCATTATCCACATGAACATCATCAGGGAGAAAATCCCTCTCTGCTGCCCATTATTAAAGAAGGAATTAATCCCGATGTTTGGGTAATGGAGGGACAATTGGGTGGGCAAAGAATGCATGCCCCATTCGAATAAGGCTAAAGGACCCCACCTCTTTTCCTTACCAAAGACAGTACCGCCTAAGACCAGAAGCCAAAAAAGGGGCTACAGCATACTGGAAGGAACTTAAAAGCTCAGGGTCTAGTGAGATCCTGTAACAGCCCTTGTAATACTCCAATTTTAGTACAAAAACCTAACAGACAATGGAGGCTAGTGCAAGACCTCAGGCTTATTGATGAAGCTGTGATCCCTTTATACCCAGCCGTACCCAACCCGTACACCTTGCTCTCTCAAATACCAGGAAAGGCACAATAGTTTACAGTCCTGGACCTTAAGGATGCCTTTTTCTGTGTTCCATTACATCCTGACTCCCTGTTTCTGTTCACTTTTGAAGACCCTTTAGACCAGAATTCTCAGCTCACCTGGACAGTGTTACCCCAGGGCTTTTGAGATAGCCCCACCTGTTTGGCCAGGCTTTAGCTCAGGACCTTAGTCATTTTTTACATCCAGGTACCTGGTTCTTCAATATCTGGATGACTTACTTTTAACTGCTAATTCAGAAACCCAATGTCAGCAGGCCACTCAGGACCTCCTAAACTTTTTAGCCACCTGTGGATATAAGGTTTCCAAATCAAAAGCCTAACTTTGTAGGCAACAGGTAAAATACCTAGGGCTTGTCTTGTCTAAGGGCACTCAGGCCCTTGCTGGAGAATGTCTCCAACCCATACTGGCCTTCCCCCATTCAAAGACCTTAAAACAGTTGTGGGGATTCTTAGGAATAACTGGTTTCTGATGACTGTGGATTCCTGGATATGGTGAAATAGCCAAACACCTATACACTCTGATTAAGGAAACTCAAAAAGCTAACAATCACCTAACACAATGGGACCCTATAGCTGAGGCAGCCTTTCAGACCCTAAAGCAGGCACTACTGCAAGCTCCAGCTCTAAGCCTTCCTACAGGGAACTGCTTCTCCCTGTATGTTACAGAGAAGTCGGGAGTGGCACTGAGGGTTCTCACCCAGGCTTAGGGGACCACGCCACAACCGGTGGCATACCTAAGTAAGGAAATTGATACAGTAGCAAAAGCCTGGCCACACTGCTTGGTGTTGTAGCCGTGGTGGTTATACTGGTCTCAGAAGCTGTTAAAATAGTGCAAGGGAAAGATCTAACTGTATGGACTTCACATGATGTAGCTGGAATTCTGGCCTCTAAAGGAGGCTTACGGTTGTCCGACAATCGCTTACTCAAATATCAGGCCTTAATGCTCAAAGGACCTATTATTCAGCTGTGCACATGTGCAGCCCTCAATCCAGCTACTTTTCTTCCTGAGGAAGGGGAAAACAAAGAACATGACTGTCAGCAGGTTATAGCCCAGAACTATGCAGCTCGAGAGGCTCTCTTAGAAACTCCTCTGCCCAATCCTGACCTTAACCTATACACTGACGGAAGTTCACTCATGGAAAATGGAGTTCAAAAGGCAGGATATGCAGTAGTCAGTGATCAACAGTGCTTGAAAGTAATTTCCTTCCTCCTGGAAGTAGTGCCCAGCCAGCAGAATTAGTAGCCCTCACTTGAGCTCTAAAATTAGGAAAAGGAAAGCGAATAAACATATACACTGATTCCAAATATGCTTACCTGGTTCTGAATGCCCATGCTGCCATTTGGAAGGAAAGACAGTTCCCAACCTCAGCAGGAACTCCCATAAAATATCATAAGGAAATTTTAGACTTATTACAAGCTGTCCGAGAACCCAAAGAGGTAGGAGCCTTACACTGCTGAGGTCACCAGAAAGGAGACAAGAAGGACGCAGAGGGCAATCGCCGAGCTGACCTAGAGGCAAAAAGGCAGCCAGACAAGAATTTATAGAAGGACCTTTAATATGGGAAAACCCTCTCCAGGGAACTAGACCTCGATACTCATCAGAAGAGGTGGAGTGGGCAATCTCCCAGGGACATAATCTTCGTCCTTCAGGATGGCTAGCTACTGAGGAGGGAAAAGTGCTCCTACTTGCTGCCAGCCAGTGGAAAGCACTTAAAACTCTACGTCAACCCTTCCATATGGGTATACAGAATACATATCGAAAGGCCAAATCTATATTTACAGAAAAAGATCTCTTCAAAGCTGTCCAACAAATAGTCAAAGGATGTGAAATATGCCAGAAAAATAATCCTTTGGAATATCACAAAGCTCCTTCTAGGGAACAGCAAACTGGTTATTACCCAGCTGAGGACTGGCAAATGGGCTTTACCCATATGCCTACGTCTCAGGGATATCAACATCTGTTAGTATGTGTAGATACCTACACAAACTGGATTGAGGCTTTCCCCTGTAAAACAGAAAAAGCCCAAGAGGTAATAAAAGTCCTGATCAGTGAAATAATCCCTAGATTCGAACTCCCTGTCTTCAAAGCGATAACGGCCCTGCCTTCAAAGCTGCAGTAACCCAACGAATTTCCAAAGCGTTAGGAATACTGTATCATCTCCACCGTGCTTGGAGGCCTCAGTTCTCAGAGAAGGTGGAGAAGATGCAGGAAATTCTTAAGGGACACTTAAACTGGCCCAGGAAACCCACCTCCTGTGGCCTTCTCTATTATCAACAACACTCTTAAGGGCTCAAAACTCTCCTCAGAAATAGGACTCAGCCCCTATGAGATGCTTTATGGATAACCCTTTCTTACTAATGATCTCATATTAGACAAAGAAAAAGCAGATCTAATAGAAGATAGTATCTCCTTGACTAAGTACCAACAGGCTCTTAGGACCTTACCTGAAGGACACCCTAGGGAAAAGGGGAAGAGTTGTTCTGCCCTGGAGACTCAGTGCTTGTTAAGTCTCTCCCCTGGGACTCTCCCTGTCTAGGTCCATCTTGGGAAGGACCATTTTCAGTTATTCTGTCTACCACAACGGCAGTTAAGGTGGCGGGAATTAACTTGTGGATCTATCACACTCAGCTGAAGCCTTGGACACCTCCTGAAGTAAATCATAGGCCCCCCACTCCACAGCCTGAAGTTCCAGAAGATGACCCTTCACACACCTGTGAGCCTTTAGAGGCTCTACATTTGGTCTTCTGACGAAATCCCCAGGAAAGTACTGAGTCTAACTTACATCCTGGCATTAACAGGACTATCACTGTTAACTTTACTATTTGCGACCAGGCTCTACGTGGTCGTCCCTAAGGACTGGCCTAATAGCTCTCCACCTCTTCCTCTGATATTATTACTCCTTCAAATCATATGGGGCTTACAGGTCCCTTGGTCACCAATCTACAAATTCCATCTACCTCAAACTTCACTTGTGTAAACTCTCTACTAACAAGTCCAGTGCTTCCCTATGCCAAAACTGGGTTGCCTGATCCCCAGACCTCAGCTGCCTAGCACCAGGCTTATTCTTTGAGGCACCTCAGTTTACTGCTGCCTGAACAATACCCCTGGGGAAATATGCTTCCTCTCCTTCCTAGTGCCCCCCACGATGATTTACACTGACTCTCAGGTGCAGAGTCTTCTCTTGCCAAGGCCACACCATAATCGAACCCCAATTATTCCTTTCATAGTGGGGCAGGAATAATAGGAGGACTTGGTACTGGCATTGGAGGAATTACTACCTCTACCAGTTTTACTATAAGCTATCTCAGGAGTTAAATGATAACATGGAAAAGGTTGCCAATTATCTCTGCAGAAGCAGCTTAACTCTTTAGCTGCTGCTGCTATTCAGGGCCTTGGATCTGCTAACAGCAGAACGAGGAGGAACCTGTCTCTTTTAGCAAAAGAATGCTGCTACTTTGTAAACCAATCAGGTATTGTCTTAAACAAAGTTAAAGAACTCAGGGATCAATTGAACGCAGGGCTAAAGACCTTCAAAAAACAGGATCGCAGAGCTTAACAACTGGCTGTCCTGGCTCTACCCTCTTCTAGGCCAGTTTATAACCATTCTATTATCGCTGGCCTTTGGGTCTCTCATCTTTAACCTTCTTGTCAAATTAGTTTCTTCTAGAATTGAGGCCATGAGACTACAAATGGTCCTGCAAATGAAACCCCAAATGTACTTGGCTTGAGTTCTATCGTGGACCTCTGGATCAACCTGCACCCCTGGAAGACTCCCCTCTGGAGGAAACCTCAACTACAGGGCCCCTTCTATGCCCCAATTCAGCAGGAAGTAGTTAAAGAGCAATCAACACCCGTGTCCCAACAGCAGCTGGACTTTACTGTTCAGAGGGCGGACTGAGGGACTTTTCTTCCTGGGTCCAGGAGGGGCGTGGTTTCAAAGGCAGGAGTTTCCCGGCTCCACGCCTCAATCCAGGAACCAGAGCGGTTGCAAATGTAAAGTTTTTTGTCTGGGTTTCTCGTGGGCGGGTGAGATAGGGAAATCCAGGTGAAGCTCCTTTGTCCGAAAAGCTTGCTGAAAGCCCTCGGAGGAGGGGACTCTAACTCAGGGCTGTGGACCAAGTAGCCAATCCGCTATCACACTCAAAGATCAATCACTCCACAAAGTTTGAAAGAACGCCTCTCTTTGGACGAGGACATAAATGGGGTTGGAATAACTCAAAAGTTAAAACTCCAGCTACTCCTTCTCTATAGGGATTCCATCTCTGGGTCCCCTCCCATGACAGCGTGGGAGCTGTCTTTCTTTCTCTCTCTAATAAATTGCTTTTCGCAAAACTCTTTGGGTCCACGATATTTATTTGAACGGCAAACTCACTGTGCCTCCAGGGCCCCTTTCCCCATTGTTTGGGGTTAGCGAAGCTAAGAACCTCTTGAGAACTGGGAGCTAAGTATGCTCCCCTGGTTACACTAGCAATTCCTCTTCTAGGATTCTGCCCTAAGAAAACAAGCCATATGGGCAAATTCAGCTTGTAAGGGTGGCAAAACTCCACCTCTGTTCTCTTAGACTCCTGATTGGGCTGGAGAATCAAAATAACATAAAACAGATTAACAGGAGAAAGCACCCTAATTTTTTTTTTCTTAGTGCTTTTCCTTTTTCTTTTTTGGAGACAGGGTCTTACTCTGTCACCCAGGCTGTAGCACAATGGCTCAATCTCGGTTCACTGCAACCTCTGCCTCCCGAGTTCAACTGATTCTCCTGCATCAGCCTCTCGAGTAGCTGGGATTATAGGCATGCGCACCCCAACTGGCTAATTTTTGTATTTTTAGTAGAGACAGGGTTTCACCATGTTAGCCAGGCTGGTCTCGAACTCCTGACCTCAGGTGATCTGCCTGCCTGGGCCTCCCAAAGTGCTGGGATTACAGGTGTGAGCCACTGCATGTGGTCTCTTAGAAGGTTTTTAAATTTTTTTTTTTTTTTTTTTTTTTATTAAGAAATGGGGTCTCTCTGTGTTGCCCAGTCTGGTCTAAAAGTCCTCAGCTCAAGTGATCCTTCCCCCTCAGATCCTCTCACCCCAGACTCCTAAGTAGCTGGGACTTCAGGTGAATGCCCAGAAAAAACACTGACACAACCACTGATACACATATCAGTATACACAGGCGATGGCCCACACTTGTAATCTCAACAATTTGGGTGACTGAAGCAGGAAGACTGCTTAAGCTCAGAAGTTCGAGACCAACCTGGGCTACATGGTGCGACCCTGTCTCTACAAAAAATAAGAAAAATTAGGCATGCTGGTGCATGCCTGTATTTCCTGCTACTCAGGAGGGTGAAATGGGAGAATTAATTGAGCCCTGGAGCTTGAGGCTGCAGTGAGCAGTGATCACACCACTGCACTCCAGCCTGGGTGACAGAGTGAGACCCTATCCTAAAAAGCAAAAATCATATCCTTTTTTTTTTTTTTAAAACCCTTCTGAAACTCTCATTTTTATATCTTATACATTTAAAAGAGTTGGAATAATTTCTACATAATGCTACTGTCTTACATGACAGACAGATTCTAAATTTTTCTGTAAGGTCAATAACCTTTCATCTTTAGCTGATTATCAACTCCAAGAACAAATTCCAACGTCAATGACCCTGAATTTCGTTTGAGAAAAACAGGAAGGCACTGCAAACTATGAACATTGTTATTACAATAGCAATTGTATAGTGCCTTCTAATTTTTAGAACGCTTTCACATACTCTGTTTCATATTACCTGAGGTTTATAAATTAAACCTATTTTTGAAAATATGAGTATTATAGCCTAAAAAGCTGTTAAAAATGAAAAAGACTAGATTATCCAAGCAGAGATGCCTAACTAGCATTAGAGGGAACATCCTCATCAGACAGTGATTTCAAAGTCCAGGTTTGTAAAACCTGACTTGAATTACTGTTCGTGTGATCACTCAACAAATATTTATTACAGACCTAATCCTAGTGTCAGGCTGCCTATATTAGGAAATCTGTTAGGTCTTCAGTGAGAAAATTATATTCCGTGCATAAGAATGTGAGGGCACTCAGGCTTAAAATTCAATCTATAAACTATGGTTAAGTGAAAGGCCCTGTTAAAATGGGCAGGAACAGGATTTTGAATAATGTTTTCCCTTCTTTTTGTGTGGATGGTTTTCTGGCTCCCCAATGAAGTAGTTATAATAGTAGACATACTATTGTTCAGGAAATAAAAATAAATGTGGTGTATGCGTGTTTAATGTATTAACAGTTCTACAGGACAAAGAGCTGGTGATCCCTAAAGATCTTTTCTTTCTTTCTTTTTTATTTATTTTTTTGAGACAGAGTCTCGCTCAGTCACCAGGTGCCAGACTGGAGTGCAGTGGCACGATTTTGGCTCACTGCAACCTCCACCTCCCAGGTTCAAGCAATTCTCCTACCTCAGCCTCCTGAGTAGATGGGACTACAGGCGCGCGCCACCACGCCCAGCTAATTTTTGTATTTTTAGTAGAGACAGTTTCACCATGTTGGCCAGGATGGTCTCGATCTCTTGACATCGTGATCCGCCCGCCTCAGCCTCCCAAAGTGCTGGGATTACAGGTGTGAACCACCGCGTCTGGCCCTTTCTTTTTTTTTTTTGTTTTTGGAGATGGAGTCTTGCTCTGTCACCCAGGCTTGAATGCACTGTTGCAAATTTGGCTCACTGCAGCCTCCCAGGTTCAAGCAATCCTCGTGCTTCAACTCCACTAGTAGCTGGGACTACAGGCGTGTACCACCACACCTGGCTATTTTTTTTTTTTTTTTTTGTTTGTATTTTTAGTAGAGACACAGGGGTCTCACCATGTTGCCCAGGCTGGTCTTGAACTCCTGAACTCAGGCAATCTGCCCACCTCTGCCTCCCAAAGTGCTGGGATTACAGGTGCGAGCCATCGCACCCAGCATTTTCTTTTACTCTGGAGGTTGTATCCAATAAGAGTACTCCTAATGGTGAAACTAAGCCAAATCAACCAACTGGCAACTGGATGACCTGAGGGAGAGGCCAGTCAAGGACCCTGGATCACACAGTACGAGTTCCCAAGGACTTCCTTCTTTGGGAGGCTTGGAGATTGGGAAAGGAGACCCAGTTGCTTTTCTTTTCCTCCTCTGGTTGTCTGGGGAAGGAAATGTGGAAATGGAGGGGGCTTTAGTGGCACCCAAGCTCGGCTTTAAGCAACTTGTGAGGTGGCAGTTTCTCCTTGGATCTTCTACCCCATTAACAATGACTCCACTCCTTTTCTATCTCGTTCTATCCCCACATCTGCCCTCCAACACACAGCCATCTAAGGGGTGCTTCGCTTTTGGCATTCCTTCTGCTCCTTGTAGCATCTTTGTCCCTTTGAATTTCACCCTGAACTTGTAAACTGGCCACCATCCTCTGTGGTTTAAGGGCTGCTTACTGGGTAGTACTGATAAACATCCCAAGAAGCTTACATGTCCTTCAAATCTTCTCCCTAGAACCAGATCTCTGGGTTTTCTCAGAGATATCCGCTAAATAAGAGTGAATTTTGGCCGGGCGCGGTGGCTCAAGCCTGTAATCCCAGCACTTTGGGAGGCCGAGGCGGGTGGATCACGAGGTCAAGAGATCGAGACCATCCTGGTCAACATGGTGAAACCCCGTCTCTACTAAAACTACAAAAAATTAGCTGGGCATGGTGGCACGTGCCTGTAATCCCAACTACTTAGGAGGCTGAGGCAGGAGAATTGCCTGAACCCAGGAGGCGGAGGTTGCGGTGAGCCGAGATTGCGCCATTGCACTCCAGCCTGGGTAACAAGAGCGAAACTCTGTCTCAAAAAAAAAAAAAAGAGTGAATTTTGATGACAACCTTCATGGGGTCAACATCTGGATCTGGTATAGTAAGAGGAAATTTACTTTGAATTTGCACAGAGCTAGACTCCAGCCTTATCTCCGCTATAGGGAAGCTCTAGGATCTTTCTACCAGTTTCCTCATCTGTACCATGGGGATAATAAAACCTATCTTGCATGATTGCCACTGAGATATTTACCAAAGTGCCACATACTACCTCCTAGCTCAATCTGTGTTAGTTTCCTTTTCTTTTGTAGGGTTATTATGACCATCAGATGAGAAATTAAATGTGAAAGGGCTCTGTAACCTATAAAGCTCTTTCTACATGTTGGATTTTGTTAGTGAAAAATATTATGTTAATAATCTAATAATAAAGGTGGAAGGAAGGAGAGGATCCGGAAAAAATAACTAACGGGTACTAGGCTTAATACCTGGGTGATGAAATAATCTGTACAACAAACCCCCATGACACAAGTTTACCTACGTAACAAATCTTCACATGTACTCCTGAACTTAAAAGTTAAAACATAATAATAATAAAAGCACAGATAGGTAAGAGGAACAGCTAAATATTTAACAGCTAGATATTTTGGAGGAGATCTGTTCTTTGGAGAGGAAGGGTCTTACTCTGTTGCCCAGGCTGGAGCAGTGGTAGCTCACTGAAATCTTGAACTCCTGGGCTCAAGTAATCCTCCACCTCGGTCTCTTAAGTAGTCAGGACTACAGGCTTGTGCCACCACGCTCGGTTAATTTTTTTTTTTTTTTTTTTTTTGAGACGGAGTTTCACTCATGTTACCCAGGCTGGAGTACAATGGCGCGATCTCGGCTCACCGCAACCTCCGCCTCCTGGGTTCAGGCAATTCTCCTGCCTCAGCCTCCTGAGTAGCTGGGATTACAGGCACGTGCCACCATGCCCAGCTAATTTTTTGCATTTTTAGTAGAGACGGGGTTTCACCATGTTGACCAGGATGGTCTCGATCTCTTGACCTCGTGATCCACCCGCCTCGGCCTCCCAAAGTTCTGGGATTACAGGCTTGAGCCACCGCGCCCGGCCTAATTTTTAAAATATTTTGTAGAGACACGGTCTCAGTATGTTGCCCAGGAAAGTCTTGAACTCCTGGCCTCAAGTGATCCTCCTGCCTTGGTCTCCCAAAGTGTTGAGATGACAGGTGTGAGCCCTGTGCCTGACCAGAGGTTTGTCAGTCTTAAAATCTATGAATTCAACAGTCACCATGACCAGATTTCCAAAACAAACATCAGGAATTATGATGTGACAAGTCAAAATGCACTGGTTGGGAACAGATTTTTTAAATAGAAATTGTCCCATAAAATTTGAGATGTGTAGTTTCTGTACCAAACGACTATTCAGTGATCTTGGAAATCTACATTGCTGCTTGTCACCAACTCCTGATACGTTTCAATTTTGTTTCCAATGGACAATAATAACAAATAATATGTGAGTGTGGCCTCAGGCATTCTGAGTTTGGGCACTGCTGTTTCCATCTGAGGATCAAGACCTACACATCTCAGTAGCATTGAAAAAGTTAACAAACCGGTATAGAGTGTCAGAAAATTTGATCCAAATACTTCATATCTACTCTAAACCTGAAAACCACACTCCCTAATATTGTGCTAGTGTGCTGGCGAGGAAAAAACATTGAGAAAGCAGCCCTTAGAAGAGAAACAATCCTGAGATGCCCAAATCGCCAATTACTTTGTTTGTGAAAGTCTCTACCGGAGGTGCATGGAAGTTTAGTAAAAAGAATGAACCTTTGTGCAAGGTGCCTCAGCTGACAGACCTGTGAGTGCCTCCGAGGGGCTGCTTCGTCTTACAGAAGGCATTTTGTTTCCTGACACCTTTTCCTGTGGCCTTTGCTCTTCTTATTCTGTAGTGCTCTGTTTTTATCAATATTTGTCATTAATAGCATTCACATTGCTCCTTCAGAATTTATTTTGAGACAGGGTCTTGCTCTGTTGCCCAGGCCGGAGTGCAGCGGCGCGATTATGGCTCACTGTAGCTTGGAACCCGGGCTCAGGGGATCCTCCCACCTCAGCCTCCCAAGTACCTGGGACCACAGGCATGTACCACCACACTAGCTTTTTTTTTTGAGTTTCGCTATTGTCGCCCAGGCTGGAGTGCAGTGGCGCAGTCTCGGCTCACCGCCTCTCGGGTTCAAGCGATTCTCCCGCCTCAGCCTGCCGAGTAGCTGGGATTATTGGCGTCTGCCACCACACCCAGCTAATTTTTGTATTTTCAGTAGAGACGGGGTTTCACCATGTTGGCCAGGCTCGTCTCGAACTCCTGACCTCAGGTGATCTGCCCACCTCGGCCTCCCAAAGTGCTGGGATTACAGGAGTAAGCCACAGTGCCCTGCCCAGCTGGTTAATATTTAATTTTTTTTGGTAGAGACGGGGTCTCTATGTTGCCCTCAAACTTCTGGGCTCAAGCGATCCCGCAGCCTTGGTGAGAGCTACCGCGCCCAGCCTCTCTTTATGAATTTAAAAAGCCGTTTCACATCACAATATCGTCTATCTCTTCCACAGTCCTCTTGGTTTTTACTGTAACCCTTTAAAAACTATTATGCAGATAAACAGTGGTTCGTCAGTGAAGTAACCACCAAAAACTCTTGGCACTCCAATCCTCTGCCTTCTTCAGGCGACAGGATTAAGAATGGGATCCTAGGATGCTTACATGCAATGAAGAATCCGAAAACGCTTGCTAAGTGCGGCACAAATACTGATTACGAAGAAGGAAGTCCTCTTCTTCCCGCCTAGAGTGTGTGTCGGATATGGCGTGCGACGGGGTGAAGGGGCGGGCGGAAGAAAGGAGGGGGGACGGAGAGGAAGGGGCGGGGCTAGGGAGCGGGAACAGAGAGGAAGGGGCGGGGGAGACTGGTGTCTGGCCCCACCCTCCTGGAGAGGCGAGGGCCTGTACTGGACCGCAGAGGTACCGAGTGACTGACTGCGCCTAGAATCTCCTAGAACCGATTCTCGCAGCCCCTCCCCTCCCGCGACCCCGCCACTCCCGCGACCCCGCCCCTCAGAGGCCCCGCCTCTCAGAGGGCCCCAGCGTCGGCCCGGGAGCAGCGTCAGCTTGTTATGTTTCTCCCAGCGGGGCGGGCCGCGGTTTCTCTGCTTCTTCGCAGTCTACTGTCGTCTCCTGTGGCCACCATGAGCACCGGCACCTTTGTTGTGTCGCAGCCGCTCAATTACCGTGGCGGGACCCGCGTGGAGCCGGCGGACGCTTCTGGCACGGAGAAGGCTTTCGAGCCGGCAACCGGTAACGGCACGGAGCCCGGGAGGCTGGGGCGCCGCGGGGGCCGGTGCGCGGATATCCCGGCCAGCCCTAATTCCCTTGTGTTCTTCAGGTTGACTTGAGCACAGTGACGGTGGAGAGTCTAAGGCTGTGCGTGTAGGCAGCTACGGATTCTGGAGCAACGCGAGTGCCTGTGGGCGGGAAGGGAGGAAAAGGAAAAGCTGGTCAGTTGCGTGGTGGGATCGTGAGTAGTTTTACCCGGGCCAGAACAGAGTTCGCGAAGTCCTCGTGCGGGAAGTCGTGCCTTTGTTAACTGTTCCTTTTTTTGTGTGTCATCCAGACTGGCGCGACCTCAGCTCACTGCACCCTGGACCTTCCGGGCTCAAGTGCTCCTCCCGCCTCAGCCTCCCGAGTAGGATTACAGGCGCCCATCATCATGTCCTGCTAATTTTTGTATTTTTAGTAGAGACAGGGTTTCACCATGTTACCCAGGCTGGTCTCGAACTCCTGAGCTCAGGTGATCCTCCCGCCTCAGCCTCCCGAAGTGTTGGGAGTACAGGCATGAGCCACCGCACCCGGCCAACTGTTTCCTTTTAAAACTAGGACTGATGTATTATTGTCTTCAAATGTGTGCATAGGAGAGGATTTCTAGAAGAACGGGGCGGGGTTGTGGGGGAGATAAGCATGTGTGCTGGGAATGGAGGAGCGCTTACAGATAGTTTCTAATGACTACGAATGAGGGCTTTGTCTCCACATTCTAATATGAAAATATTTGTGCATGTTAATCAGAATTGGGAAAGGAAAAAACTCCACTCTTACTCAATACTTTCTTCTCCAGTTTTATTGAAGTGTAATTAACAAATAAAATTTGTTAATGATATATTCTTAAGGTGTAAAACGTGATGTATGTATACCTTACAAAATGATTACCACAATCAATCTGCTATCCATTGCTTCTATATAGTTAAGACTTTTTTTGGATAGTGAAATATTTAAGATATGTTCTTTTAGCAGATTTCAAGTATGCGATGCAGTATTAGTAACCGTAGTCATTTATTCATCTTCCCGAAATAAGACTTTTATCTAATGCTTAATGTGTGCTAAGCACCATGCTAGGCATTGGATTTACTCTGGGAACTCTGAGAGTCACAGCGATAAGGAGGAAGAGGCTTTTTTTTTTTTTGGTTTTGTGTTTATTTTGCTGGGTTTTATGGAATATATGTGGCGAGAAAAATGTAAATATTCTGTGTAAAATGTAGCTAGAGCAATAAAACTGGATTGCAAGGGACTGGAGAATTTAGTATTTGACCATCCACACTAAATCAGAGCAGTGACTTGGCAGAACCAGAAGGCATTATCACATTTCTTCTTTATATAGGAGTAAACAGCTTCTATACCCCGACCTAATCTTGGTACTAAAGAAAGAAAAATTGCTCTTTAATTGCCTGGAGTGTGTGTGACTCAGCTACCACCGCCTTTACCAGCTGGCTGTTCAAATTTGTAACAGAAGTTGCAGATTTGTGAAATCTTGGAAAGAGTCCCAGGAGTTCTTGTGAATAGGATTTGCTGATTTGGCAAACGTAATGAATTCTTGTTGGTAGAGGCAGTACAGTCCTTGGGATATGGGTCCAGAAAAATTGTTTTGTAATTTGCACCAGAATAGGGAGGGAGAATAAAGGTGGAATAAGAAAAAGAAATCTTGGGTTTTTTGAGGGAAAAAAAGTTCTTTTAGGGGTGCCTTATCCTGATATTGCTGCTTGTTATCTAGATTTATCAAGTATCGTAGTATAACATACTTAGAACATTTTAGATGAGGGATTTACAGTCAGAGTTCATGACCCAGTAGACTGATTACTTTTGACTTTCATTTTGCAAGACCCCTGAGATTGTGGGATAATGTTTAGGAGTGTTGCAAAACTTTATAGGAAGTTAACGTTAGTAAACCCAATTGTAAAATAGTAGAGAACCGGGGTTCTTAACCCAAAATCCATGATGAATTTAGGGCCGGGGGACATGGCATCCCTGTAATTCTGTTACGTGTTTAAGCACATTTTTCTGGAGAGAGGTCTGCAACTTTTATCAGACTCCTGAAAGGTGTCAGTGACCGCAAAATACAGTTAAGAACTGCTAGGCCGGGCACGGTAGCTCACACCTGTAATCCCAGCACTTTGGGAGGCTGAGGCGGGTGAATCACTTGAAGTGAGTACCAGACCAGCCTGGCCAACGTGATGAAACCCTGTCTGTACTGAAAATACAAAAATTAGCTAGGTATGGTGGTATGCGCCTCCCAGCTACTCAGGAGGCTGAGGCAGGAGAATTTTCTGGAACCTGGGAGGCGAAGTTTCAGTAAGCCAAGATCATGCCATTGCACTCCAGCCTGGGCAGCAAGAGTGAGACTCTGTCTCAAAAAAGAACTGCTAGTATAGAGGTGGTCACTAAGTCAAACCATACTGAAAAACAAAAAGGAAATACTAAGAGAATGTCGATACATAATATTTTATTTAAATATGTGGCAACAATTTGAGATAAAACTGACTTTTCCTCTCTTTATAGGCCGAGTGATAGCTACTTTCACATGTTCAGGAGAAAAGGAAGTAAATTTGGCTGTTCAGAATGCAAAGGCTGCTTTTAAAATATGGAGTCAAAAATCTGGCATGGAGCGTTGCCGAATCCTTTTGGAGGCTGCCAGAATAATAAGGGTATGTTCTAATTTATTTCCTTCCAGAAAACTCAAACATTGCTCTGAGGGTTCTTTGTGATGTTTGCAGTTTGACTTTGGTGCAACATTCGGTCAGAATGTTTTTATAAAACAAAAACATTTCTACATGCTCACCTTAGTATACAAAACAAGTTTTTGTTCGATACTTCCCATCTGGGTCTTGGCTCTTGGACATCTCAGGTTTTCATGTTTGTCATTGTTTTTGAATTATAATGCACTCTTTATAGCTCATCTTTGTTATTTTTATTTTTTGAGATGGAGTCTTGCTTTGTAACCCAGCTGGAGTGCAGTGGAGCGATTCCACTCAACTGCAACCTCCGTCTCCCGGGCTTAAGCAATTCTCCTGCCTCAGTCTCCCAAGTAGCTAGGACTACAGGTGCCCGCCACCACACCTGGCTAATTTTTGTATTTTTAGCAGAGATGGATTTCACCATGTTGGGCAGGCTGGTCTCAAACTCCTGACCTCAAGTGATCTACCTGCCTCGGCCTCCCAAAGTGCTGGGATTATAGGCAAGTTACCATGCCTGGCTTCTGTTTCTTTTTAACCCATGTTGTTTACTTGTTTCCTTTTTATTCTTTATGCTGATGACCCTCAAGTCTACCTTTCTTTTTTAGATTTCTTTTCAGATAGAGTTTTAAGTAAAGTTTTGTTAGTTTAATTGTCTGGGAAGATTTCATAAATTTGTAGATGTTCTCTTTAAAAAAAGAAAGTTAAACTTTATATTGTCTTAAAGATCAGAAGTACCAGATATTCATTATAGAAAGTTGGAAAATTCAGAAGAAAATACATCAAAATATGCATCTTGGATAGCTGAGTGGTAGGTCTGTGATGACTTTTCGTCATAAGCATGTTAAGTCAAACTGAAGGGCTTGAGAGTTACCTACTTTTTTTTTTTTTTTTTTTTTTGGGACGGAGTTTCACTCTTGTTACCCAGGCTGGAGTGCAATGGCGCGATCTCGGCTCACCGCAACCTCCGCCTCCTGGGTTCAGGCAATTCTCCTGCCTCAGCCTCCTGAGTAGCTAGGATTACAGGCACGCGCCACCATGCCCAGCTAATTTTTTGTATTTTTAGTAGAGACGGGGTTTCACCGTGTTGACCAGGATGGTCTCGATCTCTTAACCTTGTGATCCACCCGCCTCGGCCTCCCAAAGTGCTGGGATTACAGGCTTGAGCCACCGGAGAGTTACCTACTTTTAAGAGTGTGTGTGTATGTGTATATATGTATTGTACACACATATATATAACATATATGTCTACATAACTATACACATATAATTATATATAATCTATATAACATACATATAATCTGTTATGTGTGTAAATTATATAATTATGTATAATATATGTATATAATATACATACATATCCTGGCAAAAGACATGAGGCTTTTTGGATATAAATAATAAAAAAGTTAGTTTATTATTCACAGCAAAATGCAGCAGCCATAGCAATACCTTAGCACTAGTTTCTGTGTTTTTTTTTTTGTTTTTTTTTTTGAGATGGAGTCTCACCCTGTTGCCCAGGCTGGAGTGCAGTGGTGCAATCTCAGCTCACTGCAACCTCTGCCTCCTGGGTTTGAGTGATTCTCCTGCCTCAGCCTCTCAAGTAGCTGGGGTTATAGGCATGTGCTACCACCCATGGCTGTTTTTTGTATTTTTAGTAGAGACGGGGTTTCCGTATGTTGGCCAGGCTGGTCTCAAACTCTGGACCTCAGGTGACCTGCCCTCCTTGGCCTCCCAAAAGTGTTGGGATTAGTTGCGTGAGCTACCACGCCCGGCTTAGTTTTTGTTTTCAAAGCACCAGTCCCCACGGTAGGTAAGGGGATGTATAAGCAGATGTTTCCAAGACCAGCAAGTATGGAGGTTTACAATTCTACCTTTCTCCAGAGTTCTCTATCTTTAGGGAGATACTGTCTCTGCCTTTCAGGGCCTTTGCTATTCAGTCAGCTTGTCAGTGTCCTTTGCTCAGAAGGCCCTGACCATTCAGAAATATCAAAATATGTGGGCAGAATTTTCTCCCAATGAAGTATTTTCCCCTGTTATTAAAAATTTATTTTTAATTCAATAAACCAAAGTTAACTCATGGCAGATAATTTGTTATTTTCATTTGTCCATTTTTTTTTCCTTTGAGCAGTATTGTAGGGCTGTTAAGAATTGGCTCCTTAATTGTTAAGAAATGACTTTTATTGATCCTAAATAATATCTAATAATAGTTTTTGCTCTGAAATCTATTGTCTGATACTAATTTTCATTGCTTTTTACTTTACCCTCCCCTTTGTATTTCCTTTGTTACCTGTGTGGTGTTTTATTAATCAGAAACACACTACTACCTTTCTTGAAAGCTCTTGTCTGATGATCATGCTCTGGACCTACCTTCACCCCAATTTATTCTGTAACTGAAGAGATCCCACTCTCTGACCATACCTATAATCATATTAGCTCTCAGTTTTCTTTTAGTGATTTTTCTAGTTAATCAAGATCTGCAGTTCTTTGCTCCTTCCTTTTTTGATGGGGTGTTGCTCTGTCACCCAGGCTGGAGTGCAGTGGCACAATCATGGCTTACTGCAGCCCCAGCCTCCTGGACTCAAAGGATACTCTTGCCTCAGCTTCCTGTAGATATGCACCACCGTACCTGGCTAATTTTTGTTTGTATTTTTTGTAGAGATAAGGTTTTTGCCATGTTTACCAGGCTGGAATTTTTTTTAAAAAAAATTAGTGCTCTAAACAGTTAATTTTTTTTTTTTTTTTTTTAAGATTTCAAGAATAAGGTAAACTATTTTACATTTGTCCACATATTTACCGTTAGTGGTGCTCATCAGTCGTTTGTGTCAACCCAGGTATCTATCTGCTATCATTTTTCTTCTGCTGGAAGGAATTTCTTCAGCATTTCTTTTCTGTTTTTTGTTTTTTGAGACAAGGTCTTGCTCTGACTCCCCAGCTGAAGCATAGTGGTACAGTCATAGCTCACTGTAGCCTTGACTTTCTGGGCTGAAATGATCCTCCCATTTAAGCCTCTTGAGTAGCTGGGACTACAGACACGTCACCACATGTGGTTAAGGTTTTGAATTTTTTGCAGAGAGTAGGTTTCTTTATGTTGCCCAAGCTGATCTTGATCTCTTGGGCTCAAGTCATCCTCCTGCCTCAGCTTCCCAAAGTGCTGGGATTACAGGTGTGAGCCACTGCGCCCGCCAGCCTAGCATTTCTTACAGTGCAGGTCTGTCGGTACTCTTTCAGATTCTGTACATCTGAAAAAGTCTTTTTTTGCATTAATTTTTGAATGAATTCTAGATACATAGTTGTTTCTTTCAGTACTTTAAAGAGACTGCTTCACTGTCTTCTGATTTGTGTTGTTTCAGAAGAGAAATTTACTGTCATTTTTGCATCTTTCTTTGTAGTGCATCCCTTCTCTCCCACCCCTGGCTGTTTTACGATTTTTCTCCTTATCACTGGTTTTAAGCAATTTGATGATGATGTTTTTTGGTGCAGTTTTCTTCATATGTATTTTCCCTGAGGTTTATTGATTTTCTTGAATCTGTAAATGTGTTTCATTAAATTTGGAAAAAAAGTGGGCCATCATTTCTCTCTCTCTCTTTCTTTCTTTCTTTTTAATTTTTTTTTCCGAAGTGAAAGGTAGAAGTGAGGGACCTGCCCTTGACTTCTAATCTTTCATCCCAGTGGACACCCGGTCAAGTCATATTGTAAAGCAGGGTGATAGAGAGGAGCAGCAGGGTTGGGAACAAAGCATGTACTTCCCAACTAATACTTGTAGCAATATGTCGTTACAGTGAACAATTTCATTTTATGGTTGTTCTTGCAATAGTAGCAGGCAGAAATTTTTGTCAGACATCTTTGATGATCCTTACATAGTATATCAGAAGATCTCCCAATGCTCTTCAGTAGAGAACCTTGTTTTGTAAGGATGGAGAATAATAGAATAAGACAAAAAATTTTCCAAGGCTGTCTAGTAAACTGAATTTTCTCTGAGAGTTGGAACCTCAAAAACAGTCCCCAAAACTACTTGTCTATCCATTATTTTAAAAGAGAAAAAATCTCGAGTAAAAGTTTCTATTTCTTGGTAAATGTTCCAGGGCTTAGCAGCGATAGAGTCACAGATTACTTCCTGTTTGTTCACTCTTACACTGAATTGTAAGCAGAACTACTGTGTTTCACTATTGCCAGTATAATATCTCTTCCCTGTATTTCAAATATTCTGTGCTGATTCATCACTTTATTCAACTGATCAGTGAGCTAGCCTCTCTAGGGCCTAGTTTTCTCTTGCATTCAAGAAACAAAATTTAAGCTACTTATGGTTGATTATACCTTTGGAAAACTGTTTCATGTTAATTATTCTCAACAAACTTAAGAATGGGGAATAATTTATGCTTGGTGTAAGAATTGATGCTTGTTTTCTCCTAGGGTACCCTCTTTCTAGTGTCAGCATACTGGGAAACAAGTTAATTGTCAAAAGGTTGTTTTTGGTGAGTATAGAATCAGGAAGAGAGAAGGTAAATTGTTGGTTTAAAAGACAGTTTAATTTAGACCACGTTTGAATGGTGAACAGATCCTTTCTGAAGGAACATATTTATTCAAAAATTGCAATATTTATTTAAAATGTGCTAACTTGCCCTTTTTTTGTTTACTTGTTTATTTTTGAGACAGAGTCTCCCTGTCACCCAGGCTGGAGTGCAGTGGTACGATGTTGGCTTACTGCAACCTCTGCCTCTCGGGTTCAAGAGATTCTGCTGCCTCAGCCTCCCAAGTAGCTGGGATTACAGGCACACGCCACCACACCCAGCTGATTTTTGTTTTTTTTTTTTTTTTTTTTTTTTTGAAACGGAGTTTCGCTCTTGTTACCCAGGCTGGAGGGCAATGGCGCGATCTCGGCTCACCGCAACCTCCGCCTCCTGGGTTCAGGCAATTCTCCTGTCTCAGCCTCCTGAGTAGCCGGGACTACAGGCACGCACCACCATGCCCAGCTAATGTTTTGTATTTTTAGTAGAGACGGGGTTTCACCATGTTGACCAGGACGGTCTCGATCTCTTGACCTCGTGATCCACCCGCGTCGGCTTCCCAAAGTGCTGAGATTACAGGCTTGAGCCACCGCGCCCGGCCTGATTTTTGTATTTTTAGTAGAGACGGGGTTTCACCATGTTGGCCAGGCTGGTCTCAACCTTCTGACCTCATGATCCACCCACCTCAGCCTCCCAAAGTGCTGGGATTATAGGTGTGAGCTACTGTGCCCGGCCTGAATTTTTTTTTTTTTTTTTTTTTGAGACGGAGTTTCACTCTTGTTACCCAGGCTGGAGTGCAATGGCACGATTTCGGCTCACCGCAACCTCCGCCTCCTGGGTTCAGGCAATTCTCCTGCCTCAGCCTCCTGAGTAGCTGGGATTACAGGCACGCACCACCATGCCCAGCTAATTTTTTTTGTATTTTTAGTAGAGACGGGGTTTCACCATGTTGACCAGGATGGTCTCGATCTCTTGACCTCATGATCCACCCGCCTCGGCCTCCCAAAGTGCTGGGATTACAGGCTTGAGCCACCGCGCCCGGCCGGCCTGAATTTTTTTTATCCTTAGTAAGTTGTGGAGTCCAGAACTAGAAATGGTATTTGAAAAACAGTATTGATTGAGTGCTAAGTATTAGAAAGTATTAGAGTATATGTTGCAATTCTTTGGGTGAATTAAAGTGATGCATATTACAGCCTCTTAAATACTAAATTCCCTAAGAACTGTTTTCTCTTACCATATATGAGCAAACATACTTAGATATTTATATACATACACGTATTATGTTCATTTCCCAAAATGAATTACTCTTCCACTTGTGAGCCCCCCATTCTCTCCCCATTCTCTACTGCTCACCTCTTCAGTAAACATACACTTCAAATCAGAATGAGCCTGCCCTGCAACATTCAGAGCCTCAGAGGGCATGGGTTCATTTCTGCCTGGTCTTGCCCCTTCTTTTACTAACTGATTTTGGCATAAAGTTGTGGTCTTAAATCTCTGTCCATTAATTAATGAGGGAAGAACAGGGCTGCTGTGCGGCCATAAGCTTTTATCTCTTCTAAATGTAACACTGCAATTTCTTCTCGCTTAAAGTGAAAACTATTTCTAGCTTTAAAAATTGATCAGTGTATTCTGTTTAAGCATTAACTACATCAAGACATACTGGAATATGTCTTAAATCTAGTCTCCTGTTTTATCCAAAGGAACGGAAGGATGAAATTGCCACTGTGGAATGCATCAACAACGGCAAGTCCATCTTTGAGGCCCGCTTGGACATCGACACTTCCTGGCAGTGCCTGGAGTATTTTGCGGGCTTGGCTGCATCCATGGCTGGTAAGTCCTCACCTGGTGTCTGTCACCAGCTGACAGTGAGGCAGAAGTGCAGGGCCTAGTGGTAAAGAGCGGAGATTTTGGAATTGAGACAGACCCGGGTGAACCTATTGGGTTTGTCACTTTCTACCTGGGTGACCTGGGAAAAATCTTTCCTAATCTAAACTGGAGATAATTCCTAGCTTCTTGGGTTGTTTTAAGGATTAAACGAGATAGTGCATATATAGCACCTAGCATGATACTTAAGCTTTAGACCAAATTTCTGAAAAATCAGTTTTTCCAAGAATCAGTTTGTCATATTCACCAGTTTTATCTATTTAGCAAACTTTTTTTTGACAATGTATAAAGTTGTCAACAATTGATATTGGATGGTTTGTAGGGCCTAGGAAGGTTGCAGGGAGCTCAGAAGCTTCTCCTCCTGTTGTGTCCTCCTTTCATTTCCATTTTGTTTCATCTAAGCTATCTAATGGAGGCTGAGTAAATTCTTAGAGAATTAAATCAAGTTGGGTGACCATGTGTTTGAAAGATAGGCAGGATTCTCTATGTGGAGAGAATATGTGGAAGCCAGTGGAAGAATGACTGGAAAAAATAGAAGAATGGAGACAGGGTGAGCCTGGTGTACTGGGAGCAGTGGGGAGGCTGCGCTGACTGGAGTACAAGTCAGACTGCTGCAGATGTTGGTGAAATCTTGGGGAGGACAGACCTGCATCCTGCTTTACTCCTGTTTTCCTGTAGGTGAACACATCCAGCTTCCAGGTGGATCCTTTGGTTATACCAGAAGAGAACCACTTGGGGTATGTGTGGGAATAGGAGCGTGGAACTACCCGTTTCAGATCGCCTCTTGGAAGTCAGCTCCTGCGTTAGCCTGTGGTAAGAATGAAATATCCCTCCATTTGAGAGCCATTTGTTCTCTCCGCATTCTTTACCCTTCACCTCTCTATGAACACTTTAAATCAGAAGGGGCCTGCTCTGGGATATTCAAAACCTCAGAGGTAGTGGCTCATTCCTGACCTGTCTTGCCCCTCAAGGACCTTACAGTTTAGATTATACACAATCATGTCTAGATAGTCCCAGTTTTTATTTATTTAATTTTGTATATGAAAAGGAAGAAATTTAATTTTCTTATTAAATTGAATTAGATTTGTGCTACTTACAAGTTGGTCTTCCTTTCTGGACAAGAATTTTAATATATGTGTTAGCACTTAGGAGTTTGACTTCATTTACGAAGCAGAAGATAAACTTCTTTCTTCATTTGGATCTTAAGAGAAATAATAAGCAAGGCTTCCATTAGAGGAGCTTTGGCTGATTGGCATAAAACAGTTTTCCTATAGTATTTAAAGAGAAGAATCTGTGGGGAAAGAAGACTAATTATATATTAGAAAAAACCATAATGTTTTATAAAGCATTACTGTTAGGACGTTACATTGAAATGCAGCTTTTGTCCTTTTGCCATTGCATGTTCTTGTTTTAGCCTATTTCTCTTTGAGAAACATCTGTGAAAGAGGAAAAATAGTCCCAGAATTAAGTGACTAGCTTTGAGGACTCATCAAGTGAACCTTTCTGGTCTTCAATGTCAAGTTTTATCAAACGGAGCTAATGATACCTACTTCATACTGCTGTTGAAAGTGTTAAATGAAATAATATATGTGAAAAAGCCTAGATAGGCAAGTGTGAGACTGGGCAACTGTAGGGTTTGGGATCTGTATGAGAGAAACCAAGATGAAAAGGACAAGATTTGTTTACTTACTGATATGGTTTGGCTGTGTCCCCATCCAAATCCCAACTTGAATTGGATCTCCCAGAATTTCCACATGTTAGGAGGGATCCGGGAATCAAATCATGAGGGAATCGGGAATCGTGAGGGCTGGTCTTTCCAGTGCTATTCTGGTGATAGTGAATAAGTCTCATGAGATCTAATGTGTTTATTAGGAGTTTCTGCTTTTTGCTGCTTCATCATTTTTCTCTTGACGCCGATGTAAGAAGTGCCTTTAACCTCTCACTGTGATTCTGAGACCTCAGCCTTGTGGAACTATTAAGTCCAATTAAACCTCTTTCTGTTCCCAGTTTTGGGTATGTCTTTATTAGCAGTGTGAAAACGAATTAATATATTTATTTATTTATTTATTTTTTTTTTGGCGGGGGTGGGGAACGGAGTTTCGCTCTTGTTACCCAGGCTAGAGTGCAATGGCGTGATCTCGGCTCACAGCAACCTCCGCCTCCTGGGTTCAGGCAATTCTCCTGCCTCAGCCTCCTGAGTAGCTGGGATTACAGGCACGCACCACCATGCCCAGCTAATTCTTTGTAGTTTTAGTAGAGACGGGGTTTCACCATGTTGACCAGGATGGTCTTGATCTCTTGACCTCGTGATCCACCCGCCTCGGCCTCCCAAAGTGCTGGGATTACAGGCGTGAGCCACCGCGCCCGGCCTAATGTATTTATTAATAACATATTTGGTCTAGGATTTGTTAGGGGAAGAGGAAACAATTGGAATCATTCTTGAATTGTCCTCTAGGCCTGTTTTCAGGGGATCATTGGTCTTAAGAAGTCTTTTTATGTTTGTGTCTTGGGTTTATGCAGGTAATGCCATGGTCTTCAAACCTTCTCCCTTTACACCTGTTTCTGCATTGCTACTGGCTGAAATCTACACTGAGGCTGGTGTGCCTCCTGGGCTCTTCAATGTGGTGCAGGGTGGGGCTGCCACAGGCCAGTTTCTGTGTCAGCATCACGATGTGGCCAAAGTCTCCTTCACTGGAAGTGTGCCCACTGGCATGAAGGTGAGGATGTAACCAGTATTGGTCAACACAAACGGCATTTGGATAGGGCAAAGCCAGTCCTACCCAGAGTATATTTTGGAGGCTTCTGTTTTGATTTTGCCTAGCCTGTATTGGGAATGGGGAAGGAGTTTTTATTGGGCAAAGGTGTGAAGTTTCCTGTAAAAGTGTGAAGGGGCAAAGGGAGTACACATGGAGTGATTTTTGGTAGGCCAGGTAGAGGAGGAAATATTAGCTCCAGTCTAAGGAGAGGATGTGTCTGAGTGGATAGGGGCCTGGGCTGCCACTTGTATTGTTTGGTGACTTAATTTCTTGTATAGAAGGAAGGATTTTTACTCAGGCTATTTCAGATTCATTATTTTGACATTAATTTGTGTTCTGAACTCTGTCAGCCTTATACACAGTAACAGTAACACAAAAGAATTTCTGACTATGATAGTCTTCTGAATTAACAATATTTTTTATTTTTGTTTTTTTGAGACAGTGTCACCCTGTTGCCCAGGCTGGATTGTAGTGGTGTAATCACAGCTTACTGCAGCCTTGAACTCCTGGGCTCAGGCAATCCTCCTGCTTCAGCCTCCTAAGAAGCTGGGACTATAGTCATGTGCTACTGTACCTGGCTAATTTTCTTATTTTTCTGTAGAGGTAGGGTCTTGCAATGTTACCCAGACTGGGACGACATTTTTTAAATGAACTCCCTCTTCCAGGGTCAGTGCAGCTCGGTGGATTCTCTTCAGTTTTTGGAAAAGTATATTTTAATAGACAAAGGCAAAGGATATTGACAAGAATAAGGCTACAGGTCACACACAGTTCAAGATGATTTTGTAGGTTCAGGGTCTAATTGACCTAGCATGCGATGTAATTTTGTGTTAAAGTTCTGAATACCTTGTCCTTGTTCTGTAAGATCATGGAGATGGCATCTAAAGGAGTCAAACCTGTTACCTTGGAACTTGGAGGCAAATCTCCACTCATCATCTTCTCAGACTGTGATATGAACAATGCTGTGAAGGGGGCGCTGATGGCCAACTTCCTCACACAAGGCCAGGTATGTACCTGTCCCTGGAAGAGGTGTAAAAGGAATCTCCACCTCCTCATCTGACAGCATGTTTTAAAGATTTTTAGTTTGTAATACTTTCTGACTTACAGAAAAGTTGCACAAACAGCACAAAGAATTCCCAGGTACCTTTGAACCAGATTTCCCAAATAATAACATTTTAACACATTTACTTTATCATCTTCTTTATCTGCCTGTACATACATAGGCATATTAAGTTTTTCTGAGCCTTGAGATTAAATTGTAGACATAAGGCCCCTAACCTCTAAATATAAAGTTCCTTAAAACAAGTGCATTCTTTTACATAAGCACAGTACACTTAGTAAGATTGAAAAATTAACATTGATATCGTACTGTTACTCAGTCTGTAGGCCTTACTCAATCTATAGTCCCTATTCAAATTTGCCATTTGTTTGACAAATGCCGTTATAGCAAAATAGAAAAAAATGTTTTTTCTGGTCCAGGATCCAGTCAGAGAGGATGCATTGCCATTAGTTGTATTGTCTTTAATCTCCTTTAGTTGAGAACAGTTCTTTTCTTTCAGGACCTTGACATTTTGGGAGAACAGGCCATTCATTTTGTAGAATGTTCTTTAGTTTGGGTCTGTCAGATGTTTCCTGTTAGATTCATATTATGAATTTTTGGCAAAAGTACCGCAAACATGTTGTTGTATCCTATTCACTGGTGACTTAACTTTGATCACTTGCTTTAAGGTGAATCTTCACTGTAAAGTTACTGTGTCTTAGTTTGTGGTTAATAAGATCTTGTAGGAGGTATTTTGAGACTATCAAGTTCCTCATCAAACTTTCATGCGGTAAATACTTTTATCGCCACTGATGAGTCTTGCTAAAAACAGTTTTTATTATGGTGGTTGCAAATGGTGTTTTCCAATTCCATCATTTCTTCTATATTTGTTAGTTCACCTTCTACTGTAAGAAAGAGCTTGCCTTTCACGCCTGTTTGTTTTTCATTCATTCATTTATATCAGTATGGACCCATGGATTCTTACTTCATTCTATGTGTTGTAATCCAGTACTATCATTATTTATTTATTTTTATTTTTATTTTTATTTATTTATTTTTTGAGACGGAGTTTCACTCATGTTACCCAGGCTGGAGTGCAATGGCGCGATCTCGGCTCACTGCAACCTCCGCCTCCTGGGTTCAGGCAATTCTCCTGCCTCAGCCTCCTGAGTAGCTGGGACTACAGGCACGCGCCACCATGCCCAGCTAATGTTTTGTATTTTTAGTAGAGACGGGGTTTCACCATGTTGACCAGGATGGTCTCGATCTCTTGACCTCGTGATCCACCCGCCTCGGCCTCCCAAAGTGCTGGGATTACAGGCTTGAGCCACCGCGCCCGGCTATTTTTATTTTTTTATTGAGATGGAGTCTGTCACCCAGGCTAGAGTGCAGTGGCGCCATCTCGGCTCACTGCAACCTCCGCTGCCTGAGTTTAAGCAATTTCCCTGTTTCAACCTCCAGACTAGCTGGGACTACAGGTTTGCGCTACCATGGCCCTCTAATTTTTTTTTTTTTTTTAAGATGGGATTTCACCATGATGGCCAGGCTGGTCTTGAACTCCTGACCTCAGGTGATCCACCCACCTTGGCCTCCCAAAGTGCTGGGATTACAGGCGTTAGCCACCGTGCCTGGCGGCCCTCTAATTTTTTTGTATTTTTAGTAGAGACGTGGTTTCGCCATGTTAGCCAGTTTGGTCTTGAACTCCTGGCCTCAGGTGATCTGCCCACCTTGGCCTCTCAAAGTGCTGGTATTACAGGCGGGAGCCACCGTACCTGGCCTCATTATTTATTTTGATGCTCAAATAATTGCATATTGGCTAGTGGGAACCCCTTTCTGTGACCTTTTGTTATGTCCTCATTATTCTTTGAATACTTCATTACTTTCTGGCATAGCAAAGTGTTCCAGACTCATCTCATACTTCCCCTGGCTGTGCTCTGGAATCAGCCGTTTCTCTAAAGGAGCCCTGTTTCCATTATTGTTTATTTGTTTGTCTATTATTATTATTTTTGAGACAAGGTGCTACTCTGTTGTCCAGGTGAGAGTGCAGTGGTGTTTTCTTGGCTCATTGCCACCTCAGCCCCCACCAGGTCAAGTGATCCTCCCATCTCAGCCTCCCATGTAGCATGCTACCACACCCAGCTAATTTTTGTATTTTTTGTAGAGATGGGATGTCACTGTGTTGGCCAGGCTGGTCTTGAACTCCTGGTCTCAAGTGATCCATGCACCTTGGCCTCCCAAAGTGCTGGGATTGCAGGCATGTTCCACTGTGCCCATCCTGTTTTTTTATATTTTGTAATTTTTTAAAATGATTATTTAGAAGGACTATCTTCAAACCAGTATGAGTATTTCATAAATAACATGTTTGTTTGTTTGTTTTAACAAGTTGAGTAAATTGTTGCACAATAAGCCACCTCACATCTTTCAGCAAGAAAAACACTAAATCCGAACAGTAAAGACATTACACAATAGGTTAGGACACAATTAAAATTTGCTTTAATTATTTCTTTGAGGGAAAGGACACCATACTTGTCTACTCAATGAAGAGAAAGAATTTTGCAGTCCAGAGGTCTTTTATTTTTTTACACCTATCATGCCATGGATTCACAGAGAAGAGGCTCCAGCAGCTCAGGCTCCTTCCCATTGGTTCTCACACAGTGTGCTTCCCTGGGTGGAGTAGGCTGGTGCTTCAGCTGAACACAAGTACCTTTCTCTTTGGCTTCCTTCTTTTTCTGATCATCATCTTACATGCATTTCAGAAGCTGTCTTGGCTCTTAGAGTGCTTGATGTACTCAGTGTGCACATTAATTCTCTTGACCAGAATTTTGCCTTTATTTGTTTACAATAGTGCCAACAACATGCTGGGTAACAGTGTAGGCTCTTCCAGCTTTGCTGTGGTAATGCTTGTGGGGTATCCCTTTTTGAACAGTACACATTCCCTTAATGTGTACAATATTGCCTTTCTTTTTTGAGATGGAGTCTGGCTTTGTCGCCAGGCTGGAGTGCAGTGGCACCAGTCATCCTCCTAATGGATATGAAATGGTATCTCATTGTGGTTTTGATTTGCATTTCCCTGAATGATCAGTGATGTTGACTGCATATGTAATTTTATAAGATATTGCCAAATCCCTTTCTTAAAGGAAATGTTGCATTCTTACTAAAAATGTATGAATACCTATTTTCTCATAGCCTTTCTTAACAGAATATATAGTCATAATTCTAAATTTTTACCAGATAGATAAGACCGTGGTATTTCAGCATAGTTTTAATTTGACTTTATCTGTCTGTCTATCTATCTATCTATCTGACTGTCTGTCTGTCTGTCTGTCTGTCTGTCTGTCTTTGAGATAGGGTCTTGCTCTGTTGCCCAGGCTGGAGTGCAATGGTACGATCTTGGCTCACAGCAACTTCAGTCTCCCAGGTTCAAGTAATTCTCCCACCTTAGCCTCCCGAGTAGCTGGGACTACAGGTGTGCACCACTACACCCAGCTAATTGTATTTTTAGTAGAGATGAGGTTTTGCTGTGTTAGCCAGGCTGGTCTTAAACTACTGACTTCTAGTGATCCACCTGCCTCAGCATCTCATAGTGCTGGGATTACAGGGTAAGCCAGCATGCCCAACCTAATTTCAGTTTTATAATTATGAATGACATTGAACATCTTTTTCAAAATTCACGTATAATGTTCACATTTTTGGTGTGTTGTACTATGAGATATAATTTTCCATTAATTTTTAAGAGTTTTTTAAAATTAGTGATCATAGCCTTTTATCTGATATAAATGTTGCAAATAATTTTATTCCAGTTTTTCAATGGTCTTGACTTAGTTTAAGGTATTTGCCATGCAAAAGATTTTTATTTTTCTGTAGACAAATTTATCAATTTTTTTCTTTAATTGTGTCTAGATTTGGGATAATTGAAAACTTTTTTCTACACCTAGGTTTTAGAGGAATTACCTGTATTTTCTCCTTTTTTTTTCTTTAAAAAAAAAGTCTCACTTTCTCACCCAGGCTGGAGTGCAGTGACGCAGTCATGGTTCACTATATCCTTGACCTCTTGGGCTCAAGTGATCCTCCCACATTCGCCTCCCAAGTAGCTGGGATCACAGGTGCATGTCACCACACCCGACTAATTTTTGTATTTTTTGTAGAGATGGTGTTTCACCATGTTGTCCCAGTTGATTTTGGACTCCTGAGCCCAAGTGATCCACCCACCTTATATTCCCAAAGTGCTGGGATTACAAGTGTGAGCCACTATGCCTTGATTTCTTATTTTATATTTTGATTTCTGATACATTTGGAGTTTATGTATGAAGTAAGATACATATCTTGTTTTATGTTTTCCAGATTACTAATGATTTGTTCTAGAACCATTTATTTAGTCCATCTGTGTCTTAATGGTTTAACTTTCACCTTTGTTATAAACTAGATTTTCATGAGCACTTGGATCTGTTTTTGGGCTTTTGTATTCTATGTTCTTACAACATTTGAACAGTGTTTATGTTCCTTTCTATAGGAGGGTCTGAATAGTGATTATTAATGATTTCAAAGACAAGCGTGGACGGAACTCAATATTTTAACAATTAGATTTAAGACTGCAGTTCTTAATACAGTTTTACTCTTCAGTTCCCTGCCATCCTTAAAATATACACCCAGATTGAGCCCCTGATAGGAGGAAGTAGGAGAGGTGCTATGGGTTATATGGATCTAGCAATGGCCTTAACAAAATTTAAACAAGCAAAATAAGAACTTTTACCTCAAAGGGCAGATTTTGCTTATGGAGTGATATGTCCACAATTATGTCTGTGATCCTTCTTATTCAGTATGGAGACAATTTTTTAGAAATGGAAATACCTTTTTAAAAAAATGTATAGTGTCTCTTTTCAGTTTAAAGTTTTTAGATTGCGTTCCTTTTTCCTTTTCCCTTTTTTCCCTTTATACACATAGAAATTGATGTCTCTGTTTGTCCTTTAGGTTTGCTGTAATGGCACAAGAGTATTTGTGCAGAAAGAAATTCTTGATAAATTTACAGAGGAAGTGGTGAAACAGACCCAAAGGATTAAAATTGGAGATCCCCTTCTGGAAGACACAAGGATGGGTCCACTCATCAACCGACCACACCTGGAGCGAGTCCTTGGGTTTCTTAAAGTGGCAAAGGAGCAGGTAAGAAATAATTGGCAGTAGGGTGAGTTGGGGAAGATTAAACTAGTCCTAAATCACTTACTTTGTGCCCTTTTCATGTTAATATTCATTTGACTATTAGCATTCCTGGCTGTGTTCTGCTTTGTGCCTGCACTGTGAAGACTAAGTATGCGTTTGTTCAGGATACACTTAACATTTCAGGAATGCATTTTGGGATTGTATTTTTAATACAAAAGTTTTTTTTTTTCCTTTTTCGGCAGGGTGCTAAAGTGTTATGTGGTGGAGATATATATGTACCTGAAGATCCCAAATTAAAGGATGGATATTACATGAGACCTTGTGTATTAAGTATGTCTTCTTTTTGTTTGCTTTTACATTATTTGAATTAAATACTGAATAGATAGAGGTGAATATTTATAAAATATGTATATGGTATAAAGCAAGGGACTGGCAAATGTGTGGTCCTACTACCCAGGTTTAAGAAGTAAACTACTTACTCCATTACCTTCAGATCCTTCTGTGTGCCCGTCTTTTAGGGCACCCATATGTATTAGTTTATACAGGACCACAATTATCATTCTGGAAGTAAGGGACTAAAAAATATTAAAGTGTATATTTGACTTAAAAAATAAAGTAATTTAATTCCTTGAGAAAGTAAAGAATGTTTTTCATGTGACCTGTAGGTCATTGTATTAAACATTTTGCATTGCTATGAAGGAATATTTAAGATTAGGTTAGTAGTAAAGATGTTTATTTGATTCATGGTTCTTCAGACTGTACAGGAAGCATGGTGCCATCATCTGCTCTTGGTGAGGCCTCAGGAAGCTTTCAGTCGTGGTGGAAGGTAAAAGGGGAGCAGGCGAGTCACATGGTGAAAGAGAACAAGACAGGTTGCAGGCTCTTTCAAACAGCCAGGTCTGTGTGAACTGACAGAGCCAGAACGCACTCATTACCATGCGGAGGGCATCAAGCCATTCATGAGGGATTTGCCCCTGTGACCCAAAAACCTCCCACGAGGCCCCACCTCCCAACAATGGAATTCATACTTCAACATGAGATTTGGAGGGGAAAAGCATCCAAACTGTATCAGTCATCAATAAAACAAAACCAGTTTGTCAGATAATGTATTAATCTTTTTAGAAATTACATAATAGTACCTCCAGTCAGTCTTAAAAATTTGGTTTTGACAGTCAAGGTGTATATGGCCATCCTATTCCCAACCATCTACTTCCTCCTACTTCAGAGGTAACTACTATTCTAAATGTTTTTAATCATTCTTGGCTTTTTGTCTATCATTTGATAGTGTATGTTAGTATCCCTTACAAAAATATTGATAGTTTTGTAGGCTTTAAACAATTATACATAGATTGGACCATGTTGTATAATTTCTTACACATTATTTGACTATAAATTAAGCTGGTTTTTGCCCCTAAGGCTGATACTGGTGTCAGTTTTTAACAGCTTTATATTCGATGCAGTGTATAACCTTTCACCCTCACTAAAAAGAACCAATGATACTTAAAAGCTGAGAAACCTAATGTCCATACCATGAATTAGATTGCAGTTATTACATGAATAGGAAAAGCTTACAATATATTGTTAAATTAATAATATTGGGCCAGGTGCAGTGGATCACTCCTGTAATCCCAGCACTTTGGGAGGCTGAGACAGAAGGGACGCTTGAGTCCAGGAGTTTGAGACCAGGCTAGGCAACATAGTGAAACCTCATCTTCAAAAAATTAGCTGGGGGTGATGGTGCACACTATGGTCCAAGCTACTCAGGAGGTTTTTATTTTAATGTTTGCAGCTAATTGCAGAGATGACATGACCTGTGTGAAAGAAGAGATCTTTGGGCCCGTTATGTCTATTTTACCATTTGACACTGAAGCTGAGGTTGTAGAAAGAGCCAATGATACCACTTTTGGACTAGCAGCTGGCGTCTTTACCAGGTATATGGAGAGGGACACTGAGAGCAGTTTTGGAGTGGGGCTACAGTATCTGCTCAGATATATAATTGATCCTGTTCTTTTTTTTTTTTTTTGAGACGGGGTCTTGCTCTGTCACCAGGCTGGAGTGCAGTGGCCTAATCTCCGCTCACTGTAACCTCTGCCTCCTGGGTTCAAGCAGTTCTCCTGCCTCAGCCTCCGGGACTAGCTGGGACTACAGGTGCCTGCCACCACCCCCAGCTAATTTTTTTTGTATTTTTAGTAGAGACGGGGTTTCACCATGTTGACAAGGATGGTCTCAATCTCTTGACCTCGTGATCCACCCGCCTCAGCCTCCCAAAGTGCTGGGATTATAGGCGTGAGCCACTGCGCCCGGCCTTGATCCTGTTCTCTCACTTTAATTTGCCCTCATAGGAGCCATCGGTGCTTTCTGTTTGCTTCAGGTTAAGTCAGAAGACACCAAAGCAGCATTTTGTAGTTTGCCGTAAATGGCCAGAGAACCCTGCTATTGAGTTTAAAATTGAGCTATAAACTTTGTTGATGTAAATGTTGTCCTTTTTTATTCATTTGTTTAATAAACACTTAAGATTCTGATCTATGTAAGGCATTGGGCTAGATGTCTTTTGAAAACACACATGTCAAGAAATTTAGAAACCTCTAAGCATATAAACTGTGGGCAGTATTCTTCAAAAACATGATTTTTAGTGGCGTTATAGTAGTTCCTAACTGAAATGCATTATAACTCATGTAGCTATTTTTTCTGTGGTTGGATATTTAGGATATTGTTTCCAGTTTTAACTATTACAGTAATGTGATTAATACCTTTGTGCATAAACTTTAACCTCTGCTATTGCAAGTGAAAATGATTTGGGAGTACAATTTCTTTGAAATTAATTGCAGATTGCTTGGTTTTATGCAAACTTTGATTAGTCTTTGGCGGTAGTAGGCAGTTTTCTAAAGCTGCTTTACACTGGGGATTATGCTGTTTCTTTGGTGATACATAAATTTAATTTTTTTTTTTATAGCTTTATGGTCAGGAACTTGGGAAGAAAGCCCAAGTCTCACTTGAGGACCTGATGTAATTGCTTCTCTTTGAGCTCTGAAGAAAAGATTGAGGAGATGATCTTTTGATTTGGGGATTGAGCAGGTTAAGTGCTCTTACTTTGCTTTGCCACCCTAGTACAGACAAAGTGTAGTTACAAAGGAGGGTAACTCCAATGTGCTATTCCTTTTCTCTTACCAGCTTTGCCGGGATAATGCACATACCATACAATTCACCCACTTAAAGTGTACAGTTCAGTGGTTTTTAGTATATTTATGGAGTTGTGCAACCATCGCCATCATCTATTTTTTAGGACACTTTCATCATCTCAAGAAGAAACTTTGTGCCCATTAACAGTTGCTCTTCATTCCTTCTCCCCACCCCCAGTCGCATCTGTTAAACTACTTTTTATCTCCATGGATTTGCCCATTCTGAAGATTTTATGTGAATGGAATCATGCAATATGTATTCTTTTATGACCGGCTTCTTTCACTTAGCATAATGTTTTCAAGATTCATTTGTTGTGGCATTTATCATATTATTCCTGAATAATCCATTGCATGGATATGTACCACTTTTTATTCATGCATTCATCTGTTACAGACATTTGGGTTGTTTTCACTTTTTGGCTATTATGAATAATGATGCTATGAACATATGTATACAGGTCTTTGTGTGGACATATATTTTCATTTCTGTTGGGTTTATATCTAGTAGTGAATTGCTGGGTTACATGGTAACTTTATGCTTAACTTTTTGAGGAACTGCTAAACTGTTCCAAATTGGCAGTGCCGTTTTACATTCCTCCCAACAACATATGAAGGTTCTAATTTGTCCGCATCCTCACCAGCCCTTGTTATTACCTGTCCTTCTGATTTTAGCCATCCTTGGGGGTGTGAAGTAGTATCTCATTGTAGTTTTTATTTGCATTTCTGTGGGTTTTCTTTTCACTTTCTTGATAGTCTTATTTGTAGCACAAAATTTTAAATTTTGACCAATTCTAATTCTGTTTTTTTGTTTGTTTGTTACTATTGATGTTATGATCTAAGAAGTCTTTCCCTGACCCATGGTCATGAAGATTTATTCCTCTGTTTTCTTCAAAGATTTTTATAATTTTCAGTCTGACCTTTTTAGGTCTGTGATACATTTAATTTTTGTATATGGTATAAGAAAGGGCTCCACCTTTTTTTTTTTTTTTTTTAAATAAGCATGTAGATATCTACTTATTTCAGCACCATTTGTTGAAAAGACTGTTCTTCCCCCACTGAATTTTGGGTGCCCCTATTGCTGCTACTTATTTTAAAGATGCCTTGTGTATGGGACTATAAAACCTAGTCTATGTCTGTTTTGCCTGGATGATAAAAGATTTTAAAACATTTTGAAGGAATGAGAATTTACTAAAATTTAAGAACCTAGAACTGGCCATGTAACTTTTCCTGTTAAAGTAGTAGCCTAAGAAACTCTGAATAACCAACACAGTTTTTTTTCTTCATAGGGACATCCAGCGGGCTCATAGAGTGGTAGCTGAGCTTCAGGCTGGAACCTGCTTCATTAACAACTATAACGTCAGCCCAGTGGAGTTGCCCTTTGGTGGATATAAGAAGTCAGGTAAGGAGCTGGGAGGTGTGAATGCAAACCAGGTCTCTAAAGATAGGTCATAATTCAGACCTTGCAGACTAACGTTCCTAAACCTGTCTGCCTAGCGGAATCACGCGGGGAAATAAAGGTTCCTGGGCCTTCCCCAGTTCTACTGTAGCAGTCTCTGGGAATGGAAGTCAAGCATCTTCCCCTACCCAACACCCCTAGAAGGTTCTAATGTATAGCCTGGCTTGTGAACTGCTGATATATATCTCAAAAAAGTTTAACTTGTGGGTAGAATTACTTCTTCATAACGTGTGATTACTGTAAGCATAAAATCACTCCCTTAGGGGTTCTGTATCAGGGATGTCTGTCATCATCCACTGTGGAGTTCTTAGATTCCATTTAGGTAAAGTGCCTCTAAAGTAATATCTCAGTAATTTTGTTTACTCTGTTATGTCAAATTAACAAAATCTTTAAATTTATCATTAATCAATTATAATTGTTTTCGTTACACTTGATGGCATATGGGAGTATTTTTCCTTAGCTACTGCTCGTTCATTTTGTTTATTCAGTAGTCAGACATACGTTACCACAACATAGAAATTGTAAGTCTGGTATAGTATATCAGGAGAAGTTTTGAGGCCTCAGGAGTATAGCCAGAACCTTGAGGTTCTTTCTATGGAGTTTGTTGCCTGTAAATATTCATTTACATATTTCTCATACTGTTCTTTTAGAGTGAAAATTGGTTTGAACTTTGTTGAGGCACCATTCTAAGAGTCTGACCTCTAGTTTCTGTGGCAGATATTTACCATCATCACAGTGTTGGCAAATATATAAACCCTGATGAACACTGATGAGATGGTAGGTGTTAATTTGACAGTCTTATTTGTCCCTGTGGGGTGCTCAGAGGAGCCACATACAGAGGCACAAGTGTTGGTGGGAACCAAGGTGCATCTTATTAACATGTAATGTCAGTGCAGGGAATTATTTCTTTGGAATCAGCAGCTTAGGTCTTTGGAGGGCCTCCTAACTTTCCCTTTCCTTTGGACCAGGCCATGCTATGTGGGATGAGAGAGCAAGAAAGATGGCCAGATGTGCAGAGCAGCACCTGGCCTAACATGCCTGACCAGCTGTGTGCATAGAGGATTTGGAAAAGAACAAAAGTCAGAGTGAGGTCTTCCCAGGACCTTTGTGTGTGATTCCATTTGAGTGGTGCTCCCTGGAAATGTGCATTTTTGGGACCCTGGCCTTGCCCTTAGAAGGCAGAGCCTACCAAAGTCTAGCGCAGGGTGCACAGGCAGGGCCAAGGGTGGGATACTACCCTTTTAGCACAGTAACCTCCCCGACTAGTAATTGGCAGTGTCTTGGACTCTGAGTAATCAGAGGGACCTTCAGTGCCTCCTCCCCAATATGAGTTGGCAGGGTAAGATAGTAGGTTGATCTTATAGCTGTATAAGAAGTGGTGAATAGGGCCGGATGCGGTGGCTCACGCCTGTAATCCCAGCACTTTGGGAGGCCGAGGCGGGTGGATCACGAGGTCAAGGGATCGAGACCATCCTGGTCAACATGGTGAAACCCCGTCTCTACTAAAAATACAAAACATTAGCTGGGCATGGTGGCATGTGCCTGTAATCCCAGCTACTCAGGAGGCTGAGGCAGGAGAATTGTCTGAACCCAGGAGGCGGAGGTTGCGGTGAGCCGAGATCGTGCCATTGCACTCCAGCCTGGGTAACCAGCGAAACTCCGTCTCAAAAAAAAAAAAAGAAGTGATGAATAAGCCTATTGTGTAGAGTTAAGTTTTAAATTAGCATCAGCTTTTAAGGGTGTCAGGTTAATTGTTGTAGAGATTGCCTTTAACACTTGATATAAAATCTGAGCATTTTTCAGACCTCAACCCAGAATAGTAGGTACTTGAAGTTAAGATTCATATTGGTGGTAAGAAACGAGACCTGTGTATTTTCCAGCCCCCACCCCCAAAGGCCACTGGGTCATTTTTCCCCATGCCTAGCTCCATCCACAGCTAGTATGTGGATTGAGGACTTTATTCTAAAACATTTAGGTTCTGTGTTCTTCCCTAGCCCTGATAAGCAGTGCTCATCTTTAAAGATCATTATGACTTTTGACTGTTGTAGTGATGGCTCATCCTGACCCCTTCTCCTCCTTTCAGGATTTGGCAGAGAGAACGGCCGTGTGACAATTGAATATTATTCACAACTGAAGACTGTGTGTGTGGAGATGGGTGATGTGGAATCTGCTTTTTGAAAATCTGCAGTGAAACCTGTTGACATGGCCAGCCTGTGGAATGATGCAATTGGTCCTGTTGACAGAGGCTGTACAACTAAATGCCATTTTAAATCCAGAATTTTGGCATTCAAGATAAGAGAATGGTTCATGTTACTCTTTTTCTCTAAATCAGCTTCCTCATTGAAAATGTGCATAAGTGCCTTGTAGATACTAATCAAGAAAGTTGTGATTTTCCTCAAAGTATATTTTTGTGAACTCTTTAAGTGCCAGTAATGTACTTCTAGGGAATAGGAAAGGGGACTATACATCTTCCACACATTTGGCCAGTTCACATTGTTAATTCTCTGGTGTCTTTCAAGGAACTTGGTCCTGGCTGATCCAAATGTAGTGGTATTTACAACTAATTGATCTCAGCCAGTTTGTAGATTTCTTTGTTCCTTCTCCATTCCCACTTCTTCACTTGACTAGTCTTCGGGGGGGGGGAAAAAAAAAAACAAAAAACTGTTGTTTTTTTGTAGGTTCCTGGTAGAATCGGTAGAGATGGTTTCAGCTTACATTTTTTAAAACTATATTTCCCTTGTCATTCTATTGTGAAAGCTGACAACCGGGATAGAGAGGGGATTAGATAATAGATGGGGTCGAATTCTGTGTGAAAGGTTAATTTGCCTAGTAAGCGCTTTGTCTCTGTTCACTACTGTGATAGGAAACCTATCTCCCTATCTTGGGTTCTTGAACTACAGCCTGCTGTCTTACACTAGCAGAGCTACCCTTTAAATGTACAAATTACTTGTATGCCAATGTAATATAGTGAAATTAAAACAAATCACGCTGCTAATTCTTTTGCGTTCGTGTTTTGAAACGAAACATATCTTAAAGTTATAAAAGGACAGACGATAGGGCTGATGTGAAAAGCACAAGACGGGGGGATTTGATCTTTGCAGTAAGAACAAAGGGCAGGTTTAGTTGTGGTGATGAACTTTTTATGGTCAGGTAAGCATTTAGGCTCCATGTTCATTCTCACCGGGAATAAGCAGTGCCTGCCTGTGAAGAGCATTCAGATCACTGGCTTTTCAGCCTATTGTAGTCATGCCTCACTCTGCCCCCTTCTCTTCCTTCCAGGGGAATAGTTTATAAATAATAGCTAATTTAGTAGTCAGAGATAAGGGATGCTTGTCACTGGGCCTGGATCTAATTATGTATTATGATGAGCAAGTACTGCAGTTTTAGAGCATAGGAACCACCAAATCAGCCTTTTTTGGTGTTTCTTTGCACAGAGGACACATATGTGATACTGGACAAAGCCAACAGCTTTATCTTAACCCTGTGTCCCAGGGGATCCTGTGTACCTTAAACAGTAGGAGCTGCCTGGGAGAAGATAAGTTTCTGATAGTCCCTCTAAAGCAAGCTTGTCCAGTCTGCGGCCCACAGTCCATATGTGGCCCAGGACAGCTTTGAATGCAGCCAAACACAAATTTGTAAACTTTCTTAAAACATGAGATTTTTTTTTAAGCTCATCAGCTATCGTTTAATTTTATGTGTCTATGTGTGGCCCGAGACCATTTTTCTTCTTCCAGTGTAGCCTAGGGAAGCCAAATGATTGGACACCTCTGCAAGAGAAAATAGCAGGGGAAAGGGAAGCAACATTTAAGTACTCACTGTGCTCCTACTGCTACATTCCTTCTCATTTAATGCTCACAGTAAGCCTAAGAAAGGGATTATCTCTGATTTTCAAATGAAGAAACAGATTTGGAGACGTCTTGGTCCCAGGCAAGCGTGATATTTTAAGCCTACATATAAAATTATGTATCTTTTCATCCATGGTTCCTGGTTCATAACTCCCTTGGTACCGTTTTTTGTTACAATGTTAGGGCACTCTAGGGCTCAGAAAACAGAACATCTCTCTCTGACCTTCTGCCCTCCTTCTTACCTGCCCAAGCCAAGGCTCTAATCTTCCACCACTTTTCTGATTATGGGTTATAAGACTCTCATTTTAGAAGGGGTCCTCCCTGCTGCCCTGCAGGAAGAAGTGCTGCATAGAGAGGCCAAGAATCTGAAGACAGGCCTTGCCGGGTTTCCCACTCAGTCTCCTTTGTATTAGATCATACCCCATTAGTCATGACTATCTAATGAAGTCTTTATAAGAGGCTCAAGAGAACAGGCTTCAGCGAGCTTCTGGAGAGCTGAACATTCTGGAGGGCTTACAGGAAGGTAAATAACACACGCGTGTGCCAGGAAGGTTGTGTACCCTAACTCCATGGGAACAGAGGCTCCTATGCTTGGGACCCTTCCAGACCTAGCTCTGTGTATCCCTTCATTTAGTTACTTGTATCCTTTAAAATACTTTTTTTTTTTTTCCTGGAAACAGGGTCTCGCTTTGTCACCCAGTGTCTTGCTCTGTCCTGTCACTGTACAGTGGTGTGATCATGGCTCACTGAAGCCTTGACCTTTCTGGGCTCAAGTGAACCTCACACCTCTCAGCCTCCCCAGTAGCTGGGAATACAGGCATGTGCCACCAGGCCTGGCTAATTGTTGTATTTTCTGTAGAGATAGGGTTTCACCATGTTGCCCAGGCTGGTCTTGAACTCCTGGGCTCAAGTGATCCTCCAACTTCGGCCTCTCAGAGTGCTGGGATTACAGATGTGAGCCACTGCACCGGGCCTAGGATATTCTTTGTAATAAACCAGTAAATGCATTTCTGAGTTCTGTAAGCCACTGTAGCAAATTAATTGAACCTCAACTTCAAGCCAGTGGGTTGAGATCCAGAAGCCTGGACTGGCAGCTGGTTGGGTGGGGGACAGTCTTGTGGGACTGAGCCCTCAATCTGTGGGATCTGATGCTCTCTCCTGGTAGATAGTGTCAGAATTGAATTGGAGGATGACCACCCGGTGTCCTGCAGAACTGATTGTCTGCTTGGTGTGTGAACAGAAAACCCCAACATTTGGTCACAGAAGTCTTCTGTGTTGATTGTTGCATGAGTGCAGAGGAAAAAGTTTGTCTTTCACATCGGTCTCCAAGTTGAGTGGCAACTTCAAGCCAGTTGTGAGCCTACAATTCCCATGCTTTCTGCTACCCTCCCTGTTTCCTAGAACTGAACCTAGTATATTAGTTTCTATGCTTGCAGTAACAAATTATACCAACTTAGCAGCTTAAAAGAACACACATTTATTATCTTACAGCTCTGGAAGTCAGAAGTCCCAAAATGGTTTTACTTGGCAAAAACCAAGTTGTCAGGGCCGTACTCCTTCAAGAGGCTGTAGGAGAGAATCCTTTTCCAGCTTCTAGAGTGGCATTCCTTGCATTCCTTGGCTGGTGTTCCCCACTTCTTAGATGCCAGCAGCTTAGCATCTTCAAAATCTCTCCCTGTTCCGGCTGCCTTCTTCCCCGTGTAGTCAAACTTCCCTTTGCCTCCCTCTTAGAAGAACACTTAAAGGACATTTAGGGCCTATGCCTATGATCTCAGCAGTTTGGGAGGCCAAGGTGGGAAAATTGCTTGAGGCTAGGAGTTTGAGACTAGCCTGGGCAATATCAAAATGGCAAACGGATCACATGAAAGACGCTCCTTGACTTAACGATGGGGCTACATCCTGAGAAAACCAGCATAAGTTGAAAATATCCAAAGCTGAAATTGCATTTAATACACCTAACCTACTGAACATCATAGCTTAGTCTAGTGACCTTAAATATGCTCTAAACACTTACATTAGCCTACAGTTGAGCAAAATCATCTGACACAAAGCCTCTTTTATAATGAAGTGTTGAATATTTCATTTACTGAATACTGAAAAGTGAAAAACAGAATGATTGTATTGACACTCAAAGTATGATTCCTATGGAATGAGTATTGCTTTTTTTTTCTTTTTTTGAGATGAGTCTTGCTCTGTTGCCCAGGCTGGAGTGCAGTGGTTTGATCTCGGCTCATTGCACCCTCCACTTGCTAGGTTCAAGTGATTCTCCTCCCTCAGCCCCCCAAGTAGCTGGGATTACAGGTATGCACGACATCACCTGGCTAATTTTTGTATCTTTAGTAGAGATGGGGTTTTACCATGTTGGCGAGGCTAGTCTCAAACTCCTGATCTCAGGTGAGCCACCCACCTTGGCCTCCCAAAGTGCTGGGATTAATAGGTGTGAGCCAGAACACGCAGCCTGAGTATTGATGTTGCGCCATTGTAATGTTGAAAAATTATTAAGTCCAACTGTCATAAGTTGGGGACCATCTGTAGTTTGCAAAGTATACCCTGTTAAGACTTTTAAAGGTGAGAAAGCCAGCTTCATCTCCAGGTCTTCCCTGCTCTGCTTCACTGATGCCTGTTGTTCTCTGTGCAGTGAGAAAGGAAACCTCAGCAAGTTCTCTGGCCTCTCTAGATGTGTTTCTTATGAAGCAAAAACCAGAAACCTGTCTTATTACAAATTCTCAATTGTATCATGTTTTCAAGTCAGGACCAGAAATCCTTACCATTCATCATAATCATCATTTCATAAAGGAACATTTTAATGTAAAAAATACAAGTGAAAACTTAAGAAAAGCAGTCTTCATTTTCCTTATTTTCCTCTCCATTGGTGAAACTTTCTCATGAACTAACACTGGAGTGTGTGCTGATCTGGTCCAGCTTCCTCATCAAATGCCCCAAGGGCTCCAGGTGGCCATTTGGCCAAGGCTGACCATCATCTTCAATGGTTGGCCGTGGTATTCTATCCTTAAATGCTTCATCTTCAGAGCTTATGCAATAAACTGGTCCGATTGAAAATGCATGGATTTTAGAGTCAGAACTGGGTTCAAATACTGTCTCTTATCCTCACAGGCTATTGAGCATTTGAAAAAGGGCTAGTACAACTGAAGAACTGCTTCTTTGTTTTATGTAAGTTTTATTAATTTAAATTTAGATGACCACATGTGACCAATTGGACAGCGCAGGTCTAGACATTATATTTCCTATTAAGGTAGTTTATGGCCACATCCATGTTTTGGAGTAACTGTCTTATTCTGCCAACTTGGCAGTGTTCTCTAAACCAACTGAAATCTTGTAAGTCTTCCTCATTTACACCTATGCAGTCAGATCTTTGTTTCTAAATGTAGAAAGTTACATTCATCTCTAAATTTCATCTTACATTTAGTCTGTTGCTTCAGTTTTTAAGCAATAGAAACAATCTTCAATAGAAACTGAAAATTTTTTTTTTTCCTGAGGCAGAGTTTTGCTCTTGTTGCCCAGGCTGAGTGCAATGGCATGATCTCAGCCCACTGCAGCCTCCACCTCCGGGTTCAAGTGATTGTCCTGCCTTAGCCTCCCAAGTAGATGGGATTACAGGCATGTGCCACCATGCCCAGCTAATTTTGTATTTTTAGTAGAGATGGGGTTTCTCCATGTTGGTCAGGCTGGTCTTGAACTCCCGACCTCAGGTGATTCACCCACCTCAGCCTCCTACAGTGCTGGGATTATAGGCGTGAGCCACCGTGCCCGGACTAGAAACTTAATTTTTATTTGTTTGTTGGAGACAGGGTCTTGCTCTATCACCCATGCTGGAGTGCAGCAGTGTGATCATAACTCACTGTAACCTTGATGTCCTGGGCTCAAGTGATCCTCCCACCTTAGCCTCCCAAGTAGCTAGGACTACAGACACTTGTCATCATGCCTGGCTAATGGTTGTATTTTTTTGTAGAGACGGGGTTTTGCCATGTTGCCCAGCTGGTCTTGAACTTTTGGCTCAAGCATTCCTTTCACCTCGGCCTCCCAAAGTGCTGGAATTACAGGAGTGAGCCACTGTGTGCAGCTGAGATTTAAAAAAAAAAAAATCTTTACTGTTAGCCTAAGTATCTGTAGCAAGTAATAATAGTATATCCTGAGAGCTAAAAGATTTTTCTTTAATTCCTCATCACTGTGGTATGACTGTACATCTATCACTACAATCAGACTTTTTCTCAACTTCACATACTAGGAAAGCATCTGCTGGCAGGATGAGGAAAGGGCGCAATACTTGTGGCTCCTCTCTCATCTAGTAGGACTAAGCTACTGACGTCAGATACAGACTCAAACAGAAATGAGTGGTAAGAGTCAGGGTTTAGGTATGAGGCAGATGCCATGTAAGTTTATTATATTTAGGAAAAAAAATATAACTGGAAATAAAGGTAAGTCATTTGAATGAGAGTTCTGAAAGCCCTATAATCTTTAATGGCAGCATTTGGATCCACTGCCCAAGCCACTTTTAACCCAACCAAGATGCTGGAAAGCAGAACACACGGTTGTGCCCATCAAACCCAGGAGGGCGATGGACCCCAGGGCTCCTCGACTACGCTTGCTGGGGTCTGAAAAAGAAGAAAGAACAGAAGTTACCAGGAATGCTCCAGAATTAGGATGCTTTCAACATCCACAAGCCAATCTATCATGGCATCTGAGGTTGTACGTTAGACAAACTAGTCTTAGGAGGTTAACTAATTCTTTAGCCTGAAGCTTTCAGCAAGTCAGATACTACATGCCAAGTAATGTGCCATAGCAGCATTACCTGGACCTTAGAAAATTATGGAACAATAATTACAGCAACTTTGCTCTAGGACCTTTGAAAGTAGTTCCCTCTTTTTCAAAGAAGTACAGCCCAAAATGGTTTTCCCTCCTCCTCACTCAGATATAGCAGGTATAGTAATGGTTAGGCTCTGGAGTCAGACTGCATGGGCTTAATTGCTAGTTTATGCTCTGTGATCTAGGGCTTTTATCGTTCTGAGCCCCAGTTTCTTAATTTGTAAAGTGGGATAATATCTGTATTATGGAATTGTTGTAAGGTTAAAAAACATATGCAAAGTTCTTAGGGTAGTGGTTGGCACATAGAAAATGCTCAATAAAAATAAGTTTTGTTACAATTGAAAGATTAGTCAAAGGAAAACAGACCTTTCACTTAAAATCAAGAGACTTCCCCTTTTCTCAAATTCCCAAGAAGAAAAATATAGCAGCGTAAGATTTTATTTAGGTTTTTTTTTTTTTTTTTTAGACGGAGTTTTGTTCTTGTTACCCAGGCTGGAGTGCAATGGCGCGATCTCGGCTCACCGCAACCTCCGCCTCCCGGGTTCAGGCAATTCTCCTGCCCCAGCCTCCTGAGTCGCTGGGATTACAGGCACGCGCCACCATGCCCAGCTAATTTTTTGTAGTTTTAGTAGAGACGGGGTTTCACCATGTTGACCAGGATGGTCTCGATCTCTTGACCTCGTGATCACCCACCTTGGCCTCCCACAGTGCTGGGATTACAGGCTTGAGCCACCGCGCCCGGCCTTATTTAGTTTTTTGAGATAGGATCTTGCTCTGTCTCCCAGACTGGAGCGCAGTGGTGCAGTCATGGCCCGCAGCAGCCTGAAATTGCTGGGCTGAGACAATCCTCCAGCCTCAGGCTCCCAAGTGGGTGCGGCTACAGGTGTGACCACACATCCAGCTAATTTTTGTGATTTTTGTAGAGACAGGTTTTCACCAGGTTGCCCAGACTCATCTCCAACTCCTGAGCTCCTGCCTTGGCCTCCCAAAGTGCTGGCATTACAGGTGAGCCATTGTGCCTGGCCAGCACAGGATTTAAAATTTAAAATTTGTTTTCTTGGCAAATGTCAATATATACTTACCTCCCGTGTAATAGCCATAAGCATAAAGAACTCGTCCAACAATCCAGGCCAAGCCCAAGCCAGACGCTATACGCTAAGAAAAAAGGGCTACATTAGTATTTGCATGAAAGAAACAAGCATAACTTTATTAACAACTAGGGTTGATTATACACTATGTTAGCAAAAAGTCAATAATTTCATGGATTTGGCCAACTACTCCCCATCCAAATTAGGTAGAATTAAGTTACTTGTTTCAGTCAGGAAAATAAAAAATCTGTGATTCTTCTATGAACAGCTTGGCTTGTGAACCTGGGAGATGAGTACTGGCCTTCTCCTAGACAGGTGTGATGGAAGGAATCCCTCTGCTTGCCCTGGGCATCTTGGGGAACTTGTGCTAGAGCAAGAGAAGGACATGTGGGCCGGGGGGGTCAAGGTAAGCCAGAAGAGAGAACTGCCCCAAACTCAGGACTAGGGGAAATGCCCTGTTTTCTCAAATGGGCCTCTGAGCATGAGATTGACTGAAAACTCAGTTGCTGTTCTGTGTGAAGTCAGTCACTGGCAGGGCTGGGAGCAGGCGTGTCTGCAGCCTACACTAGGGGTACATGGTCTTTGAGGGAAAATTCTCCCTGTGCCCGCCCAATGCCCTTGGAAAGAGAGAGTAAAAACTTAGATTAAAAAATCCGTCCCTTTGGCCAGCATGCTGGGGTGAACAAAGAGAGTGTGTGAGAAGGCTGCCTTCCCCAGTGTTTTCCAGTGCTACAGGTAGGGACAAAGTTACTTCATCAGGGTTTTTATTTGAGTTGATTTTGGGTAACACTAAATATCAACAGGAGGTTTGAAAATAGGTGCCAGTCCTTGAGTCACGATTTAGCAGCTCCAGTCTCTGCCAGGTCCTTTGCTATCATGTTGCCTCACGACTGGTAACCTAGGAACAATTGTTAAGTGCTTGCCCCCAGACTGGCTCTTATTTTTCAGAACTACCCATAAGGAATGGGATCCAGGGATGTGGGACAGGAATGGGGATGGAGTGGGGACACAAGTGAGACCTGGGCTATTCAGATCAGCTAGTCTGGTCACTTGCTAGGAATAGGGATTTTTATAGGCACCAGAAAGATACCTTTTCTAAGAGATACAAGAGCAGTAGATGTTTCTTTGAAAAAAAAATGCAAGCCTTCAAGGTCATGAGCAGTAGGTGTGGCATTCTGGCAGCTTTTTAAGAAAAGTACAAGGCATTCAGGTATGGACCAGATGGTTAGGAAAGCCTTAGAACCAGAAGTCTGAAGGGTCACTGCTCTGGTCAGAACTGTTTCAGGAGATAAGCTGGCCTCAGAGAAGGGAACACTTCTGTCCAAGACAAGACCCAAATGACAATTAGAGGCAGGTAAACTTGCTTTAGTTAGATATGTTTAAGTGCAGACGAAATCTGCAGCCCACAGGGCCATCTATACTGGAGAGGCCTGCAAGGCCCCGGTGAGCTGCCTCATCACCCCACTGCCCTCTGTAGCTGCCCCTCTCCTGGCTCCACTGGCTTCTCACTGCTCACCAAACAAACCAGACAGGAGCTTGCCTCAGGCCTTGCTCTTCTGGCCGGAGGTCAGGAGACACGTGTAGTACCTGCTCCCTCACCTCCTTCTTTTTTTTTTGAGACAGAGTTTCACTCTGTTGCCAGGCGCTAGGCTGGAGTGCAGTGGCACAATCTCGGCTCACTGCAACCTCTGCCTCCCGGGTTCAAGCAAGTCTCCTGCCTCAGCCTCCCGAGTAGCTGGGACTACAGGCGCACACCACCACGCCTAGCTAGTTTTTGTATTTTTAGTAGAGACGGGGTTTCACCATGTTGACCAGGATGGTCTTGATCTCTTGACCTCATGATCCGCCCGCCTCGGCCTCCCAAAGTGCTGGGATTACAGGCTTGAGCCACCGTGCCTGGCCCCTCACCTCCTTCTATACTTGCTTAACTATCATCTCAGCAAAGCCCTCCTCCCTGACCACACTATTGAAAATTATCCCACTCCACACCCCCTTTCCATCTTCCCTGCTTTGTTTTCTTCTGTGCACTCACCACCTCCTAACACATGATGAATTTACTTAGGTTGCTTTTTGTCTGTGACCACCCCACGCCCTGCAACAAAAAGACAAGCTCTGTGAAACCAGGGGTCTTTGTCTGCTTTGCTCACTGCTGTGACCCCAGGTGGTGAGTAAACGTTTGTTGTGTGAATGAATGAATAGGACAAATGAACTCTTATAGACATGAAACTAGAACCAGACAGACCTGGGTTCAAATTCTGTTTCTGCTACTCTGTAGCTATTTGACCTTGTGAAGTTTAAATAGTATCTGAGAGGCTTTTCCTTATGTGTAAAAAATGAGGAAAACCCCACCTACTTTAAAGAACTCTGTAAGAAATAACTGAATAAAATCATTTAAAATATATAGTGCCTAGACACTGAAGATATTCATTAAAAGTTTATTTCCTTCTTCTGTCCCTGATAATAGCTCAGTAAACTACATCCAAATAGATGAACACTTCCTGGAAAACTTACCGGGTGGTAAACACCTCCAACAGCTAGAAAAAATAAGAAGGGAGGATACACTTCCAACCTGGAATTGACAGAGAGAAACTTTTAAAAAGTGCTCCTTTTAAGTATGTCTCTGCAGAATTAGAAATCTTTTTTTTTTTTTTTTTTTTTTTTTTTTTTGAGACACAGTCTCGCTCTGTTGCCCAGGCTGGAGTGCAGTGGCATGATCTTGGCTCACTGTAACTTCTGCCTCCTGGGTTCAAGCAATTCTCCTGCCTCAACCTCCCAGGTAGCTGGGACTACAGGCACACACTACTACACCTGGCTAATTTCTCTATTTTTATTAGAGATGGGGTTTCACCACATTGTTCAGACTGGTCTCAAACTACTGACCTCGTAATCCATCCGCCTCAGCCTCCCAAAGTGCTGGGATTACAGGTGTTAGCCACTGCACCCGGCCACACTTTTTTTTTTTTTTTTTGGAGAGGGCATCTCACTCTCACCCAGGCTGAAGTACAATGGTGCAATCTCGGCTCACTGCAACCTCCACCTCCCACGTTCAAGTAATTCTCGTGCCCCAGCTTCCTGAGTAGCTGGGACTACAGGTGCATGCCACCCTGCCTGGCTTTTTGTAGAGATGGGGTTTCACCATATTGGCCAGGCTGGTCTCAAACTCCTAACCTCAAGTGACCCACCCACTCTGGCCTCCCAAAATGCTGGGATTACAGGTGTGAGCCCACTGCACCTGACCAGCACCATGAATCTTTAAATCTTCCTTGCCAAGTTAGAAACTTGAGAGTAAAAATAAACATTGACTGCAGGGAGAAGAGCTGGTCACTAACATCCACCCTCCTTTGTTCTGCATGGGATTATGGTCACTTGGAACATGCTGAGTAAAAGGACCTCACATCTAACAAATGGAAGTGGAAGGTCCTGGCGAGTCAAAGTGGGTTTCCTTACAGCACTCAAAACCTCTCCACTCCCTGGGCCTGCGAGAGGCTTAAACTTAGATGGGTCATGCTGCAAAACTGTAGCAGGTAATACAACCACGAAGACGTTTTTTGAAAAGAATATTAAGAAATCCCACCATTCCAAGCGCTCTTAAGTTTGCTTAATAGTCAATCTGTTCACATGCATAATTTTTTTTTTTTTTCTGAGACGGAGTCCAACTCTGTCGCCAGGCTGGAGCGTAATGGTGCAATCTGGGCTCACTGCAATCTCTGCCTCCCAGTTTCAAGCGATTCTCCTGCCTCAGCCTCCCAAGTAGCTGGGACTACAGGTGTACACTATCACACCCAGCTAATTTTTGTATTTTTAGTAGAGATGGGGTTTCACCATATTGGCCAGGATGGTCTCAATCTCTTGACCTCATGATCTGCTCGTCTCAGCCTCCCAAAGTGCTGGGATTATAGGCATGAGTCACCACACCCGGCACCCATATATAATCTTTAAATACTTTTGATGAGGTGCCTATGTCTGTCACCATCACTATGACTCAGCAAATACAGAGCACTAAGGGATGAGGTGTGAGACAGAAAACACCCACTCTCAGATGTCTTTGGTGCCCGGCAGGGCCAACACTCACGTGTTCTGGTGGGCTCGCTGAATGCAGTTGAATAGGTGCCCATTTTCATGGTCCGTGCTGTACATGGTAGGATACTGTCACAACAAAACACATATTGATCAGATGGTCAAGAGTAGTGTTCACTGTTGAAACTTAAAATCAACCTTAAAAATAATATACTGCAAAGTATCTTCTTTCATACCCTTGATAGATGACCATTCAATTTTTGCTTAAATATTTATAGTGGCAAGGGTCTCAATTCCCATAAGCAGATCCAACATTTGTATTAAATATCCAGGAATAAGAATGTATGTCTGTGCTGTAGTTGCACAAGCGCCAGAGGCAGCTTTGTACCAAACTCAGTGCTTTTCATTGACGTTAAGCATTAATGGTGGATTTCAGATGCATTACAAGGATACCGTAGGGAAATAGAGCCTTGGAAATAGAGCCTTCCTAAGAGTCATCAAATACCACATCATTTTAAGATTTCCCTTAATGGAAGAACAGAAATAGAGTGTGTGAGAATCTTTTTTTTTTTTTTTTAATTTTTTTTTATTTTTTTTGAGTGTGTGAGAATCTTAATGGAAGTGTCCATTGGAAGGAAAAAAAAAAAAAGAAACTAAATAAAAAACTTAAAAGAAGCTCTAGTAAGGGAGTTTAATTATTAAGTTGCTAAACAGAAACAGACATTAAAATTGCTCACCAGGGACAACTTCAGTAATTATCCCTTCTAGATCCCCTAAAACTAAAAAAAGTATTTAATAGACCACCTTCCTATGTATAAGTCCAGGCTACCCTCAACACTCCATACCACTTTTCTACTTGGAAAACAGGAAAATCACCTTAAGACATCATTTTTAAAGTGGCACACTGTGAAACAATGTTGCCACTTAGCCTCTATAGAAAATGCAGTAACTCTCTTCCTAGCAAATAGCTCCAGCCAAAAGTGTACTATTGGAATCCCAGCATACCTGGTCTTTCTACAGAAAAGACAAGGTCAAACAAGATAGAAACCACCCCCTAGCAGGGCCTCATTATTTCTTGCCTCTTTGCTACCATAAAGAAGCAGAATCGCTAATAGATACAGTCCTGAAACTGTCACTTTTCACAACTAGTTCCTCGTCTCCACCCATGGCTGAAAACAAGTTCTTGGCTAAGCCTGTAGCCCCCAGACAAGCCTACTTAGGGCGCCGGCCTGTGTTCCCACTTACCTCCACTTTGTACTTCTTGCGGGCCTTGGAAACATTGAAGGCTAGGTGAGCCACCATGATAAAGCTGGCAGCGCCAGTTAGAAGCACGAAACCATATTCCTTAGAGAGGACAGCCATCTCGTATCTGTAGAGGGAAGAACACGTTGAGACAGGGCCCCCAGCACTGTGGGTATTTCACAGCGTGAAGCCTTAGGGAGCAAGAAGCTTTACTACTGGCAAATGCATAAATAGAGACCAAAAAAAGGTGTGAGTCAATCTGACATTTCTAAGAAGTCCTCAGAGATAGTACCATATAAAATAATTTGGCTGGGTATGGTGGCTCACACCTATAATCCAAACACTTTGGGAGGTGGAGGCGGGTGGATCAACTGAGCTCAGGAGTTTAAGACCAACCTGGCCAACATGGTGAAACCCACCTCTACCAAAAATACAAAAATTAGCTGGGCGTGGTGGCATGCGCCTGTAATCCCAGTTACTCAGGAGGCTGAGGCAGGAGAATCACTTGAACCTGGAAGGCAGAGGTTGCAGTGAGGCGAGCGATCACGCTATTGCACTCCAGCTTGGGCGACAGAGCAAGACTCCATCTCAAAAATAATAAAAATAATTTATAAATTACTCAACTATGCAGTCTATACACAGAAAAGTGTATACAATCATGTATCATGTTTTTCTCTTTTGTGCTGGGAGATTTTGATCAACATCATGAGATTTATTTATACCACTGTGGTAGCCATTTAATATAGCCAGCAAAAAATCACATCATTGAAAAATTATTGGCCGGGGTGCAGTGGCTTATGCCTGTAATCCCAGCACTTTGGGAGTCTGAGGCAGGAGAATTGCTTGAACGTGGGAGGCGGAGGTTGCAGTGAGCAATTGCACTCCAGCCTGGGTGATAGAGCTAGACTCCGTCTCAAAAAAAGAAATAATATTTAACATGGCAAAATGCTTAAGTATACATCATAGGAAGGGGGAAGGGAGGGAGGGAGGGGGAAGGGAGGGAGGAGGGAGTGATGGGGGAGAGAGAGGGGGAAGGAGGGAGGGAGAGTGAGACCGTGTGAGAGAGCACAGGAGCAAGAGAGAGACAACATCCAAAATAGTGTATGTATAATGATTCCAAGTTTTCTGCCTTCAGGCATGGGGGACACTGTGAGGGCAGGACCCCAAGGCCTCCCTTCAATCTTAGGACATGTGTGGGTGCAGCAGCAGACATCTCACACAGGTAAGTACTCTGAAAGCGGAGCATGGCTCCTGAGCCTGCGAGGCTTTGGGCAGCTCCTGAGGAACTCAGATTGCCCATCAAATCATCACTTCAAAACCAGCCCCATGTAGTGTTCTGATGGCTACAACTTATTTTGAAATGCATTTTAAAAAGGATGATGCAAATCAATACAGCCAAGTGTTAGCTGTAGATTCTAGGTGGTAGCTATATGGATAGTCAATGTCCAATTCTTTCAACTTTTCTGTGTGTTTGAAAATTTTCATGATAAAATGTTTGGGAAAAAAGCTAATCCCAGCTCATTTCCCAGCGTTTAGCAGTTTTGGCTAGGCTATTGTCCTGTCCCCTGCAGGGAAGAAGAGAGAAAGAAAGAAAGAGCCTGGGCAGCAAGGAGAACAGAACTTGGCAGGTGGGAGTGAAAACAATCTCATGGTAAACCAGTGCTGCCCCTCCAACCTCTTTGAGCTTTGACCACCAGACAGAAGAAGGGTCAGAGCATAGCAGGGCCCAAAGGAGCGGTCAGCATGCTTCAAGCAATTGCTCATGTGCTGCCTATAATGGGCAAAGCCCCCATGAGCCCACAGCTCTGGTGTGTGTTCTGCCTTCAGCTCTAAAATTTCCATCCCTGGTAACAGCCTGCCTTCAATCCTTGCTTTTAACCTAGGAGGGTTACCCTGCTCTGGAATGTATCTAGTCATCCTTACAAATCAACCAACAAGATGGTAACTCCTTATTTTCAAAAGAGGTTAAGTAATGTTCCCAAGGTCTAAAACAGACAGTGACAGACTGGGGATTCCCATTCAGATTCACTTGGTTCCAATGCTCTCCTTCAGTCTCACTTGAAAATTTAAAGCTGAACTGACAATGTGGTCTGAGCATCTTCCTTAAAAGGGAATTTAGGGTAGGCATGTAGCTCAGTCATTAACAGTAAGTTTCTCTTAGCAAAATAGGCCTCACTTTTTTTTTTGAGTTGGAGTTTTGCTCTTGTTGCTGAGGCTGGAATGCAATGGTGCGATCTCAGCTCACAGCAACCTCCAACTCCTGGGTTTAAGCGATTATCCTGCCTCAGCCTCCCAAGTAGCTGGGATTAGAGGTGCCCGCCACCATGCCCAGATAATTTTTGTATTTTTAGTAGAGACAGGGTTTCGCCATGTTGGCCAGGCTGTTCTCGAAGTCTTGACCTCAGATGATCCACCTGCCTCGGCCTCCCAAAGTGCCGGGATTATAGGCGTGAGCCACCATGCCCAGCCTAACAGACCTAACTTCTAAAAACCCCTCCTCGCCACCATGGTTCACAATAACTCTCTTCAGTCTTCTACAGTCTTCACCCTGGGCTGCTCTCTGAGGCACGCCTGCTGCTCCTCCAAGGGCTGGAGGCACACACTGCAGTGGGCTGGCTCCATAAGTCAGCGGATGCTGGCCTGTCTGTACAGCTGCAGAGAGCAAGGAGTCTCTGGGTGCCTTCCAGGCTTCCCTGCCCACATTCTCTTCCAAAGTATAGAAAGTCAGCATGAGGAGGAAGCCACAGTAGTTATTAAAACAAAAACAGAGTGTGAATTCTGAACATCTCTTTGAAAATAAATAAAAATGACTCACCCTCCAGCCTATCCTTGAAATTCAACACATTTGGGGCAAACAGGCCTTTTAAAATGAAGCCACCACCTGGGCATGGTGGCTCACACTTATAATCCCAATATTTGGGAGCCAAGATGGAAGGATCACTTGAGGCCAGGAGTTTGAGACCAGCCTGGGCCACACAGGGAGAACCCTCATGTCTGCTTGGGAGGCTGAGGTGGGAGGATCGCCTGAGCCCAGGAAGCTGAGGCTGCAGTGAGCTATGATTGCACCATTGCACTGCAGCCTGGGGCAAAGAAGAAAGACTCTGCCTCAAAAAAAAAAAATAAATAAAAAGATATCTCTGTCAGAAGCTACCTGTTTACAGACAATAAAATTAAGGATATCTGCTTTAGGTCAAAGTTTACAAATCACAAGAGTCAGCTTTCAGACTCCAACCTTTGGACGGGATGCTGGGCTCTCTGGCCAAGTGCAGGGTTACCTTGTGTCAGCCCAGCACTTTTCAGCTCACTTTCACTGTTCACAAAAATCCTATTAGCTCCACTTTATAGAAAAGGAAATGGAGGCTCAGGTAAATGATGGCAGAGTTAAGGCCAGAGCAGGTTTTAGAATTCTCCCCCAAACCACTCCAGGTAACCCAGAAAACACATTCATATTTGGTGGTTTAGTCACTGACTTCTATTTTCTTAATGCAAGAGGCTACGGTAGGTAGGAAGATAGAGAAGTGCCTCTTGCATAGATGTCTCTGACACAGCAAAGTGACTGCTCCACAATCTACAGTTAGAATCTACAATTAGAAATTAATATTTCCTACTGAACTCCTCTTTTAAAGTATAAATGCATCAGGTTAAACCTGATGGGCATTTGCACCCTAGGGATAGTTACTCTCCTCACACTGTGTTAAGGTATCTATGGCATATGAATCTGGATGGGGACAAACAGAGTCAGGAACAGTTAAGACCTTGGAAGGGCAGTGAATTCACAGTAAGGGAACCCAGAGTCGGATGCTAGACCAATGGTTTGCAGAGGATGCACACTCAGTCATAGGGACGGTGGGTGTGCCTGTGGGCAGCAGTGTGCCTGTTCTCCCTGAGAGTCCCCCGCACGAAGCCTTGAACACATCTGCAGAGGTGCAGGAGCAATGCCTGAAAAGATGCTTTTGAGAAGGGTGGCAGAACAGCCCTCCCTGACACCTCCTTGAACTCCTACCAAGTGAGGTGTCCTGCTTCATATGCCATAACAACCTGCACTTAAAACAGAGCAGGACCACATTTGTCTGCCATCTTCCATGCCAAGCACAGCGTGCATGCTCCTAACTACTTATGGAATAAATGATGTGAACTGCAACTCCAGGTGTCTTTCAGAATGACCACCACCAAGCACCCCCTCCCCTGAACACACACCTGAGATAATCTCCATCATCTGGCACAGTGTCTGGTATAAAGTACACACCTAACCAATTTAAGAATCCATTTCTTCCCTCAAAAGTATCTGTTGAAACCACGGAAGAAACTGGATGTATTTAAGAAAGACTGGTTTATGACTGATCCAGAAAGAGAAATTCTTAAGAGGAATTCAGAACACAGAGAAAACTCTGTCAGAGTTGCTGAAAATATAAATGCAATAGGGAGAGAAAAATTCTTTTTTTTTTTGAGACGGAGTTTCACTCTTGTTACCCAGGCTGGAGTGCAATGGCGCGATCTCGGCTCACCGCAACCTCCTGGGTTCAGGCAATTCTCCTGCCTCAACCACCTGAGTAGCTGGGATTACAGGCACGCGCCACCATGCCCAGCTAATGTTTTGTATTTTTAGTAGAGACGGGGTTTCACCATGTTGACCAGGTTGGTCTCGATCTTTTGACCTCGTGAACTACCCGCCTCCACCCGCCTCGGCCTCACAAAGTGCTGGGATTACAGGCTTGAGCCACCGCGCCCGGCAGGAGAGAAAAATTCTTACATCTTCTCTTTCAAGGAAAGAATCAGCTTAATTAAGTCAACATTCAAAAAAACCATCATTTGCAAAATCATTATTTTCTGAGGATTCCAAGGTGAAGAGATGGACATTCTCACTCTTCAGGGAGTGGCTTTTGTGTGTGCGGGTGTGTACCAGGAAGGGGATGCAGCTCAGTTCACGGTGGCCACACCCTAGGCAACTGAAGCCACACCCTGGGTTGTGCCAGCCCCAGAGGTAGCAGATAGCCTCCAAGGACAGGGTGGAAGAACTGATAGCTGGCACCCAACCGATCTCTAGCATGAGCACGCATATGAACTTCACACCACATTTTGATTATATACCTGCTCTGTGTCACCAGAAACCCTTTTATGGACCCAACAAGATAAGGTTCTTGAGAGTGGGAACTTTGCCCTCAACTTTCTCTCCTACATAGGGCGAGATACACAGTCCAACAGTCCTTCCTGAGCTGAACTTTAATACAGGTGTAGAGTACTTTGCAATTCACTTGGTTATATCACAGCATTTGTTAATCATTATGCAGTTTTCTAGATTAGTCATAAACCAGCAGTATAAATTAGTATTTATGAATTGAAAGCTGCTACCACATACAGTCATGTGTTTCAGTGATGGACTCCTTATTTAACCATGGCCCCATGAGATTGCAATGGAGCTGAAAAATTTCTATTGCTTAGTGACATCATAGCCACTGTGCCATTGTAACATCATGGTACAATGCATCATTCACGTGCTTGTGGTGATGCTGGTGTAAAATGACCTACTGCTCTGCCAGTCATATAGAAAGCATAGCATGTAGAATTATGTACAGCACATAATACTTGATAATGATCATAAATGACATAAACTACATAAATGACAGTTACTGGTTGATGTAGTTACTATACTATACTTTTTAGCATTAAAAATTGAGAACAGTAGTTCTCAAACTTCAGTGGCATTAAAATCACCTGGAGAATTTGTTAAAACATATCCCAGTCCCAGAGTTTCTGGTTCAGTCATGTTAGGTGGGGCCTGAGAATTTTCATATCTAACTTGTTCCTAGGTGGTGCTGATGATGCTGGTCAAGGACCACATTTTAAGAACCACTGTTCTCAGCAAAAGCAAAATTTGCAGGAGGTGGTGATTCTCTATGATTCAAAACCACAGGGACAGTCTTGTCTTGGTGGTCCATATTCTACCATGATCTTTGGAGGCTCCTGAGGTGCTCCTTCTGTACCACTCCTGAGAACAGAATGGGGCTCATGAGATCAGAGGCTGTTGTGCAGAGCGAGCTCCAGCTGAGCCCTTCACAATTACACACTAACAGTGTGCCCAGCAGAAGACTGATTTCTTCTTTCAGCTTTAACAGAGGCTCAAGACAACAAAGCAAGTATGTAAGCCAGCTCAGTATCTTCAGAGTCTTTATCCTGTGACCACCATTGGGTTCTCAGATCTCACTTATGGTCATGGTCACTTACCAGACCATATTTTCCCATAGTCAAATGAGTCAGAGTTCTAGGCTCTCCATCCTTCAAAAATAATGCTCATTATGCTATAGAATGACCTCTCTGGGATCATCACTTATAATACCATGGATCAGGCATACCTCAACTTCTGAGCGATCGGCAACTTAACTTCGAATGAAAGGCCTGTTTAAGGATTCAGTGGGACTTCCAACTAACTTCTCATGGCATTTTTCATTCCATCTGGCAGAAATAGTAAAACTGAAAGTATCACTACTACAAATATAACACCTTACTATAAGACCTGGTATCCATAGAGTGCTTCTATTTTTTTTTTTTTTTTTTAGACCGGTCTCACTCTCTTGCCCAGGCTGGAGTGTAGGGGTTCGATCTCAGCTCACTGCAGCCTCTGTCTCCTGGATTCAAGCAATTCTCATGCCTCAACATCTGAAGTAGCTGTGATCACAGGCATGTGCCACTATGCCCGGCTAATTTTTATATTTTTAATAGAGACAGGGTTTTGCCATGTTGGCCAGCTGGTCTGGAACTCCTGACCTCAAGAAGTCCACCCTCCTTAGGCTCCCAAAGTGCTGGGATTACAGGTGTGGGCCACCGTACCAGGCCTAGAGTGCTTCTTTTATGACAGGCACTGTAATAGAGTTTAGAAAAATTAACATTTTCCATCCTTACAACAATCCCATATGGTAGTTACTATTATCATCCCCATTCTATGGATGAAAAAAATGAGGCAAAGAGAAATTCAACAATTTGCCTAAGGTCCCACAGCTGGTGAGTGCACAGTTGGGGTCTGAATGTAGGCAGACTGACGCCAGTGTCCATGCTCTTTGCTACTAACACATTGCTGGGTTTGTCCCTTACTCTGAAGTTAAGTCACCTTTCCCCCCAGCACGGGAAGCACAGAGGGGAAAGCCCTTCAAAACGTTCCATTCAGGGGTAATCCTGCTGTGCCCTGGGCTTCTATTCCGAGCAAAGGGAGAGAAACAGCCAGGACACAAGAGTCTAAGGGAAGGACAGATCCACGATCTTTGGAATACCTTACATATAGGATCATACAAACAGAGGCAGTTTTACTTTCTCCTTTCCAATGTGTATATCATTTATTTATTTTTCTTGATTAATTGCCCTGTTTAGGGGCAATGGAATGTTAAATGCAAGTGGCAAGTGCAGGCAAGAATGTCTCATCTTAGGGGGAAGCATTTAATCTCTCACCTTTAAATATGATATTAGTGGCTGGTTTCCATGGATGCTCCTTTTAAGAATACTTTAGAAACCTAATTATTTCTATAATGGTTTTTTGTTTTGTGATAGAGTCTCTCTCTATCACCCAGGCGGGAGTGGGATGGCACGATCTTGGCTCACTGCAACCTCCATGTCCCGGATTCAAGAGATTCTCCTGCCTCAGCCTCCTGATTAACTGGGATTACAGGCATGCACCACCACACCCAGCTAATTTTTGTATTTTAGTAGAGATAGGGTTTTGCCATGTTGGCCAGGCTGGTCTTGAACTCCTGAACTCAAGTGATCCACCTGCCTTGGCCTCCCAAAGTGCTGGGATTAATAGGCATAAACCACTGCACCTGGTGGGGATTTTGTTTTGTTTTGAGACAGGGTCCCCCCTCTGTCATCCAGGCTGGAGTGGAAGTGGCCCAATCAGGGCTCATTGCAGCCTCCTTGACCTCTGGGCTCAAGCAATCCTCCTGCCTCAAAAATAGCTGGGATTACAGGCATGCGCCACCAAGCCTGACTAATTTTTTGTATTTTTAGTACAGACGGGGTTTCACTATGTTGGCCAGGCTGGTCTTGAACTCTTGAGCTCAAGCAATCTGCCTGCCTCAGCCTCCCAAAGTGCTGAGATAATAGGCATGAGCCACTGCTCCTGGCCCTATGATGTTTTTTAAAAACACAGCAACACTTCTATTTGTAAGTTTTAAATGTATTAGTGTATTACTTGCCAAACATGATTGTTTTGGAAGACATTTTCAGGTTAGGGGAAGGAAGCAAGGTATAGGTTGCTGGGGGCAGCAAAAAAGCCCCAGGCCATGGTGGGTTTTCAGGTGTAGATTAGGAAAGTAATATGTCCTGGTAAGCAGCAGGGCCCCAAGGTCTGTGGGTGATAGAGTAACACTCAGGGCAAAAACTTCAGTGTAGCCAGAGTCAGCCGACACCCACTGGGTTTTAAGTAAGCTACAACACACTCTTACAAAGTTTCAGTTTAGGAGTGATCAGACTTGGGCTTAAGATGAAGCAATGTTGGTCTAACTCCTAAAATATATGCTCCATTGCAGTGTTTGAGTTAGCAACACAGGGTTTCATTATGGCATCTGACTAAGGTACTTAACTCTAGAAATTTCACTGACAGAGTTTCCTGGGAACATAGCTATTCTAATGCCAAAACTTTGCTCAACCTTTCCTCTAATTCTTGCTTCTGCTACTATTTGCCTTATCTCACTGAGGCAGGGTTCCTTCAGTTACAAGGCTTACCCAGAAAGCTTTCTGAACTACATTCAACAGAACACTCTTGGGGTAAAGTTCTCCTTCACTACTTTCCAAGTCCCTCTTCGCTGTCCATCAGAAATCCCTCAGAGCACAATCAGCATTTCACAAACAAAGCAAAGGGCACGCTTTATGGATTTGGGTACTTACCTCAAATAATTTACCACTTCTGAGCCGTGAAGTGACACTACCTTTTATTTTACTAAGTGACAATGACATTGGGGAGAGAAGATTGTCTTTTAGCTCTCCTCCTTGTTCCCACATACATAAAATCCAGCTTGGATAATGGTAGTCCCTATTTCTGTGTGTGATTTGCTCTCCTCAAATTGTACTGAAATGTTTCAACTTTTTTTTTTTTTAATGTATCCAGGGATGGGACAATGACAGAGCATTCACAGATTAACTTGAAGCCATTCTCCAATGTTTCATTAAAATCCTTATTTGACTGCCTGTGCTATTCCAATCTTCCTTATGTGGCAAAAATCAACATTTTAATGAGAGTAACATAAAAGAATGGTAACATAAACAGCTTGTCTGATCATACCAAATGGACTTCCCTGAGTCCCAAACACCAGATGGTAGCTCAGAACACCCTGAGGTGGTGCCAGGGGTCCACATGGCTCACTTAAAGCTCCCCTGGATAGTTGTCCAGTCTCACTTCTGCATCCAGATGTTTCCACCAAGGAACAGGCCTCAAAATTATCTCCAGCCAGAGGAGCTGACCCTCCATATAATGCTCAATGGAGCTCATACAATGCTCAATGGAGAAATTAAAGAGCCTAGAGGGAAGGAGCATAAAAACAATTCTTTTTATTTTTTGAGATGGAGTCTCACTCTGTCACCTAGGCTGGAGTGCAGTGTTGCCATCTCAGCTCACTGCAACCTCTGCCTCCCAGGTGCAAGTGATTCTTAGGCCTCAGCCTCCCGAGTAGTTGGGACTACAGGTGTGTGCTACCATGCCTGGCTATTTCAAAAGAGATGGGTTTTCGCCATGTTGACCAGACTGGTCTTGAACTCCTGATTCAGGTGATCCACCCACATTGGCCTCCCGGAGTGCTGAGATTACAGGCATGAGCCACCATGCCCGGCCCATAAAAAGCAATCCTCTTGATCACTGCACAATGTGTATATGTACTAAAACATCACACTGTACCTCACAAACATGTCCAATATTATATGTCTACTAGAAACAAAACTTAAGCTGGGCACAATAGTGCATGCCTGTAATCCCAGCTACTTGGGGGTTGAGGTGGGAGGACTACTTCAGCCCAGGAGTTTGTCACCAGCCTGGGCAACATGGTGAAATTCCACCTCAGAATGACAACACACACCCACACACAAAATCTTTAAAAATGTAATTATCTGTTTCTATGATAGGAGAGAAAAGGAAAGTCATGGGGTTTCTTTGGGTTCAGACTACATTTTCAAAATGCTAGTTCCAGTCCACTTCTGCATTAAACAGATGCTAAAATCTGTTTGAGTGTCAAACTTTCACATGACTGCCAGATTTCAATTACATTTAAAAGAAGGAATAATAACCTAGGTGATGAAAAGTAACCATCCCCCCACAATTGCCCTGCATATTCAGTAGATTGTTTCCTAAGGGCTAAAAACAAAAAGTTGAATAGAAATCATATTACTGATCCAGCACTTGATTACTGGTTCAAGTGAGGCAAACTGCAGCAAGCAGGTCACAGAGTGGGTCTTTCCCAGTACCTCATAGTCCATAGTCTTCAACATGCATCAATGTTGCTGGTGGAATATTTGAAAAGTGGAAGCTAACTATACGTTAGGAGGAATGGAAGATCCGTCCCTTTAAGAGGTAAATGTGTTGGCTGGGCGCGGTGGCTCACACCTGTAATCCCAGCACTTTGGGAGGCCAAGGTGGGTAGATCACAAGGTCAAGAGATCAAGACCACCCTGGCCAACATGGTGAAACCCCGTCTCTACTAAAAATACAAAAATTAGCTGGGCCTGGTGGCACACGCCTGTAGTCCCAGCTACTTGGGAGGCTGAGGCAGGAGAATTGCTTGAACCTGGGATGCAGAGGTTGTAGTGAGCTGAGAGCAAGACTTTGTCTCAAAAAAAAAAAAAAAAAAAAAAAAGAGACAGAGATAAATGTGTTATAATCCAAATATATTCAGCTGTATAGTTAAATAGCCATAGTTTGACCATATAAAATTTTCAAGTTTCAGATGTCCTTTTTATTCCAACACTTGGGTAAATTGTTAGTACTGAAAACAATTGCTTAATACATGGCTGCACTGGCTGGGAGTGGGGGAGGGAAGATCAGCAGGAGCTCAAGTTCCAGTGAATGGTTCTTGGTTATAGAGCACAAGCTTGTACTCATACAAACTCTGTTAAGGCCAAATAAGCAAATTACCTGCTTTCTTCTCTGGAGTGTGCCTTCTGTGTAATAAGGCACTAAACACACATGCCTGAATGGAACTGAAATCTCCTTTGAGAAAAAACTGGCAATAATGTTCTTCAGGAATCTAAGAATACTAGATTTATAACAAGACAGAAGAAATCCCAGGTTCCCCTGCAGGTGTGAGGACAAACTTTCCCAGATTCTTGACACAGAAGGTTCTATGGGAGAAGGTCCCCTGACACCTAACCTAGAAGCCCTGGGCTTTGCTAGACCCTTCGGAGCTAAGCTTCCCAAGAGATGTGATCCCAGGGACAGCCCACTGCTGGATGTTTCCCATGGTCTGAAGGCAGCAACCTCAGAGGGCAGGTTATCTGCCCAAGGTCACACAGTGATCACAGAGCAGAGCCCGGATCCTCACATCCCCAGGGAGTCTGGCTCCAGTTTGTGCTCTCAGCCCTTTGCTATGTTGCCTCTCAATGAGGTTGAAAAGCAAGTTTGACCACACCTGACATCTTCTAAAACATTTCTACCTCTCCAGACCCTCTACTGAGTACAAAATGTATTAACAAGAAGAGAAAGCAAATACTTAACTTCAATTTTGCCACCGATTAAGGTCTAAGATGTTTCTAATTGGAGGAAGAAAAAAAAAAAACCTTTGGGAAAGGAGAAACATTTTCTTTTTAATGATGTCAGCACTGCAGAATGACTATGGGAAGGAAAAAACTTCCTCCAATCTTTCAGGATATAGGTTTGCAAGGAGCAAAGTAACACAAACTGGCGCTCCATTTGAATATCATGATTTCCATATAGCTGTCCCTTAACTGACATTACACAGGAACCAAGAGTCATTGAGAAACTAAGCTATGACTTCCAGAGGGGGAAAAAAAAAATCTCGAATGAGTCACATTGACACCACTTGGTAATTTTCTATTACAAGAAATACAGGCAGATTGTAGTTAATTCATAGCAGCTGCTGAATCCTTTAGGGTACCAACCACTCCAAAGGAAGGAACCACCTAGGTTTGACCGTTTCATGCCTGTCTACACTTAGAATGATGCTGTGGTACAACTGCTCACATTGCTTATTTATTTTAAAAATAAAATATCACTTATTTTTTTTTAAATAAAATGTAACTTATTTATTTTTAAAGAGTGGAATAAGGCAACTAAATCTTAGAACTCAAGTTACAGTTAATGAACAGATTAACTCTAGAAAGAACTCAGAGGGTAACAGCAAGATCAATGATTCTAAAGGATAAAATCCTTAAAGGCATTTGTGAATGCATGTGAAATAAAGTACAGTTTTCCTGTTGCCTCATTACAGCGTTTCTCCTCAAAGACAGGTAGGCAGGTAGGTAGATAGGTAGGTTGGTAGGTAGGTAGATAGGTAGGTAGGTACTGTAAGAGAGAGTGAAGGAAACTAAGTCAGGAATTTTATTATACATAGCAATAATTTACCTGCTGCTAACTGCTAAATTCTTTTTGTTCAGCAAGATGGTATGCTCATAGTAGCATTAATAAATTGGGATGCAAAAAAAAAAGTAGCAGTATATTCTTCTAAACAACTATTGCTTTAAAGTGCTAAATGGTTCATGGTCAATTGTGGTCGGCAATGGTGTTCCAAATATAGATTCAGAAGATTTAAGCATGAACATAGGGCACAGTATGTTGAAATACAGATAGATGTGCAGTAGGCACTAAATTGCTTTTGACAGACTGATTTGACATCCACCTCATTCCAGACTGCTCTTGGGGCTTTCCAGCATGTCTCCGAATAGTGGATAAAGCCCTTCTTTCCTGTATGTTCCTTCTCGGTGCTAACCTCCAGGCGAGGAGGTTCTTTTCCAGGATTGTGTCTTTTCAGAACCCTAAGACAACAGGAGGAAGTCTAAATAAAGGGGACGGCTGCCCTTCTTCAGTTTTGTTTCTTAATCTAAGGAGGCCCCTGTAGCGCAGTTTCTATGGTTAGTGACAGTCTCTCTGCCGATTTATATATAGTAACATTGGTTAAAAAAAAATCACTTGACAAAGTTTTCTATTTCCGTAACATTGTGTCAGGAGGGAAGCTTAACGGAAAGTCTTCCCAGGGATGAAAGTATTTGTTTTGATTTTATATATTAGTTTTAACTCCTTAAATTCATCTATGAGAATAAACATTCTTGATCTGACTCAATGTGCTCTCAGAATCCACTAAAATAAAATATAGCCTGTAACTCTGACCAATAACCTTGGGTGCCTCCCAGAACTGCAGGCTCCAGGTGATCTACAGATTTCCCAAGAGAAGCCCTGGCTGCAGCTCCCTCCCACGAGGAAGCTAAAATCTGCAGCAATTCCGCAGGACCACACCTAGGCCCACAGCACACATCTGCAGAGCTGGAAGCGCCTTCCTCTCCAGGGCACCTCCTGTCCCCAGTGAAGGAATTAAAGTTCTAACCCCTGCCTCTGTTTCTACCCATCCTCATCTCTGCTTTTCCTCCTTTCCCACACTCGTCCCCGACGCTACAATGTAGCTCGTAAACTAGTGACTCTCAAGGAAAGTATCAGCAGAAGCCACAACTTCGGGGAATGACTCACTAAGTAGTCTCCAGCGCCTTCCACCGCCCTGCAGCTGCCCCACTACTGTAGCCCTGGGGCTCCGTGCTGGTACCCCAGATAAGGAGGTGCATTTTCTGAAATCGAAGGAAGAACCTTAAGAGTCCCCCATCCTCCCAGAGGTGTCTGCCGCTCTAAGGCAGTGGTAGGAAATGACCCCCTTTCCAATACAAATGGAGAAACGTTTCTAAGAGGCAAAGGAAAACAAACACGATTTCCTCCGAGGCTCTCCCGACAGTCCCTAGCAACACATTCACAACCGCAGAGGGCGCAGCGCTCACAGGCCACTTCGGAAACCAGTGTTACTGCTCAGGCCTGCACAACCACTCCTACTGCAGGGTCTCGCTCGCTCATCCTCTGCGCCGGAGCAGCAGAGGGCAAGGGCAGGTGGTCTCGGGAAGGCAGAAAAAGGGTGCCCCAGACTGCACAGCCCGGGGAGAGCAGGAGAGGGAAAGAAAGGAATTGAGGAAGTGTTGACCTTGAGAATTTCTGAGTTACAGATAAAGAGGTCGGGCCTCTCTTAGACGCTCACGACCCACTCCACCTGGGAGAAGATGCAGGGTAAGAGCTCAGAGCAGAGGGGATGGAAATTCAGAGCTCTAATCTACTGAAAAGGGTTGAGGGAGGTTAGAGACAGCGAGTCTCTATTCACCTCCGAGAGGCTGAAATATGGGAGTAACCTGCACAGAGGCTGAAATGCCCCCGGTGGCCCGCTAACCACTGCTGCCCGCAGGTGCTAGTACTCACCTGGATCACCTACGAACGGCTGGTGCAGAACAAAACTGTGCAGTGCAGTGTGGGTGCGGCGCCCTCGCCTGGAGCGGGGCTAGGCGGGGCAAGGGCGCGCCAGAAACAGGCCCCGCCCCAGAAGGCCAGTGCGTCACCACGCCCCCAAGGCGGTGCTCCCAGTGCTGGGGCGCGCTAAGTTGCTGAGTCGGGGCCACCGGTTGGGAGGTGGAGGCTGAATTTTCTTCCTACTCATGGGCCAGACTTCACCCCTTCCATTCCCAAATACGTATATCTACTCCCCCAAGTGCCTTCTTGGCCGTCTTCCTAAATTGTGCCAGCCAGGTCATACCTCCCGGATTGGGTTTGCAGAACAGTAAAATTTAATAATTTATTCCCAGCAGAGCCACCGTAGCTTGGTTTTAGACGCTCTGCGCTAAGGGTAAAGCACCGGCATGCAGGGCGCGTGCGCATAAGTAGTTGCGCCCCAATCGGTGTGCCCCTGAGGCGCGTAGCTGGGCGTGTGAGGCGCTCGTTGTCCCAGGTTGCAATACTCCCGAAGTGAATGGATTTAGCGCTGTTAGGGCCTGTGAGTTTAGGGCCTAACAAATATTGTTAGTTTTGCCGAGAGCCGGCACCGAGCTCTGCCCGCTTGGTGAACCGCACTCACGCCCCCGGCGCGCCGACTCGCACCGTCCTAGAGATTTGGTTTTTTTAAAGGGAGTCTCCCAATATTTCGTGGAGGTTTTTCTGCGGGACCTGGGGTGTCTGCCTTCGCGACCCAGACTTTTGATGTGAACACGTGCTCCAGTTACACCCACGGGTTCAGCGTCCGGGGCGGGGCTCGAGGCCGGGTGGCGTAAGGGCGGGTGTGGGGGTGGGGGTCTTGGGTGAGACCTGCAGAAACCGGGGCGCTGGAGGTGTAGAACTTGCTTCTAAGTGCTGGAAAATCCGAAGAAGCTGACTGCAGAAGACACGTTTCCAGTTTCCGCGCGTCTTAAGTGCGTCCCTCGCCACCTTTCCTCTGGTCATCCCTCATCCCACCGAAGGTTGCCACACCTGGGCCTCCCGTAGTGTCTTTGGAGGATTTCTCACTTCCAAGAGAAAGTGCTTGGGAACCGACCCGAACCAAGTTAAGGTGTGGAAAGGCAGAAATCTACATTTTTGAAGGATCCAGGTTGTGTGTGTGTTCCTTTTTATTGGGTTGTCATAGCTACACGTCTAGAAGTACTTTGAGAGCTCATAAAATCTTTTACTGTTTCAGCAATTTCCAACCATTCTCATACTTTCTGCTTAAAAACGTGAAGACCTTATCATTTAGGGTTTCTGTCATGTTGAACGTGGAGAGGGCTTTGTTTTGCTTGAACATTGAAAGGAAGTAAGTAGGGAGACATTTTTGCATTATTGAGGTAAGTTTCTCCACTTGCTGGCTATTCTTTTTTTTTTTTTTTTTTTTGAGACGGAGTTTCACTCTTGTTACCCAGGCTGGAGTGCAATGGCGCGATCTCGGCTCACCGCAACCTCCGCCTCCTGGGTTCAGGCAATTCTCCTGCCTCAGCCTCCTGATTAGCTGGGATTACAAGCACGCGCCACCATGCCCAGCTAATTTTTTGTATTTTTAGTAGAGACGGGGTTTCACCATGTTGACCAGGATGGTCTCGATCTCTTGACCTCGTGATCCACCTGCCTTCGGCCTCACAAAGTGCTGGGATTACAGGCGTGAGCCACCGCGCCCGGCCGCACTGGCTGGCTATTCTACGTGAGAAAAGGCAGTCCGAGGTGGTGGAGGGATGATTCAAAAATCAGGAGAGGGGATGCACCTTGCACCCTCATTTTACACAGGAGACAACAATCTCAAAAAATAGTAAAAATAATTCTGGCCTCTCCTTTGCCAGTTATCTCTGACCACAGACGAGTATTTAACCACTCAGGGCTTTCTTTTAAAAATCTCATTACAAAAGCAGTATTTCTTTACAGTAGAATTTTCGGAAGTACAGAAAAACCCACAAAAAAATTACACACACAATGGAATCATACTGTGTATTCTGTTTTGTGGTCTGCTCTGTTTACTTCATAAAATGTAAACCATATTTTTGGTTTTCATTTTTTTCTTTTCTTTTTTTGAGACATAAACCAGAATGTCACTTTACTGATTTGCAACCGGGAACCTAAATATGTTGTGGACTAGAAAGCTCCTGTCATCCACTCTGTATTCTTTTTACGTAGGATGCTTTTCATTTCTTGAATGGATCGTGCTGCAACGTTATTTGGCAATGATTTGCATGTCTTTTCATAGCATGGACATACCAGTCCTCTCATGTAGTTAGCTTGCTTTCAGTTCTTTCTTATTGCAGTGTACAACCTTGTAGATAAATGTGTGTACAGGCTTATAATTTTTTTTCACTGAATTCTTTTGCAGAGGAATTTCTAGGTCAGAGCATACATACCTTTTAAAGTCTTTTGATATTTATCAACAAGATGCACTCCAAGAAGAGTCTTACAGTCTTCTCCAACATTGGATATTGGATATCATTTTCGTCCATCTTTCTAAATGGGAATAAGCCCTTTCTCACAAAGTTATTGTAAGGTTCAAGTGAAGTGAGGACAAAGTGCTACACACAAGTCCTGCCCTTTTGTCTCAGGTTAATATATTTTGCAAGTACGATTACAACAATATAAATTATGGATGTGGAACACTGGCTTAGAAATTACTCTGAACTTCACTCACCGTTAATTCCTTCACCATTTACAATCTGGCTTCTGTGTCCAAATGTCATCTCACGCTTCTCTCTCAAAGGTCACCATTTGCCTTGTAAACTCTTCCTATCCTTGGCCTGTTTATGAAGCTGGTATCTCCAGCCTAACTGTGACTATGTGAGCCCTGATAGCCTTCGAAGAATTATACTATTCAGCAAGAAAGCCAGAGTCAGTTTCTGTTTCATGCAGCAATACCTAGTGTATTATAGGATTCTCAAACATAGCATGCCCAAAGCCACATTCATTACCATTCCAATAAAATCTTTACATATTTCAGCAAAGGAAATAATCTAAGTAATTACATTAGCTGGAAACTTAACATCACTCCCTTTCCTTCATTGCTTGGACTTGGGTATGCGACAGCCCTGCAGCAGAATCCACAAGAGCCATTTATTTAGTTGTGGACTTTGGGGGAAATTATTTAAGTTCTCTGCAACTTGTTTTGCCTTTTTATTTGCAAAATTGGTATACTAACATCAATATTGGTTGGCTGTTGTGAAGATAGTATGGAGTTTGGGCCTACTATAGGCACTTAATAAATAGAGGTTGTAGTTATTACCACCAATTTGTGTTGATGGCACCTCAAAAGAGTTTCTCTTCTAGTCCCTTTGCCCTAGTTCTGGCTTAAGTCTCCTGTGACCTGAGCATTTACCAGAACTTTTTTTTTTTTTTTTTTTTGAGACAAGGTCTGGCTCTGTTGCCTAGGTTGGAGTGGAGGGATGGGATCATGGCTCACTGAAGCTTTGACTTCCCAGGCTGAAGCAATCCTCCTGGGTCAGCTTCCCGAGTAGCTGGGACTATCGGTAGGTGCCACCACATTTGGCTAATTTTTGTAATTTTAATTTTTGTAGAGATTGGGTCTTACCATGTTGGGCAGGCTGGTCTCTAACTCCTGGGGTTAAGCAATCTGCCTGCCTCAGCCTCCCAAAGTGCTGGGATAACAGACATAGGCCACCATGCCTGGCCACAGTAACCTTTTAACTGGCTCTCCCTTTAAAATTCATCACCAACCACCATTACAGTTATTTTTCTAGAGCAGATATCTTCTTTGATGACCGTAACCAATGCCTTTAGAATGAAGTGCAAACTCTCAAATATGGCATTTCAAGATCCTTAATAGTCTAGCTTCAAACTACTCCTCCAGAATCCTCTCATTTAACATTAATAAACATTTGTTAAGTGCCTGTTAGGTGCCAGCTACTAATACAACATATTTTAATAAGGGACCTGTCAATGAAAACAATAAGGCGATCACAGATTGTGACTCTTTTAGCTTGTTTTGTGCTGCTATAATGGAATACCTTGGTGTAATTTATTTTTTTCATTTTTATTTTTTTGTTGTTGAGACAGTCTCACTCCATCTCCCAGGCTGGAATGCAGTGGTGCGATCTTAGTTGACTGCAACCTCTGCCTCCTGGGCTTAGGCAGGTCACCTGCCTCAGCCTCCTGAATAGCTGGGACTACAGGGGTTAGCCACCACGCCTGGGTAATTTTTGTGTTTTTAGTAGAGACAGGGTTTCACTATGTTGGCCAGGTTGGTCTCAAGTGATCTGCCCGTCTCGGCCTCCCAGAGTGCTGGGATTACAGGCGTGAGCCACCTCACCCGACCAGACTGTGTAATTGATAAGGAACAGAAGTTTATTGACATTTTGCATTTGTTATCATTTGTTACTTTGCTTACCTGTATAAAACTCTGTGTAAATTAAGGATATTAGTTGTTTGCTTTCCTGTACTGAAAACATCTTTCTCCAATTTGTCAATGATTTTAAGGCTTTATTGATTTATTTTTGGTCAAAGAGAAACTTCGTGTGATTCATCTATTTTCTGCCTTGGTATTCTTCTTGGAAAGGACTTTTTCATTCCAGGATCGTAAATAAATTGATTTACGCTTTATTCAGAAAATGGATTTATTTTATGCAAAAAATAGAATTGTAATTAACATAATTATAATTATTAATTATAATTGGTATAATTATGATATAAAGTGTATAATTATAATATCAATTATAATATTAATTATAAATATGTACTTAGAATTAATAATTAATTTCAGTGTAAATAGTGCTACAAATTCATCTTTTCTTCCCCTAACAACCTGTTAACCCCACACTATTTTATTTTCCCCACTGACTAGGTTACATATAAATCCACTGGTTGGGAATGGTACCTTTATTATGAACTAAAATGCCATGTGTATTTAGGTCTATTTCTGGATTCTGTATTCTGTTCCGCTGATGTCTTTTTCTTCTTCTGTAATAGACTATTTTAATTATGGCAAGACTATTTGGGTTTTTAAAAACTTTGTTTTTGGGTTGGTGCAGTCAGCATGGTCAGCAGAGTTGGGGCTGCAACTTCAGCTGGCATAGTTGGTGGCTCCAGTGCCACAGAATTAGGCAGGGTGGCCAGGACTGCTGGGGCTGAGGATTGGACTGTTGGGTTGGCATGTTTGGTGGGACTGGGGCTGATGGTTCACCTAGTATAATTGGGGTTGGCCAAGGGGACATGCTGAGAGGCCAAGAGGTTAATTACATACTAGAGGATTGACTGAAAAGGTAAATATATTGAGAGTAAATGGAATCCAGGTTTCTCACTCTCTGAGAAGGGAATTACAAACCTGGAAAAGCAAAGGCTGGAAAAAGCCCTGGAGTGTTAGCTGAGGATTGGAAATATTGGTGTGAACTCATGCTTTTGAATATGGCTTTGATAGACTGACGTAAAAAAATATCTAGGCTGTATGTGTGTGTTCATATATTTCTAGCTCTGTCTCTTGTGATGGCCTAGAAGCAATAATATCCCAGTAACAATGGGCATGTGTAGTGCCTGGATCTTGGTTTCTCAGTGCTATTTTCCACTAAAAGGAGCCAAGGATCCTTGAATAAATTGCTGATTCCAGATATGGAACAAACAAGCACAAGATGAGCCTGAAGGATATTTTTAGTGTCAGAAAGTAAAACTTGCTTGAAGAATAATAAGGGATGTTGTTATTCCTTTTATTCATAAGAACACAGAAGCCAACTTAATGAAGTTTCCACTGACCAAATCTGGGATAATTTAAGCATCAAAACAAATAATGATAATAACAGATACAATCCACTGAATAAAATAGAAATCCACAATTCCATGCTGATATAAATAAACGCATGAATAAATAAATAACTGGGGCAGAGTGGAAAACTCTACCTTGCAGTGAGATGCCAACTAATAAGCAGAGAGGAAATGATAGAGTTAGGATCATTTTGTAATCATTATAGTAATAATTGATTCAAAGAAACTCATCAATGGATCCTAAAACTAGTGGGTGAACATTTGATAAGGAACAGACTGTTTACATAACTCCAAAGTTATTTCCACAGACTACATAGTTATACCAGATATTTAATAGTTAATTTTACAATAGAGGAGTCAGATACTATCTTATAAAAGTTAAAACATCATAGCATAAATGGATATTGTATATATCCTGATAGGATGCCATTAGAACACAGCATTACTTTTGGGGTATTTCTGCCAAAAATTGTATTACTTAAATGTAATTATGAAGAAATACTAAACAAACCCAAATTGATGGACTTTCTGCAAAGTGAGTAACCTGCTCTATGTCAAGATTATAAAAATAAGGTAAGACTCAGGAACTGGTTCAGGTTGAAGGAAACTAAAGAGAGATGACAGCTAAACATTATGTATGATCCTGAACCTATAATAGATATTATTTGGACAACTGACAAATTCGAATGTGATCTGTGAATTAGATTGAATTTCTTATAGAATCCAAGTTGGACAGGAACATGCTGTATATAGAGTAATGCACAGCTTTGCAAGTTAGGCAACAAATATTGTAGAGCTGTTATCCCAGGTGGAAGCCTGATTTTATTAAAAAAAAAATGGTGGTGTACTCAGGGGTTGATTGATTAGCTACTCTTTATCTAAAGTGAAATCAAGGTACAGGAATCCGATTTTCCATTTTCAGCGTCTGTATAAAGAGTGGTCCAGCTTCAGAGTGAAAGGGGAACTGGGTGGAGTTAAGATCTTGGTATTCTTACATACTCAAGGAATGAGTATAACTCCGTTTTCTGAAAAGGCAAATGCCTTTTGCATCTAAATGTTCTTTCTTTAAATTATTTTGAATTGGCAGCCATTTTTACATTCTTTCTGTTTTTATTTTTAAAATTTCATAAATAGAATTAATGCATGTTCAAATTCAGATGAGAGAGAGAGAGAAGGAGGGAGAAAGGGAGGGAGAAGATGTGATGTCTCTTCATTCCACTCCATCCCTTTCTCCCATTTCTCTCTCTGTCTCTCTGTCATCTGATTTTCCCACCCTCCAAAATGGTTCTATTACCTTTCTCAGTTTCTCCGCTTGGAATCATGGCATTTTTAAGCAACGCAGTTAACCTTCAACTACTTCTTTCACAAACCAGAGAGTGCATTTCTTCACTTCCCATGTTGGCTCTTGATGTGCCTACTGCTTTTGTCTCTCTTTATCCCATTTCCACCTGGCCATCTCTGTCAACTATAGCTGTACTTTGACCTACACAGATTAATAATATTTACACTATATTCTGAAACTACTGTTAATTTCTCCATAATTTGTCTATAATTCAATTTTACAAGTTGTGTAATTCAATAACTAGTGTAGATATTATTACAGCAGTATAAATGCTATTTATAGTAGAACCAAATATTGTATTGAGCTACCTCTCCTTATTTTATGTCTAGTATCATGATACCCACACCTCTTTTTTTTTTTTTTTTGAGTCGGGGTCTCGCTCTTGTTACCCAGGCTGGAGTGCAATGGCACGATCTCGGCTCACCGCAACCTCCGTCTCCTGTGTTCAGGCAATTCTCCTGCCTCAGCCTCCTGAGTAGCTGGGATTACAGGCACGTGCCACCATGCCCAGCTAATTTTTTGTATTTTTAGTAGAGACGGGGTTTCACCATGTTGACCAGGATGGTCTCGATCTCTTGACCTCGTGATCCACCCGCCTCGGCCTCCCAAAGTGCTGGGATTACAGGCTTGAGCCACCGCGCCCGGCCCGATCCCCACACCTCTTAATGGACAATGGTGCTATACAAAAATATAGCAATCATAGTTTAATGTTCTTTAATAATTCAGGATCATAATTGTGAACGCTAATTTTTTTTTTTTTTGAAACAGAGTCTCACTCTGTCGCCCAAGCTGGAGTGCAGTGGTGTAATCTCGGCTTACTGCAACCTCTGACTCCTGGGTTCAAGCAATTCTCCTGCCTCAGGCTCCTGAGTAGCTGGAACTACAGGTGCATGCTACCATGCCTGGCTAATTTTTGTATTTGCAGTAGAGACAGAGTTTCACCATGTTGGCCAGGCTGGTCTTGAATTCCTGACCTCCAGTGATCCGCCCACCTTGGCCTCCCAGTCTATGCTGGGATTACAGGTGTGAGCCACTGTGCCCTGCCAATATTTTGCTTGCCATAATCCAATGGTGTCCATAGGGGTACGTACTGAGGTACACAGAGTGGTTTTCTTCTAATAATAATAGCCATAATTTATTGAGGACATTTAGTGTCAGGCATTCTGATGGGCAATTTTCTTATTTTATTTTCTTTTAATAAACAACCCTGTATCATTCCTACTTTTACAGATGAGAAAATACTAGTTAATTAACTGAGAGGACTAGATTTGAGTGAAGGACTGACACTAAGTTGGATTGACCAATTCATTCCAGTTTGCCTATGACTTACCTGATTTATCACTGACAGTCCTGTGTCCTGGGAATCCCCTGTCTTGGATAAACTAGCACTGTTGGTCACCCTGTAAGTCCAGCCTTTCTCTCTGTTCAAAAAATTAATAATAATCATCATCATGATCACAATTTTCATGGCTTGGGCTTCATTGCTCTTCTTATTTTTCAATATATCAAAAAAAATTCTTCTCAGGCCGGGCGCAGTGGCTCACGCCTGTAATCCCAGCACTTTGGGAGGTCGAGGTGAGTGGATCACGAGGTCAAGATATCGAGACCATCCTGGTCAACATGGTGAAACCCCGTCTCTACTAAAAATACAAAAAATTAGCTAGGCATGGTGGCCCGTGCCTGTAGTCCCGGGTACTCAGGAGGCTGAGGCAGGAGAATTGCCTGAACCCAGGAGGCGGAGGTTGCGGTGAGCCGAGATCGCGCCATTGCACTCTAGCCTGGGTAACATGAGTGAAACTCCGTCTCAAAAAAAAAAAAAAGTTCTTCTCAATTAGTCTACATTAAGATAGTAACCTTTCTTTCCTCCTTCCTTCCTTCCTTTCCTTCTTTCTTTTTCTCTCTCTCTCTCCCCGTCCCTCCCTTCCTTCCTCCCTTTCTTCCTTCCTGACGTAGTTTTGCTCTTGTTGCCCAGGCTGGAGTACAATGGCGCGATCTCAGCTCACCACCACCTCTGCCTTCCGGATTTAAGTTTCTCCTGCCTCAGCCTCCTGAGTAGCTGGGTTTACAGGCAAGCACCACCACTCCTGGCTAATTTTGTACTTTTTTTTTTTTTTTTTTTTTTTTTAGTAGAGACAGGGTTTCTCCAGGTTGGTCAGGCTGGTCTCCAAATCCTGACCTGAGGTGATCCTCCAGCCTTGGGCTGGGATCCCAAAGTGCTGGGATTACAGGCATGAGCGACCGTGCCTGGCCAGTGTGGTAACTTTTCTATGCAAAGCATACCTTTGGAGTCTTCCCTTTCGTCCACTACTATGGAATATCTCAAAACTCAGACCTTGAACTTCTTTTCTGTCGACATACTTGCATGATGATTCATTTACTCCCATATCATTTTAATATCATCTTTGTGGGCTAATGACCCCTAAATATATATTGTCAATACAAAGTCCCCCCACAAACTCATGACACAGATACTCAATAACTCATTGGACATCTCTTAGAAGTGAAATAGTTTATCTTAAAATATTCAGACATTTCTCATCTTCCTTGAAAAACTTCCTTCTCTCACAGCCTTCTGCATTTCAAAATAGCAACTCCATCCTATCAGTTGCTCAGGTCAACAACAGAGCTATCCTTGACTCTTCTTTTCCTCTTTTAGCCTATAGAAAAGTCTGGCAAATCCTGTCAATTATGCCTTCAGAATGCATGCAGAATTTGACCACCTTTCATTGCCTTCACTCAAATAACACCTGGGGCCAAGCCAGGTCTCATTTGGATTATTTCATCAGCCTCTTAATTGATTTCATTCTTCCCCACCTAAAGCCTATTCTCAGGAAAAATTCAGTGGTCCTTTTAAAACATGTGTAGGTCACTCCTGTTTTTACAGCTTGTTTTCCATCTCACTCAGGGAAGCCCAGCTTGAGGATGGCTTCATGCTGTGTGCACATCACCCCGCTTACTGCCTCAACCCCACCAACAGTCACCCTGACCTCCTTGCTTCTTGAAAACTCCAGGTATGCTCATTGCTGTTCCTTTTGCCTGAAAGGCTCATCCCCCAGTTATCTGAAATCAGGACCACTACAGAATACGTGGGACCCAGTGTGTAGTCAAAATACGAGGCTTCTTGTTAAAAAAATCTTTAGGAATTTCACGATGGTGGCAGCAGAGAATCAAACCAAGTGTGTGTCTTTTCTGAGTGTCTGAGTGTGAGGCCCTGTGTGCAGGAAGTCTGAAAGTCTCCTCCCTAAGCACCATGCAAGAGTTTGTTCAACAGTCACCTTCTGATTTTTTATTCTTCTTATTTTCTTTTTCTCTTTAGCATTTCTCACCCTCTAACACACGGTGTAATTTACTTAATTATTCTATATTTTCTGTCCTCTCCCTGCATTAGAATATATGAAGGCCAGGGGTTTTGCTTCAGTCACTGCTGTGTCTTTAGGTCCTGGGACAGTGCTTGGCACATAGTGAGCACTCGAATACTTGAAGAAAGAGAGAGAGAGAGAAGGAAAGAAAAAGAAAGAAAGAAAGAAACCAAGAAGAAGAAAGAAAAGAAAGAAAGAATGAAAGGGAGGGGAAGAGAGAGGCAGAGAGGGAGGAAAAGGAGGAAGGAAGGAGGGAGGGAGGGAAGGAAAAAAGGAAGGAAGGAAGAGAATACATTGATTTTGTAGCCATCAGGTAGGAATAATCAATTTTGAATCCATTCTTCAGAGGCAGAGTCTCACGGACCTGCAATATCTGTATAAAAATTACATGAATTGTTTTTATTTGCTTCAGTTTTTACCCCACGACACATTTGGGCCACAGAGCAGCTGGACCTTCTTGCCTTCTAATAATAAATACAGTCTCTCCATATGTACTTTTTTCTTATGCAATCCTGCCTCTCCTTATAAGGTCCTAAAACTGGGGGTTCCTTCCTTCCTTTCTTCCTTCCTTCCTTCCTTCCTTCCTTCTTCCTTCCTTCCTTTCTCTTTCTTTCTTTAGAATTCTTGGCTCTTTTTATCTTTTAAATCTTTTATCTTTTATAGATGAAATGGTTTAGAAATCAAAAGTTATAAAAGTGAAAAGTCTCTATCTTTGCTTGTCCAGCTACCTAGTTCCCTTCCTCAGAAGAAAAAAAATATTATCTTTCAAGTTTCTTGAGTCTTCCCAAAGATGCTCTAGGCAGAGACTGTACTAGCAAATACATGTGTGATGTATATGTCTGCACCTGTTTTTCTTTCACAAAAATGATAGCATAATAGGATGTGAGAATGGGAAGATTTATGTCTCACTTTTGACTGAAGTGCCAGAACTCTAGGTTCCAAATACTCTTATGTTTCCCAAGGAGATGGGAGGGGTCTGTTGTACCTGGAAAAAGGGTTTCTGAAAACAGGTATTGCAAGCCTTAAGCCTTCACCTTGTGAGGGTATGAAAGAGGTTGGAAAGCCCAAAGTGGAATTAGAGATTGATGAGGAAGAGGCTGTTACCTTAAGCTTTGAGTGCCATACCCCTTCCCCCAGGGAAGCAGGATTTCCCTCACTTTCAGCCCAGGGCTGAAGTTGCTCGTCCACTAAGGTGACTTTGCCTCACAGGGGACATTTGGCAATGTCTGGAGACATTTTGTGTTGTTCCAGCTTGGGGGCTGCTGCTGGCATCTATTGGCTAGTGGCCAGAAATCCTGCTCGTCTTAGTCTGGGCTGCTGCAACAAAGCATCTTGAAATGGATAACTTTACTGTTCACAGTTCTCGAGGCTGGAAAGTCCAAGATGAAGGCGCTGGCAAGTTTGGTAGACACCAGCCAAACCTTTGGTAAGGACTACTCTATGCTTCATAGTTGGCACCTTGCTGTTGCATCATCATATGGTGGAAGGGACAAGCACGCTCCCTCAAGCCTGTTTTATAAGGGCATAAATCCCATTCATAAGTTTAGAGCCCTCATGACCTAATCACTTCCCAAAGACCCCACCTCTTATTCTTATGCATTGGGGGTTCCAACATGTGAAGTTTGGGAGGCCACCAACATTCAGACCACAAGACTGCTAAACATCCTCAAATGCATATGATAGTCCCCTGCAATAACAAAATACAAACCCTAAATGTCAGTATCATTGAGGTTGAGAACCATTGGCCTAGGGAAAGGGGCCTCTTTTGGCCCTCCTGTGGAATGGCTAAATGTCTTTTGCAGTTGGTAGATGCACAGGAGCCATGTCTAGAGGCTGGGGCTGGCTCTCTGTGCTAGTGGAGGAGAGAGACGAAGGTGCTGAATGGGGAGCCATCTCCATCCCCAGAGTGTCTGATGGAGGATGCTGAGCAATTACCGTGGCCCAGATAAGAATGGTGAATGAGAGCGAGAGAGCGAGAGAGAGAGAGAGAGAGAGAGTGAGAGAGAGAGAGAAACAGAGACTGAGGGAGCACTGCATGGAGAGGTGAGCTCAGGTGAAAGAGTCTGGAGGGATACAAGAAGCTCTGGAGGAGGGGAGCAGTCAGGATAACCTACACCAAGGGAGATAGAGGTGAGATATCTCCAGCTTGGGGAAGGTATGACACATAGGGGGTGCCTCCAAAGAACTTCCCAAAGTACTTCAGGAGAGAATGAGTCTGCATCAAACACCTTGAAGGCCCAGATAGCTGATGACAGTTCTCAACATTATTAAGAAAGTTAGAGACTGGCTGACACTCCAGTGGCACACAGAGAATAAAATCCATAGCTCACAAGATCCTACTGGGTTTGATCCCTGCTGGCCTCTCTGACTTCATCTTCCCTTTGTTATTTTGCTTGAGCCACAGTGGATCTCAGGCTGATCCTTGGACACACCGAGCTTGTTCTGATCTCAGGGACTTCATGCTTGCTTTTTCTGTCTTGCATCTTCTCTGTTACCTCTCTTTATGCAAGTATCTGCCAAAATGCCACCATCTCAGAGAGGCCTTTCCCGATCAGTCCATCTAAAATAGACAAGCAACTGGTCACCATCTCCTTCCCTTCCTTTATTTCTCTTCGGACCACTTGCTATCTAATCTTTTGTTATAACGTATTCACTTATTTTGTCATTCCTCCATTATAAAGTAATATTCCTCCAGGAAAAACAAACAAACAAAAAATAAACAAAAAAAACTTCACCTTTATATTCCCAGGGTCTATGGCAAATTTAACATCTGGTAAATGCCCAGTAAATATTTGTTTAATAAAGGAAGGAACAAAGATCTGAGCAAGCTGTTGTGATTTGCCAAGCTGTTAAGTGAGTGGAGTCTTAGCTCACTTCTGCCTCCTTGATGCTGAGCTGTTTTGCAACAGCTGAGCTGTTTGCTCAGGTAGTGTTATGAGCACACTGTCTGTCCAGTGTCTCCTCAGCAAAGATCAGCTTGCCTCAGCTCTGACTTTGCCCATCCACTGACATTCTCCTGTCAAATTCCCTGGTCCCTGAGCAAAAGACACGGAGGGCAAGGGAATAGCATGGCCGAGCCAAACACTTCACGCAGCTTTTCAGATAAAAAGCTCTCTAGAAGCTTCCTGTTTAAGCACTTTGGGTTAAAAGTTGTAAATTAAAAGAGAATAATGACTGCCTGTCATTATTTTTCTAAGTCAAATACGGCTGTGCTTTATTTATATTCTAATTTAAGAGAGATATGTTTTTTTCTTTTCCTTTTTTTTTTTTTTTTTTTTTTTTTAAATGAGGCAGAGTATTACTCTGTCCCTTAGGCTGGAGTGTGGTGGCATAATCTCTGCTCACTGCATCTTCTGACTTCTGGGTTCAAGTGATTCTTTCGCTTTAGCCTCCCAAGTAGCTGGGACTACAGGCACCTGCTACCACGTCCGGCTAATTTTTGTATTTTTAGTAGATGGGGTTTCACCACGTTGGCCAGGCTGATCTCGAACACCTGACCTCAAGTGTTCAGGTGATTCACATTTGTAATCCCAACACTTTGGGAGGCTGAGGCTGAGGAAGGAACGAATATCTGAGCAAGCTGTTGTGATTTGCCACTGTTTGATTGGGCTTCACCTTTGTGTATCAATGGAGTCTTATCTCACTTCTGCCTCCTTGACACTGAGCTGTTTTGCAACAGCCTCAGCCTCCCAAAGGTGCTGGGATTGCAAGTGTGAATCACAGCATCTAGCCATATTTCTTTTGTTCTTATTTTATTGTGCTATATAATGTACATAAAGTGCTAAAATACACACACACACACACACACACACACACTCATTTCAGTACTGCCTAGGTCAAGAAATAGAACACTGCTACCACCCAAATGCCAAAAGTGGGGGCTCCTACTTGTGAGCCCCAAATACCTGAGATAGGTCTCAGTCAATATAGGAAGTTAATTTGCCAAAATTAATGATGCACACCCCTGACACAGCCTCAGGAGGTCTGACAACATGTGCCTAAGGTGGTCAGGGTATAGGTTGGTTTTATATATTTTAGGGAGAATGAGACATCAATCAGTATTTTTAAGATGTATATTGGTTCAGTCCAGAATGGTGGGACAACTTGGAGCAGGGAGGGGGCTTCCAGGGTCATAAGTAGGTAAGAGACTAACGGTTGCATTTTTTTGAGTTTCTGGTTAGCCTTTCCAAAGGAAGTAATCAGATATGCATTTGTCTCGGTGAGCAGAGAGGGATGACTTTGAATAGAATGGGAAGCAGGTTTGCCCTAAGCAGTTCCCAGCTTGACTTTTCCCTTTAGTTTAGTGATTTTGGGGTCCCAATATTATTTTTCTTTCACATACTTAATTACTGCCGTATCCCTACCTATTAGAAGTCATTCATCCTGACTTTTGTAACAATTTCTTTGTGTTTAAAAAAATTTCATCATCTGTAGATGCATTTCCAAATAAGATAGTTTATTTTCCTATTTATGAACACCATTTGAATAAAGTCACACTTTATGAATTTTGTTGTTTCTTCCTTTGCTCAATGTTATATTTATGGGAGTCATCCAAATTGTGGCACATAGCTGAGTTTATTCATTTTCATTACTCTAAAGTCCATTATAGGACTAAATCACGCTTGAAAAAAATCAATTCCAATATGGGTAGACATTTTTGGGTTGTTTCCAGTTTGGTACTATTATGGAAAATGCTTTTATGAATATACATACTTATAGAGGTATTTTGGTGCTGGTGTGTACCATTTTTTTTTCCTTTGAGTGAGCACAATGAACACAATGTGTACCATTTTTCAAAGATATATTCCTAGGCCTGTAAGTGCTAAGTCATACATATGTCAACTTCCTAGGTGGTACCAAATTGTTCCTATACGTTGGTACCTATCACCCACACAGCAAGCAGTGGAGGAGACTTCCCATTGCTCAGTAACCTTACCAACACTTGGTGTTGTCAGGTTATTAAATTTGTTCTTAGATTTTCTATTTTTTTAGAAACAGGATCATGCTCTGTCACCCAGGATGGAGTGCAGTGGCATGATCATAGCCCACTGTATCCTTGAACTTCTGGGCTGAAGGGATCCTCCCATTTCAGCCTCCTGAGTTGCTGAGACTGCAGGTGCGTACCACCATGCCTGGCTCATTTTTAATTTTTTTTGTACAGAAGGGGGTCTTGCTGTGTTGCTTAGGCTGGTCTCAAACTCCTGGTCTCAAGTAATCCTCCCACTTTGGCCTCCTAAAGTGCTGGAATTACAGGCATAAGCCACCATGCCTGTTTAAATTATTTTTTAGTTTGGAAAAAATGGGCCGCGTGCAGTGGCTCACGCCTATAATCCCAGCACTTTGGGAAGCCGAGATGGATGGATCACCTGAAGGTCAGGAGTTTGAGACCAGCCTGGCCAACATGGTGAAACCCTGTTTCTACTAAAAATATAAAACATTAGCTGGGTGTGGTAGCAGGTGCCTGTAATCCCAGCTACTCAGGAGGCTGAGGCAGGAGAATCACTTGAACCTGGGAGGTGGAGGTTGCAGTGAGCCAAGATCCCTCCTGTTTTGGGGAGAAGGGGTTTGCATTCAAGGGACTCAGTTTTAGAAATATTACAAAATAAAAACCCAGACTCTTCCAGTCCTTTAGTAATTCTTTTAATGGTCTAGGAAATCTGTGTTTTATCCTGACTTTTATGATAATGGCTTCTTTGCTTTTTAAAAATGCTTTATCACTCCAGTGTGCATCCCTAAACACTATAGTTAAGTTTTATCAGTTAAAAAAAAGATGTCTTTTAAATCTCTTTTAACTACAATTCCCCATATTCTTTTTTCACCTTGCACTTTATTTGTTGAATAAACTAAATTGCTCTGTTAATAGATTCCCATAGCATGGATTTTGTTAATTACATTGCATAGTGTAGTTTAGCATATTCCCTGTCATTTGTATTTTCTGTAAATTGGTAGTTGGATTTAGAGTTTTGATTAGATAGGTTTGATTCTTTTTTTTGGCAAGACTACTATGGAGATGATATTGTGTTGTGTCCTTTTATCAGATGACACACAATGTCACGTATGTGTGTGTGACGTGTGTGAGAGTGTACGTTAGCAGCCATTGATGCTGATTGCCTAGTTCTATTAACATATTAGGAGTTTCAAATGATATTCTAATTTAATCACTGTTTCTTCATTTATTAGCTTTAATATGTCTATTAAAAGACCCCTCCCCTGACTATTTGGCTACTGAATGATTCAGTTCATATATGAAAGGCAGAACAAGTGTCTGGTTTTTCCCTTTATTTAAAAGTTCTCAAAATAGTTAAGTTGCTTCCTTATCATACTCCACAGGTGACCAAATAGAGTTTTTTAAAAAGTAACATTTTATATATAACTGAAATCATTTGAAATGCACCAAATATGTTTAAATCCGTTTAAACCCATGGATTTAAACATATTTGGTGCATTTCAAATGATTTCAGTTTTTATTCTTCTTGATGCTTGTGTTCCAGTTATTCTGTCTTTGCTAATAAGTGACTCCTGAATTCCTTTAACGTGGCCCTAATGATCATGTGTCGTTTCCTTCGTTTCTATTATGAGATGTCTAGTATAAGACTCGTCTTGTACCTTTCCTGCCTTAGACATGGAATCAGCCATGATTTCTTTTAATGGAATATAGATTTTAAAATCATGATATTGGCATTAGATATATTCATTCATACTAGGTTGATCATTATTTCTTGGTCTTTTCAGTGGACAGAGCAAGGGAATTTTTGAAGATAAAATACCTTACAAGTTAATATTGATACTTCTCTACTTCAAACTCAGCAATACAAGGCTTTAACTTAATCTCTTCAAATACTTTATCACCTTTCCTTCTGATTGAGAATTGGCTTAACTTGCCTTAACTTCCCAGTGGTTCTTTTGGACTATGTATAGTTGGGTGAGAGCAGAACTGACTGATCCTGATGGAGTGAATGCTGGCGGCATTCTTTGGCGAAAGCTCAGTTCCAAAAGGGTAAGATATTAGGGTTAGTAAGTTAGGCCTGAGCTTCTTCAAGTTATCACTGTACTAGAATTTAGACCATATTGGTAAACTAAATCTAGGACAGGTCAATACTTGGGACTCAAGAACAGGTATAGGGCTGCAACCAGTAAGCAACCAGTAACCAACAAGAACCAGGAAGGCACAGACTGCCAGAGAATCCAGGAGAGTGGCTGGCAGAGGCTGAAGAGGCAGAATGGAACATGGAAATCAATGAAATTCTGAAGGAAGCACAGCATCTTTAAATAACTTATCTAAAGAGTGAAGGTAGGGGGGGTTTGGAGTCTTGCCAAGAGGTCATGGCAACTGGTGGTGGTGGGCAGAGTTCAGGACCTTAAATCAAGACCTACTAGAGAAAACCAAATGGCTCACATAAGTGCATGGTTGATCTAGGAGAGGCTGGGGGCACCCACCCACATCTCAGCTACAACCATTTCCATGGATTACAGTTTCCAGCTGTCAGCCGCTGTCATTCTTTGCCTGAGGGCACGCTCTGACTGCTGAAACCACTCTACCTGGGTATGCTGTTGATACTAGAGAATTACCAGAGGTTCCTCTGCACCCGGCAGCTGCCTCCCAGATTGTATTTTTCAACCAGGTTTGGGTTCCTGTCTTTCCTTGTGCCACAGGCCCACATGGACACTATATTCTAGTAGTAGGATGTAGTTCTTCCAGCAGGTTATTCTGTTTCACATTTTTGTACCTTTGTGCATGCTGTTCCCTCTGCTTCAATTCTCTTCTCCCACGCCAATCTTCTCCAACAATTCCTCTTTCTTATCCTTTAAAAATGGTCTAAATGACCATATCTTTGAAGCTTTCTTCCCTAGTCGTAGGGGCCTTTTTCTTATGTTCTTATGCTGATTTTTATTTATTTATTTATTATTTATTTTTATTTTTGGACATTGGGTCTCACTTTGTTGCTCAGGCTGATCCCCAACTCCTGGGCTCAATCTATCCTCCAGCCTTGGCCTCCCAAGGTGCTGGAATTATAGGTGTGGGCCACAACACCTGGTCCAGTCCCCTTCATTTTGCATATGAGGGAAAAAGGGTAAACTAACATTTATTGAAGTAGATATTTTATGTGTTACAAATCCTACAAGATGGGTATTACCCTCATTTTATGGACAAAAGGATGTCAGTCATAGAATTCAGTAACCGGCCTAAGGATACAAGCTATGTGCTAGCAGTGGGATTAAAATCTAGGTTGGTCTATGACTTTTAGGCCACTTGTCTTTGGGTAATAACTCCATAACTAACATCCAGTCAGGCACTGCTTTCTGTTTTAATGCCATAATCTATTTCCTCTATAGAAATCATATCATCTAAAAAACTCAAACTGACACTACTCAGGAAACTCTTGGTTACATAAAGTCAATCAGTAGCCTTCTATTACTCAGCCCTGTTGGACCCCAACTTGACTGGTGAAATGGCCAAAGCAGTGGACTCTCCTGCATTTCACTTAGATTCCACTGAATGTGTGACTTGGAGATGCAGTGGAGGAGCTCACTTTTCTGAAGGAGGAACTGCTGAGTACAGGACCAGTCAGCAGGGTCACTTGGGAGAAAAGGGAAATCCATGCTGAAACAATGAGAATTGAGACCTGTTGAAAGAAAAGAGGCACTAGGGAAAGAGGACCACCACGTGGGAGAAGAAAGGGGTGAGGGTATTTGCAAAGACAGCTTTTGAGGGCACTAAGTTGTAAGAGTGTAGGGCAGCAGAGACAGCGCCCTGAAGAAAAATGGAGTCACTGGAAGGTAGTGCTCTGTGGTTGTCATCCTGTGCCACCTTGTGGCCACCTCATCACTTCTCCTCAAATGCTCCACCTTCCCTTATTCCCTTTTATATTTCTAATTCCTCCTATATCTTGGGAAGTCAAAATCACTTGAGTTGTTCCCCTAGCAACGCTTAATTTCAGTGGTAGATCTCAAGACATTGATTTCTTTGGACTCTCCTTGGTAATGTGGAAGGAATTGATTGTGGAATACTGAGAGCTATGAGAGAAAGAGGTGGAAAGCAGAGAAAGTTTTCATGTATTTCTCCACTGTGCTGCTAACACAATCATAGAGAAACTATTGTTGAGAATTTCCATTATCAATGGATGACAATTCATATTGACCCTTGTGTTAAAGTAGAAATGAAAATGGATTCTGATGCTTTTACTGAATTGAAGCAAAAGCTTGTTTGCTTAATTAATGTCCTGGACACTAAGTAGAGCCTATTGCAAGAAAGGAAAAAGTAACTATGAGAAAGAATGCCCCACTGTCCTTGCTCAAAGAATGATTGTGTCAGAGAAACTCCTGTGGTGGCAAGCTGCTGTGGGTTTGGGATTATGGCTCTAGAATAATAATAGTTAATACCTGTTTAGCACTTCCAAATGCCAGGTCTTCTAAGCACTTCATATCATCAACCTATTCAATTCTCACAACAGCCCTATGAAGTTGGTGCCATTATTATCTCTTTTTTACAGACAAGGAAGCTGAGGTTGAGTAACTTGTCTAGGGTCACCCACACAGTAATCACCACAGCCGAAATCAGAACCCAGGAGTTTGTGCCAGCAACCACTAGAGTCTTCTGTCTTCCTCATACGCATGTTCTATTTACAATGTCAAGTTCACATATGTCTGTGAACTCTGGCCCTTCCTCTGTGTATCCTACTATTTCTAGAGTTGTCTGCCCCACAGTGCCATTTCTCCTGACTAGGAGCTTTTGAGAAAAGGCTTTCACATCAGCTTTTTCCACTCATCTTTGTTCTCCTCCCACTGCCTCTTTTCCAAACACTCAGTCTATACTGGTTTGGCAATGAATGGGAATGTCCAAGATATTGTGATATTAAAAAAATGATGGAAGAGTAGGAGTTAGGGAAGGTGAACCCTCAAATGTCTTTCCTTCCCAAGGCTTAGTGCACAGAGAGTCATTCAGGTGGATACAAGATAACATCAGAGAACAACACACACCAACCTGCCCACAACCTGTGGTGAGTGATACTGAGCTCTTAAGGCCAGTGGATCTGAGGTTCATAATCTTTCTTGCCCCCTTAAATGGCTTGAAAGCCTAAAATATAATTCATCTAAATTCCAGCAGACAGAGTGACCTGAAACATCAGTAAGGTAGACCAGCTATATGAAAAGAGGAAAGGAAGAGCCAGAAAACAGTAGAAGCCAAAAAACTATTTGAGTTGCTAGAAAATTAAAGAGAATCAGTCTGCTGTTTCTAGTACCCTTCTCTCTGCTATACCATTTCAGAGCTCTATGGAGAACAAGACACTGGACTCCTAATGAAGATAGATTCCAGCTAAGATTAAAAAACGACACAAGAAAAACTCCACGGGACCTATGGAGAACTCACTAGGCAGAGTGGCTCAAAGACGTGAAAATTATAGTGACACTGGTTTTATAAGTCAGAGCCCAGATCATCAAAGCACAATGTAACACCGGTATAGCTTCATAATGGAAAAGGAAGACCTTTCCTTTTATTAATAAAGTTCCTGGAAAAGCAACTCTATATATAGGGAACTCAGAATTACAGTACCCTTTGTATAGTCAGAAACAAGCTTGGAAGTGAAGTAAAAAACAGTATAATAATGTGAGCAATGTGAAGTGACCTCAGTGGAATGGAGGCAAAGCCACTGTGAGAATAGGAGAGATTCAGCCAGGCACTGTCAAAGGAGAAGGGAAGGGGGTAACACAGTGATTTGAGAAGTACAAAGATGTCATGTATGTAGGGCTTTAAATATTAGCATTGTTATTCCTTTCGGAAAATAGACAAGGTCTGCACAGCTAAGAACAATTCCATGCTTTATGTGCATTTGCTGAGAAAACAACTTAAGTAAATCTAAAATAATTCTGACAAAGAACTGATCATAGTCTATGACTCCTGAAGGTTTCTGAAGAAAGTGGCATACACGCTCTGAGTGTTGATTGGATGCAAATTCTTTGCGGGTCATTCAGGCATCCTTTCATCCTTCCTCTTCTGGGCCTATGAGTTAACTCAACCATAAGACCCACAAACACACAGCTTAGATTTTCAGAGGCAGGACTAATTTAAACCAGCCACCTTCCCCACAAGTTCAATAGCTTTTTTTTCATCTTGTATCCTGATAATGGTCCAGAAAATATGGTCCTTCTATCCATGAAACAGATGCTTAGATAATTTTAATTTCCTTCTATTTCCAACCACTCCCCTCCACTGGTTCAGCTGTTGCCTTTCTTCTTTCAAATTTTTCAATTATTTCCTTTTTCTTTCCTCTCTGTTATCCTTCATTATTCTCGTATTTTCTTCCTGAAACTCTAGTCCCTGCTAGGTCTCACTAGTGTGCAGAATGGGGTTGGCAGAACACCAATCACCTCAACGTATTCCCTTCCCTCTTCCCCTCTCCTCCTCTGCCTTCTTTTCTCTCCTCTCCTCCTCTCCCTTGATCTCCAAACCCCTCGCACTCCCTCCTTTCTTTCCTTCCTTCTGACGGTATTCTCTTCCCCAGAAGCAGCATTTTCGTTTTCCACTCAGAATCTTACTTCACCAACATGCCCACACCTTCCCTGAACCTACACAATAACTGATTTTCTCACAAGACCTGTTGCAACTGTCCCCTCCCAGGGTTGTCATTATCAGTATTATTATTGGGCTGTTTTGTTTTTCCATCCCAGGAGCAAACTCTGGAGTCTTGATCCAGTCACCTCCTCCAGCACACGCCGGCAGGGTACCCAGCAGGGTGTGATCTCAGACACGCAAGGGAGACTCCGTGGGCCCCTCCCACATCCCAGCACTCTCACTTACTGGGATTCCTCTGAAACCGCTCTCTTGGCCCCATAGGAACACTCGGCTTAAGTCTCGGCTCCTCCCTTAACTGGGATTTTGATCTTTAGTCACTAACATCCATGTCACAGGCAAGGGGAAAAACAGCCCCCTTTTCCGTCCAGTTTCTGTTTCCCTAAACCCCGCCCTCCCAGGGAAGCTGACCACTCAGCTTGGGCTTATGTAGCAGCACCTGATTGGTGGATCACGGAAAGCCCGCTGAAGAGGGCGGAGCTCATTGGGCCGACTCCCCGCGCTTGCTAAGTGCCGTCGCCCAGGTCTGCACAGCAGGGACTTTGGCTGCGACCCGGGGCGGCCTGTTGCCATAGCGAGTGTAGAGGCCCCCAGGCAGCGCGCTGAGCCCCAAGCAGGTCCCGGGAGTGCCGGGGACACAAACCCCAGTTCCTTCAGGAGGCCTTCCAGATCGACAAAGAGAGGTGGGACAGCCCCGTTGGCTTCACCCCAAAGCATTATTATTATTCACCCTTGAAGTAAAAACCCACTTGCTTTTGACAGGGGCACAAGAAATACTTTTATTTTATGAGTCAGTGTAATTTCAGTGTAATTGTTTAAAATAAGTAAACTCTGAAAAGGTCGGCAGTCAGCCTTTCTGTCACTTACCTACTTTTGGCCTTTTGTATGAGAAAAACATCTTTCCTACTGTTTTTTTTTTTTTTTTTTTTTTTTTTTTTTTTTAACATACTTGCTAGACATTTACATTTTGTTACTTGGGAGCCTACGGTGTTTCCTCCTACGTAGAGATTACACCTCGAATCCCTGCCACATTCTGAAAAGTAGGTACAGTTTACCTACTTTCTAGTTTCAGATATGTTAAAAGATGCAGAAAGAGTAAAGGAATATGCTGAAGTTACTCCTCGTGGGATTGGGGCTGGCCACTGTAAGGGACATTCCTCCCATATCATATCGAACCCCCTTGGTTTAAAGAGAAAAGACTGGTTTTCTGTCAGAAGGTGGAGGGCACTGATGGAGGAGGTGGGTAATAAGCAGACAAAAAGGGAAAGTGGGATAATGTACCCAGCATTCTTGAATATCCTCAGTGTAAAAATATTTCCCTTTCCTGAGTCGTTTTTGTTTTAATGTATGCATGTATGTATACATTTTAGCAAATAGTCAAAAAGCATTTGGAGCTAAGTAGATCAAGAGGTTGGTTGGTGCCATTTTTTTTCCTTATTTTTTTTTGAGACAGGGTCTCACTCTGTCACCCAGGCTGGAGTGCGGTGGCACTCTGGGCTCATTGCAGCCTCCGCCTCCTGGGCTCAAGTGGTCTTCCCACCTCAGCCTCCCAAGTAGCTGGAACTACAGACATGCACCACCACACCTGAATAATTTTTTTATTATTTATTTATTTATTTTTTTGTAAAGATAGGGTTCTGCCATGTTGGCCAGGCTGGTCTCGAATTCCTGAGCTCGAGTGATCTGCCCATCTTGGCATCCCAGAGTGCTGGGAAACAGTGCCCAATGTGGGGCTTGAACCCACAACCATGAGATTTAAGAGTCTCATGCTCTACCAGCTGAGCTAGCTGGGCACCCCATTTTGGAATTTAGAAAGAAAAAGAAAAAATTGACTATTAAGGAATGTACTGGTTTTCTCATGTAACTTGGAAAGTGATTCCAAAGAGGAATTCCATGAACATTCTGATCAGTGTGGTGGTGTCACCTGGAATTAGGTATGTAGCTTCCAAGGGGTGTCCTTTGAAAAGCAATCCTCATTAGGATGTATAAATTCTGATAGTTAAAATTAGTCCATCTTTCCTTCTTTCCTTCTCTCTCTCTCCCTCTTCTATCGCTCTCATTTTCACACAAATGATTTGAGGAAATGGCTTAATAGAGTCATTTCATTTAAAGCTACTGTAGAATATAAAAAATATATAAATGTGGAGTGTATTACTATTATTTTAGGCATTGCCAAATTTATTACTGAAATTCTTAGTCCAGATGAAACCCCATCTCTACCAAAAAATACAAAAATTAGCCGGGCTTGGTGGCACACGCCTGTTATCCCAGCTACCAGGGAGGCTGAGACATGAATCACTTGACCCTGGGAGGTGGAGGTTGCAATGAGCCGAGATTGTGCTCACCACTGCACTCTAGCCTGGACTACAGAGTGAGGCCCTGTCAAAAAAAAAAAAAAAAAAAAAAAGGAAAAAAAAAAAGAATTCTTCTTAGTCATCACTGATTATATCTTGTGGTATTCAGATTAAACGAGGCTATAGATACATCACTATATAGATAAAAATGGAAAGCATTGAACAAAATATTTTCAATATATAGATGAAAATGGAAAGCATTGAACAAAATATTTTCCTATTGACTTTGTAATTTGAGAATTTAAAAAAAATTTTATTTCTGCAACCTTGAAATTTGTAGGGATTCCTAATATTCTTTAGATTTTTAGTACCAATGTTGTTAATGAAATGTATAGCTTGAATCGCCAGAATTTGGGGGTTTTTGGGTCAAAAAGAGTCAAATACTTGCAGTTTCATATGATTCAACCTACTATATGAAGAGGGAAAATTTTATTTAAAAATATTTTCAAGTTAATCCTTTTTTGTTATAAGTGATTACCTAATGTATTGATTTTATAAGTTAAGATTTTATATACTTACAGCAGGACCCACTTAGACTTTACCAGATTTTTCTGTTTTGCACATGTGTGGTATGATATCCTGACTAGAAATTCAGGAATTTAAGGGCAACTAGAAATCTTTCAGCACATGTCTTTCACAGCATTAACCACAATCCTCCCTGACAAGTTGGAGGTTACTGACTTTGAAACATAGCCAGATGCTGGAAACTCAATGTGTATTCTTTCCATGACCCTTAGAAACTGGCCTGTTTCCTATTAATGATTTTTTTTGTTTTGTTTGAGGCATGTTATGGTCCATATTCCTGGTTAATTTCCAGATCTTCTGCCATTCTTCTTGTACAACTCATTTTCTTTGTGGTGGGTCTTAGCAAAAGAAACCATGTACAGAAAAGGGGCTTCTGGAAATTATCATGTTTCAGCAACAAAATTGTTTAAACATCTGACAATCATTTACAACCAAACATCTCTGGTCTCATCCATGGAAAATATCACACATAGCAGAGAAAATTGAAAAGAGCTGGCAGAAGATATCTGTTGTGTTTGCATTGTGCACTGTTCAAATGGGTTCCTAGGAAACCTCAGACCAGGGTTATTTAACTTGTTGGGTATGTTCCCTTATTCTGAAAGTGTGGGATCAGAGTTTGGTTTTGAAGGTGAACTTGAGAAATTAATTAGTGCATCCTCCTCCTGTCTGGAAGCTCGGCATCATGATGGACATAGAGCCTGATTCCAAGGGGCAAATGGAAGCTCTTTGAAATTCTTGGACAGGCAGAATGTCTTCTGCCATCCCAGAATGCCCTCTGCCTGCCCAAGAACCTTGTGTATGAGGTCTAGTCTCAAGTACCATTGTGCTGAGGGCTCTGTTGAAGAAGCAACTCCATGTGGTTTGGACTAATTGTTTGTCAACGTAGGGAGTAAGCCTGACCTTTTAATTCCTGGTTAGGAACTTTGACTGTGTCTTGTCTTTGGGAGTCCATTGGCCTGTAGATTTCTCTAAGTCTGTATTTCCAGGGTTGTTTTTGATAAGAAAAACCTGTAAGAAGCCCTGTTTAGCCTGAAAATAAGCCTTCAAGGTGAATTGGTTTAATTCTAGGATGTGACCAGCCTTTAGCTCACAATGACATTTCCATCTGCTTTAAAGACATTGAACTAGGTAGGGGTAAGAAGATTCCATAGTCTCTTAGAAACACGTTTCTGACGGGAATAGTAATAGCTCCACTTTCTCTAATACAAGAAATGTGAAGTTATTGTTGAGCCTGATGGGAGACATTCTTCTAGTATATAAATCACACTATTATTCATGTGATCTGCAGGATAAAAAACTTTGGGATAATTAGGGAACAAATCAGTCACTCATAAGACATACAACCAGAGAAAATCAGGCTTCATTAGTTTGCTCATGATGTGACGCTCCCAGTTAATAATTATAGTTGTCTTAATTGAACTTCATGTGGCAGTTTTCTGCCTATCAACTGAGCAGGGAATAGATTTTGGTTTCATGCCTGTGATCTTGTACTAATTAATGTATGAAATGCCTTTCTTTACACAAGCATGTTTGCATGTCTTTAAACCAGTGCTATCCAGTTGATATACAGTGCCATCCAGATATGTAATTTAAAATTTTCTAGTAGTCCCATTAAAAAATAAAAGCATATCCTGAAATTTTAACAACATACTTTAACTGGATATAGCCAAAATAGTACCATGTCACTGTGTAATCAATATAAAAATCATTAATGAGATTTTAAAATTATTATTTTTATGTGAAGTCTCAGAAATCTAGTGTGAATTTTACATGTGCAGTGCATATCAATTTGGACTAGCCTAATTTCTAGTACCAATGGCCGCATGTAGATAGTGTCTGTTGAACTGTTACTTTACTGTATCTCTATTTAGGCAGAGGATTTTAGAGAAGAGAGGAAAGTGGGGCAGGAAGGAGAAAGGAAAAAAAGAGCCCCTATTGAATAAAGAATCCGTGGCACCAAATCTCCCAATGCAAGCATCCCCTAAAGGTTTGATTTCCTTTATTTAACACCCTAGCAGGAGACTGTTGTAATCGGAACAATCTTGTGTACTCAATATCTGCCTTAAAAAAATTTGAAAACTGAGAATAGGTGGTTTTGGTCTGTTAGGATGAGAATGGACTTTGGTGACGGGGCAGGTAAACCTGAGTTCAAACCAGTCCCGCTGGGTCTGAGCTGTGAGCTTATGCAAATCTGTAGCCTTTTTGGCTACACTCTAATAATAGGGACCCAATAATGGAGACAAAAATGCTAGTCTTGCAGGGCTTTAGTGGGGATTAAATTAGACTCCTTATGTGAATGTACCTCGTTGAGTCAGTGTGTGAGGTGGTCAGTCTCCTGGTGCTGTTATCTTCCTCTTACTCCGTTTGTTTTTCTAATCAGGGCACTTTTCTCAGCCTTTCCTCCCTGTATTTCCCTCTTTCAGGATTTGAACTGATTTCCTACTCTACATTCCCAGAATTAAGGAAAACTACTAGAGTACTTCTTTACATTCACTACTCTACCTTCCCCCTTTACCGTTTCAGTTTCTGCCACACATCCTGCTCATAGGATTTAGTTGTGATTGTGTTATGAATATAAAAAAACTTATTGTTGAGGCATCAGCAATAATGATAATAACAATTCAGTGACTACCTAATCCAAATCCATATGAAATGTTCCATTAAGTTGCTCTAAATTTGGTGAAAAGACCAGCAGTACTTCTATTTTTGCTCAGTGGGTGGCAGCATTGTCTAAGTCACTGATCTCTGAGCTGTTGATCTGTCAGCCAGTTTCCTTTTTGATGCTGCAGTTGTAATTATCTGTGGTTCATTTTCTTAACCTGGAGGAGAACTTTTTCTTCTCGTCAAAAAGCCTAGGGTAACTGGCTTTGCGTGGTGGTGTGTGGACTGTAATCCCAGCTACTTAAGAGGCTGAGGCAGGAAGAATGCTTGAGGCCAGGAGTTTGAGACCAGCCTGGGCAACATAGTGAGACTTTGCCTCAATTAAGAGAAAAAAAGTCTAGGGCACCAGACTACCGTGCCAAGGTGCCTATTAAGCCCCACTGGGGCTAGGTCCCTGGTAGGGGCCTAGGAGATTGATGGTAGTAAAGAACGCTTTCCAGTAGGAGATCCCCAAGGGTCAAGAAGTGAGGAATGAGTGGGTGGAGAGATGGACCCAGAAGGCTGGATGAGAACTGGAACAGCTTCTTAGACAGAGACAGCTGATAGGGATCAACGACTGGTCTTCTGGTAGGTTCACTGTAATAACTGGGAGCGGTTTTGTTGCTCTCATCCTCCCCTTAGTGAGATGTGTCATCTTTAAATTAGAAGGATACATTTGAAAAAAATGTTTTGTGTTTTTAAATATTTTGTCACCTGGAGTTTCCATGCATCTTCTCTCCCCCAATACAATGAGAGTTGGTATTCTGAATGACAATCTTAGGAAATCACATTATCCAACTATTTGAATTAAAGAGAGTCTAATTATATTTGCAAACTTAAAGTTCTTTCAGGCTTTTCTTTGCATTTCGTCAGGTGAGTTCGTTTGACTTATATGGTGTGGATCAAGTGATTAAACAGAGAACATTTGGAGAATGTAGGAAAGACACCAAAGACAAAATTTAAAAAAGCTTTGGTTTCTTTTATTTAACACCCCAACAGGAGATTGTGATCAAATATCCCATTAGTTTTAAAAGACGTATAGCTTAGAAAATAGGATAGAAACTATTAGTTATTATCCAGAGGATGGACTAAACCAGAAAAACTTTTGAAGTCAAGCTACACGAATTCTGTGACTAACCATGCTAACAAAAAAGAGAGCAGGAAACCACTAGGATTATCTTTGTTTGTCTGTATTCAGTCGTTTATTTATATATTAAAAAAATTGGGCTGGGCACGGTAGCTCACGCTTGTAATACCAACACTTTGAGAGGCTGAGGCAGGTGAATCACCTGAGGTCAGGAGTTCGAGACCAGCCTGGCCAATGTGGCAAAACCTTGTCTCTGCTAAAAATACAAAAAAAAAAAAAAAAAGTCCAGGCTCACATCTGTAACCCCAGCACTTTGAGAGGCTGAGGCAGAACGATTGTTTGAGTCTAGGAATTCAAGACCAGCCTGGGCAACACAGTGAGACCTTGACTTTAGAAAATATAAAATTAGCTGGGCATGGTGGTGTGTGCCTTTAGTACTAGCTACTATGGAGGCGGAGGTGGGAGGATTGCTTGAGCCTGGAAAGTCAAGGCTTCAGTGAGCCGAGACTGCACCACTGCACTCCATCCTGGGTGACAGGGTGAGATCTTACCTCAAAAAACAGAAAAAACAAACAAACAAAACAAAACCAGCCATGCAAGGTGGCTCAAGCCTGTAATCCTAGTACTTTGGGAAGCCAAGGTAGGAGGATCAGTTGAGCCCAAGGGGTCAAGGCTGCAGTGAGCTGTGATCATACCACTGCACTCCAGCCTGGATGACTGAGCAAGACCCTGTCTCAGGAAAAAAAAAAAAATTAACTACCTGTCATGTGCTATGTATTATGCAAGAGGGAAGGCAGAGGAAGGAGACTTGAACAATGAATGAAGCACAAGTCTCACTTGTAAGTCCTTACAACTTACTGGAGAAGAGAGACAAGCAAATCAATAATTCTAATGTGGTAAGTGCCACAATAGGGAAATACACTTTGTTATAGAAATAGAGAGAAAGCCTTTGGGAGGCCGAGGCGGGTGGATCACGAGGTCAAGAGATCGAGACCATCCTGGTCAACATGGTGAAACCCCGTCTCTACTAAAAACTACAAAAAAATTAGCTGGGCGTGGTGGCGCGTGCCTGTAGTCCCAGCTACTCAGGAGGCTGAGGCAGGAGAATTGCCTGAACCCAGGAGGTGGAGGTTGCAGTAAGCCGAGATCGCGCCATTGCACTCCAGCCTGGGTAACATGAGTGAAACTCCGTCTCAAAAAAAAAAAAAAAAAAAAAAGAGAGAGAGAAAGCCACCTACCTGCTCACTGGTAGCCAGGAAAGCCTTCACAGGGAGGTGACACAAGGTGTCTTTAAGGCAGATTAGAATTATTCAAATTCGGTATGGGAAGTTAGAAGAAGGCTATTCGAAAGAAATGTGCAAAGACATTTGTATTAGGTTGCTCAATATTTGTGAGGAATGGCAAGTACATTGATATGAAGCTGAACCAGAGGGTGTGAGTGCACTGGGGAATGGGAGAATGATGGGAAATGAGTTTGGACAAAAAGCAGGAGTGAGATAATGATGGGCCTTTTTTGCCATGTTTAGTAGTTTGGCATTGTATCTTATAGGATTTGATGACAGATGGATGTGGGGGTAAAGGAGTAGGACAAATGTGGGATGATTCCCAGGCTTCTAATTTGGATGATAAATGAATGTTGAGAATACAGAGGGGTAGGTTGTGGGAGGTAAGAAAGACAATGAGTTTACTTTGGGACTTTGAGGGACCCTGCCCAGGTGACACCTGATATATAAAATTGGCTATCAAGAGAGAGATCTAGATTTCCAGTAATAGATTTTGTTCAATAATGATTACCATTTACTGAGGACTTACTATGTACCAGAATTTGTATTAATCATCATGTTAAATCCTCTTAACAACTCCATAGCCACATTTTACAGATGAGGAAGACCAAGGTACATGACTTGTCCAAAGCCACATGGCCAGCCAGAGGTAAAGCTGGAATGTGAACAGAGGCTGATGCTAGCATATGCATTCTTAACCACTGCTTTCTCCAGGAGCCATCCACATGAAAGTGATAACTGCAGCAACAGGTATAGATGAGACTTCAGGGACAGGATGTACAACGAGAACAGTACATGACTGAGACTGCAGCTCTGGAGAATACAGCCATTTGTGGGACAAGTAGGAGAAGAGGAACTCATGGAGATGGAAAGAGTTGCCACAGAGGGAAGAGGGAAATGAGGAATGGATACTGTTTAGAAACCCAAGAGGAAAATTTCAAGGAGGAGAGAGTCAACAATGGCAAATATCCCAGAGATAAGGTAACTGAGACCAAACAATAGCTTTGGTCTTCCAAAGACATTTCTGTGACTTCCTGGCACCAGGCCCACGTTTCCAGTGGGTGACCAAACATCAGCATTTGGGATTGCTACAGGCATCTTCACTTTCTGAGTTCCTTTTCTGTTGATAATATGATTATCTTCTCAGACATCCAGAATACATCCATCAGGACGATCTTCGATGTCCTCTTCCACATGACCACCAATGAACAAATCATGTTGACCCCAACGTTTCTCTCATCTACCTCCTCCTCTCCATGCCCTCTCTGACACCACAGTTCTTTGCTTTTTACCCACGCCATGGTATTTCGATCCTGACTGGTCTTCTTGACTCTTCTCACAGTCTCCTCTAATCTGCCTTGCCTGGTTAATCCTTCTCAAGCCTTGCCCTCACCACGCCACTCCCCAGCTCAGAAACCTTCAGTGGCTCTTGTTTATGGCATAAATTCCAAATTCTTATTGAAAGCCATCTATAAAATGGCTCTCGCTTATTTTTCCACCCACCTCCCCAAATTTTGTGCCTTGCAGCCTATTCTCCAGCCAGACTGAAACAAATGTTTTGTTTCCTGCATTTGCTTCCTTAGATTGATTGCTTAGAACAATCTTTCCACCTGGATGCACTTTCCTTTCATCTTTCAGGTTCAAATCCTGTCTACCCTTCAAAGGTCATCTCAAATACTGTTTTCCTCTGTGAAGTTTTTCCAGACTCCTTCCATCAGAAATAATTTCAGCATCTCTGAACTCACATGCGTGTGGCACTTTATACCCCTCTTAGGGGAATTAATGCTTTCTACCTTATTTTTTGGGGGGTGGTGGTGGTGGGGAGGGTTATATATGTCTTAGTTTTTGAAGAGAAGGTCTATTTTTAAGCTACTTTTTTAATTCCTCACTTTGCTTGCCACATGGGTGTTCTATATGTGGGTGTTTTCTTGAATATTTATTTACTGAATGAAAGGATAGTTTTGGCAATGAGAGCAATTCAATGGATAGTTGGTGTCACTGTCAGAAACTGTGCAAACTCTGGGTATTTCTTTCTTAATTATATCTTTAGACAGAGACTTTCTAGTGCCCTGACATCTCAGCTAGATGGTAAAGACTTGTAGCTACAGTTTGAGAAAAGTTAATTTTTAGTAGTGTCAATGTCTGTTGCAGAAGGGTTTAAGCAGGTATTTGGTTCCTTAGATATGCTCTAAAGAGCTACATTTTCTTATTTGGGGAAAAACTGCAGTTCCCTGGAGCATCTCAACATCTAGTCTGGCTATTTTGAAATGTTTAATGTAGTCACCCTCTGCAGAGGCAATGTTAAGAATGTGCCTTTGAAGGTAGGTAGATAGCAAGGTAAAAGGAAAAGGTGCTTTTCTTTGGAATGGAATCCTGGATCTCTTGGAAATATCTTTATGTTTGGTGACTGTATACTATTTCTAGATTTTTCCCTTGACTCATAGATAGAACCAGATTAGGGAGTTAGAAGCTGTAGTCAGGACACTGGACCCAGTTTGGTGGTGCCTGTCTGTCCTGCTTGTGAAATTCAATCTAGAGTGTGGAGTTTCCATGGCTGAGCCTTCTATCCTGCATGGGTCTCTTTGGCCTTCTCTGGCCTTTGAGTTATTCTCTAGCCACATGTGGATAAGCTGCTTGTTAAACAAAACGCAGTGGAACTCAAGGGGAGCATCAATGGAAAATGTCTTATGGCATTACGTTTATTTGGGTTTCAATGTCAAGTTTAAAGTTTAAAATTTGAGCACGTGAACAGTTGGAATTCTTAGCCTCTTCCTTGCTTAGGCAGGGCTAAATTGACCCTTTGGGCAAAAAAAAAAAAAAAAAAAAAAGGACTACTGAATTGCTCTCTTTGCAAGATCCTATACCAGGCAGATAATAAACAACAAATTTAATTTCTCTTGGTCTTCTTTAATGAAGATAGCATATATATACAGCCTTTCTTATCCATCTTTTTCCCTCTACTCAGTGAGTGGTTAGCCAATAGGCAGTTGTGAACCAGGGTAAATGCCACATCTTCATCAAAAGGTGAAGCACAGCCAATTCTGGGGGAGGAGAGGAAAAGAACCCACCACCTGCTGCATTTCTTGAGCAGGTGCTGCAGGGGCTAATTTTTTTTTTTCCATGCCTGGGCCATAGGTACCCATATCCCAAATGAGCAGCTCAAAGATTAAGAAGGTCCTAGCTATGGGTGTTACCCTCTGTTAAATTGAATATTACTTTGTGCTTTCATCGTTACTCTCTTTATATCCCCATTTACCCAATCTCTGACTTATTCACAATTACACCTTCCTACATGGAATCTAAAGGACTTGATTTGGAATCATTTTCACTGCAAATCAGTAAATTCACATGTGTTCACAATTTTTTCATATTCTATTTTAGAAGGAATGGTTTTGGTATTTTTGTGTAATCACTCTAGCACTTTTCCTTAATTCTTTGTTTCTTTGGTTTTGAGTTCTACATGCTTTTCCCTTCTAATTTAGACCCCTTTATTTCCTGTCCTCTTTTAACCTGTGTCTGATGCCTTTGCCTGCTGTTCATTAGAAACCTGGAGGTGGCAGGGGCCTTGATTTATAGAATAAGAAATTAGATGGGACTCTTTTTAAAAGGGGGACTCAAGTCAGAAACACCTTTTGTGCTATAGTCAGAAATTTTATAAATATTATATGGAGCCTGGAGTTTAGACATTTTACATAAAGTCTGGAGTTGAGAATTAGGAATTTAATTATAACTGATGGCCTAAAGATTCTGGATTCCAACTTATGGATTATGCCAAAATGGATTGCTAGAATCAGGTGACTCACTGCACAAGCAAAGGTAACTAACCTTTAAGACGTTAATCAAGATTGTGAAGAGTGACAAACTTAATAAACTATATCTCCAAGTAGCTGATTAAACTTTCTATAATGATGTTGAATCATGTATGTATAATATTCTAACCAAAGTAAAGAATTAAAGTCAGTGGGATTAGAAATCATGTACATAAAGCACTTTATGGTTTGTTATTCCTATGACAAAACATGTTTTCTTATTTAATCATCACCATACCCTTGTGAAGATGGCATTGCTGTGACCTCATCTTATACATAAATGAACAGAGGCCCGAAAGCTTAATTGCCCCAAAGTCACATGCAGTGACTGAGACAATTCAGGTCATCTGACTTCAGATCTCAGCCTCTTTCCATATATTTAAGTCTTTATCTTGGTGAGCAAATGTGACAAAGACAAAAAAAATTAACATATGCACATTCAGAATCTTTCCATTCCTCCTTCCTTCTGAAAGAAAGTAGGTTTCTTGGATGGGCAGCTGCTTTTGTTATGTGGTATCTGATAATGAGAAGGGAGAATTGAATGATTGAGCTACATTGGTTAGGGCAGAGAGGTACTGGAGGGAGAGAAGAATGTTCCAGAAAGGGAAACAGGAAGGGGATGACAGCAAATGCAGGCTGAGATTTGAGAGCTAGTTTTTGGGAGTTTGGGGGAGTGTGAGACATGAAATTCGTGGCACGTCTGTTCTCATGAGAGAGTAGGAAGAGGACGGGGAAAGAGGGTCTTGAGAAGTTTTATTTTTATTATGAAAGGAATGCTCCCTTGGTGCCTTTTAAAGAAATTGCAGTAACAATTTCAGTGGCTTTTCAGATCTCTTTGAAGACTAACTTGTTCTTTCTTTAGATTCAATGCTTCTCTGCAACTGGTCCACCTTTATGTGTGTTACGTGGGCTCATTAACATGTAATATATTAATCCAGGTTTTCACTTTCTCATGTGCAGTAGGTAGGGAAAGAGAGGTCAACAATGTATTGAATCCAAACTCAACAATGCCAGAGAAAACTCTGAGGAATAAGCAAAGGACAAGTTGCCTCAGCTCTGTTGTTGGAGGCTGCAGTCAGGCCTGAGGTAAAGTCTCAGGTGTGCATTGTGAGACTCCTCACTTCACAGGTTCTTCTTTTCTTCTTGTACTTAAGAAATTCTTCTTGATGATAATCTGATCCTTCTGTAATGGAGTAATGATAATGAATATTCTTTTATTCACAGGAAGAGAAACAGCACAGCTCTAAAAGAGGTTTTTTTTTTCCCCTCCCCTCAGTTTTCTCCTATTTCAAAGTTTGTGGTAAGCATGATCTTGTGACTTGATTCTACTGGTGTAATAGTCTAGACACCAGTGGTGGCCATGGGTCATAAACTGGGTACAGAAATGTGCTGCCTTGGCTGAACCATTGATCTTGTCCCAGGAGAAAAGCCACTGAGTCTCAGCTGAGTCAAGGCTGGGAACAGGAGAATCTGAGGCCAAAGGCAGACCCTGGTATTTGACTTATCTAAACATCTGGGGACTTTAGGTTTGATTTTGTTGAGATTTGGTACTTTATCGGCAAACTTCAGACTGTTAGTTCAGGGGTAGGAAGCTGATTATTCATTAATTTTATACCAATGTTCAGAATAGACTGACAGAGCAAGAGCCTGTAGTTTGAATAGGAGTGGAAGCAAGTACCTTTTCTTCTGTCCCTTGAGGTACTTCCTATGACAACATGAAGTAACTAGGCTTGCAAAATCACGTACATTATTCATTCCAAAATACTGGCCAGTGCTTGATCAATACCATTATTTGGGGGCGTCTTTTTCATAGCTTTTCCTCTGGTTGCCTGCTGATGTGCAACTTCATCTTTCTTAAGATAACTACTTCAAAAGGAACTGCTGTCATTTGGATGAACAAATCTTGGTATGTGAGTTTTTAAAAAGTCGTCCACATTATGGTTTCACCTTGCAGGTATTAATTTTTGTCTTATATAGGACTCTTTGGGTGTAAGCAACAGTTAAAAAGTAAAGTTATTTTAGTCTAAGCTGCTATAACAAAATACCATAGGCCAGGTGGCTTATAAACAACATGAATTTATTTCTTCCTGTTCTAGAAGCTGGGAAGTCCAAGATCAAGGTGATGGCAGATTGGTGTCCGTCCAGTAAGGGCTTGTTTTATGGTTCATAGATGACGCCTATTTGTTGTGTCTTCACGTGGCAGATCAGGCCTCTTTTATAAGGGCATGAATCCTATTAATGAGGGCTCTATCCCATGACCTAATCACCTTTCCAAAGGTCCTACCTCCTAATACCATCACCTGGAAGATTAAGATTTGAACATAAATACTCAGACTATAGCCAAGTCAAACTAAAGTAAAAATGGCAATTTAATTCTGCATGTGACTGAGAAGACCATAGATATATTAGTACGGCTTGATTGTGTCTTGAGGGCCCATCTGTCTTCACCTCTCAATCTGGCCTCTTTCTGGTTGGCTGCAATTTTGTCTATGTTGGCAAGATAGTCACCAGCACAGACCTAAAGAGATATAAATAACTGGAGGGGCTTAAATAATTTGGAACTAGTCAGAGAAGTCTTATGACCTTGCTATGCTTTGGTTTCCTCATCTGTAAAATGAGATAATAACACCACATCCATATAGTATTAAGTGAATATTTAATGAGCTAATGGAAGACGTATACCTACACAATTAATATGAGCTTTGGAGTCACACCTGGTTCCATCACTTATTCAGTTACTTGTATGAGGATACTTATAACACTTGGTCATAGGCTGTTTGGGATTTAAGATGCCAGAGTGTCTATAAAACCCCTGATAGGACATCTGACACATAGAGCTACCAGTAAATAGTGGCTATTAATTGAGTAGAATTTTGAGAAACGACCATTAATGACTTGAATGTAAAGGTAAACTCAGGCATGGCTGGAGAAGGAGATAGGCAGTGATCAATAAAGGCGGCACTTTGGGCTTGGGGCAGCAAGGTAAGCTTGGGTAGCACCCGGGGGTATACATGGGGCTCTTACTCTTTGTGTTTAGAATGAAGATAAAAACAGACACTCCAAGTGATGGTCTGGGGAAGAGCTTGTCAGCCAGACAAGAAGGTAGCATCTTTGGAAGAGAGTTCTAGCTCCATCAGGGAGGCTGTGTTTTTGGAAGGATTCTTTTTGTAGAATTTCAGTACTTAGCTTAGTGTTCATTGCACTGACTTGAATTGTCTCTAAAGTCAGAGAGAGTCTTAATATTCTTGATGGTGGCAAATGTTCTGCTTATGAGGTGGATTCTACAGTTCAGAGCCAAATCTAATGAATTAGGTAGGGGATAGAGCCAAGTAATTCTCATTCAGATTAAAAAAGAAGACCAAACTAGTGTGATTATTTGTTTTTCCCTCTGGCTTAAACTGGCTTTTGAAAACAACAGTATAAGTTATATACCATTTTAAAAATCAGTGTCATAATTTTATATTTTACATGTGGAATATATTAACTCAACAAATTGTGTGTACTTGCTAGACACTAGGCATGATAGTAAGTGCTAGAGTTACAAAGGATTGCCTTTTGGAGAACCAGTGGTTGTTGGGGAGAAACCAGAAGATCAGTCATCGTAATGAAGCAAGATCAGACTTGTGGAGTTTGTTCAGGTTCTGGGAGCTGTCACTGCAGTGGGAATGGGTGAGTTGGGGCAGGCTGTCGTGTCTGGGAAGTTTTAAAATAACAGTGATACTTGAGCAAGAAGTTGAAGGATGAATATGGATTTATAGAATAAGCAGGGTGTAGAGACGTGTGTGTGTGGGTATTTCATAAAGAAAGACATGCATGTGCAAAGGCCTGGAGGCTGTTGATGTCAGCAGAGTGTTTTGAGGAATGGATAAAATGAAATAGATGAAACACTTAAGGGCATTTTTTTCTCCATTAGTTGAGGCTAGAAGAGGCATTCAATATCTAATGTCTAACTAGGGTTAGGATTTGAAGAATGTTTCTAAGATGTCCAGTCTTTTTTTTTTTTTCTTTTAGGGATGAGGTTTCACTCTGTTGCCTAAGTTGGAGTGCAGTGGCTATTCATAGTTACAGTTATAGCACACTGCAGCTTTGAACTCCTTGACTCAAGCTGTTCTCCTAGCTTGGCCTCCCAAGTAGCTAGGGCTACAGGCACATGAGACTGTGGCTGACTCATATGTCTCATCTCAAAAGTCAGCAAATAAAAGGCAGCTGAGAGAAAGCTATGGTTCCTACTTGATCACCCTCCCAACAATCCTGTGAGGATTTTACAGATGGGAACCCTGACGTTCAGTGGGTTTAAGTGATTTACCAAAAGTCTCTGCTAGGAAGAAGCAGAACTGGGCTTTCCATTGGAGTCTGCCTCACTGCAAAGCCCATGACAAATTATGAACATAATTTCTTCTTTATCTGATGACTCAGGACTTTGTCTCACCTCAGGACAACTCTTCTGAACATGAGATTGTCAGGTAAAGATTGGTAGCTGGAGATGTAGCAGCAGGTGCAGGGGTCTGAGCACATAGACTGGCCATAGGCAGTGTCCAGACTCGTGGTTCTCTGACTTCAGAGTGCCTGAGCATCTCTGAGGGGACTGGTAACGGTTCAGATTCCCAAGCCCCGCTTCAGGGGGTCTGCCTTGTTATGAAGCACCTAGGGTGACTCTGATGCAGATGGTACGTGGTTCACACTTTAACATCACTCTGAATGAATTTCTTATATCAATTTGGTTCTCCCTCCCTCCCTCCCTTTCTTCTCTCCTGCCTTCCATTCTATCCCTCTTTCCCTTCTTCCTTTCCTCTCTTTCTCCCGTCCTTCTTTTTGCCTTTATTTCTTTCTTGGTGTTTTGCTTATTCTCGGATTGCAGTATTGGGAAAAGCCGAAATCATCGCAGCCTCTGTCACTTGGTTCCAATGACTTGAGGAAATCGCAACTCTTCATGCTCTATTTCTGTGTGTGTTTCCTGTCTGACAAAAGTATGCATTCCTTGCAGTCAGAATTTACGTATTTTGTGTGCCTTTCACAGACACTTCCATGGTCATGCTGCCAGGTACACTGGGTGCCTAGTACCTTTTGACTATTTTACAACTAGGCATTTTGAAACACGTAATTCATGTAAGGCAGGCAGGCAGGCTCAGCTATTTGCCTTAACATCCTGTGCTGCCTCTGTGGACTTCCTGTGAATGTCCTCCACACAGCCTCTGCCTTTTCTAGCTCTCGCGCCCTTCACAGCATCCTGGAGAGTCCTTGATGGGTAGAACATAGACTCATGCCTAGTGACTCTTTTCCAGTCTCAGCTCTCAGCATTTTCACAGCCTCTGGTGAAACTTCACCCCTTGGGAACCTCTGGACCTGTGCGTCCCTAGTCATGCTCACCTATTTGATGCTTTTATCATCTTGTGTTTCTAAAAAAGGAAATCCCTTTTTGGTTCACTTTTGATTCAGCTCTCCTTGTTGCAGTTGGCTTAATATCTGGGTAGAGCTGTGTGAATGTTCCGACCTTGTCCTAGTTAGGCAGTTTTCTCTTCTCTTCTGGGCTTTTGGTGACAAGAACCCAACCTTCTTAGCACAACATCACACAAGTGGGGGATTCCTTTCTGTCTTTCTGCCTTGGCCTGCCTACCTGGATTCTGAAGTCAGGTTACATGGGTTTGAATCCTGCTTGCTGACTGTGAACTTGGGCAATTTTTTAAAGCTCTCTAATCTCCCATTTTCTCATCTGTAAAATGAGGATCATAATGTGGTTGTGAGGCTTAAAGGAAAGGATGCTTGAAATGAGAGTACCTGGAGTACAGTAAATGGCTATTGCAATTACTGTTATTGGGTGATTTTTATTTTTTGGTCCTTCACTTTCCCAATTCACATCTATTGGTCCTACAAGGCCCAGCTAGAACTGTGCCTCCTCCACAAAGCTTTTCCTGTTCACTCAAGCCAGCAGGGAACTCTGTCCCAAATTCTCATCATTGCTGATGTCTGAGATTCATGCTTGCTCATTTCTTTTAATATTTAATGTGTGTTACTACTGTACTGGATGCTAATTAATTTATTCTTGCTCCCTATTGTAGAGAAAAGTCCTTGATTACTGAAAAAAAGACTTTTTTTTTCTTTCAGCCTCTCCGCTATCAGTTATGTTATTAGTATTAGCCCTTCCTTAGGTGTCATAATTAAGGACATATAAATCAATACATTTAACATAAACTCATTTGGGATAAATTGAGATAAATTGGCAGCATCTACACTGCAAATGACAACATCCTGTTATCTGACATTCAGCCATCTTTATCCTGTTGCTCTTACTTAAATGGGGAGGAAAGTCCTTTAATGGGGAGGAAAGTTTTTTTTCAAGGAGTAGTGCATTTTAGGCTTTGAATGAGACTGGTAGAAAATAGGTAGAAGAAACCTGTCCAGGATTTGCAGCCCTGGATGCGTAGGATAATTGCCTGAGGAGCTTAAAAACAACACAGACATTAAGCCACATGGGCCAGTTAAATCCAAATCTCTGTGGGTGATTAGGACTTACTAAAAAATACTACACCTGATATAGTATTTTAAAAAAGCTTACCAGGTAGTTTAATTATGCAAGTGAGGTTAAGAACCTCTCCCTGTTCTGAAGTCAGGTTTCCCCAGCCGCTTCACCTGATGAATGGACTTTGGTTTGAATTACCTGCATCCAGTGCATTTTTCTGGGGTGTTGGCTGCAATTAGCTTGTAGGAATTAGCTTTTAATAACGAATGGATGTTTTAAGGGTCCAAACCTTGCCATTAAAGAGACAGGTTATGATGCTAGAATGCCTTGCAGCCTTGCTCACTGACACTCAGTATACCTTGGAATAGAAGTTTCCCTTGCCCTAGGTCACTAGTGCCATAGCAGAGAACTGACAGAGCTCTCTAAGGACCTAAAGTATTTATAACTCTTATAGTATTTCTGCAAGGTGAGCTTTGCTGCCAGAAGCCTGAACTGGGGCCACTAAGTCTCTAGGCAAAGAGGTCCAGTATAGCTGCTGTAGGCTGCTCAGGGAGACAGTTCTTAGTGTGGAGAGATAGAAACTCAGGTGTCCTTCCCAGAGGACACAAAGGAGAAAGGCTGGAGAGGAGACTTATCAGGCTGCCTCCTTTGCCTTGTTTCTGATATTTTGCAAAGGAACAAATTAAGAGCTTTTAAAAAACAGGTTTATTGAGGTATAATTTGCATGCCATAAATTTCATCTGTTTTAAGTGAACAATTCAATGAAGTTTTGTAAATTTACAGAGCTGTGCAACTATTACCACAATCCAGTTTTAGAATATTTGCATCATCCCTCAGAAATTCCTTGTACCAATTTCATGTTAGTTCCTGCTTCCAGCCCCAGATCCAGGCAACCAGGAATCTGCATTCTGTTTCTATAGTTTTTTGTTTATAGGATATTTTGTATAAATGGAATCATACAATATGTAGCATGTTGTGTCTAACTTCTTTAATATTCCTAAGGTCCATTCATGTTGTAGCATGTATCAGTATTTTTTTTCCTGAATTGTTCATTGTGTGGATATGCCACATTTTATTTATTTATTCATCAGTTAGTGGGCATTTGGATTATTTCTATTTTTTGGCTATTGTAAACAATGCTGCTGTGAACATTGTGTACAAGTTTTTATGTGGACATATGCTGTCATTTCTCTTGGATAAATAGCTAGAGGTGAACCCACGGGGTTGTATGGTAAATTTATATTTCAGAAACTGCCAAATTGTTTCCCAAAGTGGTTATACCATTTTGTATTCTCACCATAATGCATAAAGTTTTTAACTTCTCTGCATCTTCACCAACTCTTGTGATTGTCTATCTTTCTGATTCTAATGGGTATACAGTAGTATCTTGTGGTTTTAATTTACATTTCCTTAATAATAAATAACATCGGCATCATTTCATGGGATTATTTGTCATTCATCTATCTTCTTTGTCTTAATGTCTCTTCATATCTTTTACTCATTTTCAAATTGGTTTGCTTGTCTTATTATTTAGTTATAAGCATTCTTTACATATTCTGGATAAGTACGTTATTAGAGATATGATTTGCAAATATTTTCTCAGTGGCTTGTTCTTTCACTTTCTTAATGATGTCTTTTGAAGTTCGAAGTGTTAGTAAGTTTGATGAAGTCCACATGTGATTTTTTTTCCTTTTTGAGTCATACTTTTAGTGTCCTATCTAAGAAATATTTGCCTACCCAAGATCAAGAATACTTTCTCCTAGATTTTAGATTTTCTTCTAAAACTTTTATAGTTTTAGCTCTTACATTTAAGTATGTGATTAATTTTGAGTTAATTTTTCTGTATGGTGTGAGCAGGGATGTACATTAGTCTTTTTGCATGTAGATATCCATTTGTTCCAGTACTATTTTTGCAAAGATTACCCTTTTCCCTTTGAATTGTCTTGGTGCCTTTGTTGAAAATCAATTCACCATAAATATAAGGAGTTATTTTTGGACTCTCAATTTTATTCCAATGATTTATATGTTTATCTTTATAGTCACTACTACACTGTCTTGATTACTGTAGCTTTATGATACGTTTTTCAATTAAGTATAAGTCTTCCAAGTTTGTTTTTATTTCCAAATTGTTTTGGCTACTCTGAGTCCTTTGTATTTCCATTTAAATATTAGAATCAGCTTTTTAATTTCTGCAACAAAACAAAACAAAACAAAAAAAAACCTTGTTGGGATTTTGTGTGTGTGTGTGTGTGTGTGTTGTTGAACCTATAGATCAATTTGGGGGAATTATTGCTACTTTAATGAGATTGAGCTTTCCAGTCCATGAATGAAGTGTTTCTCCCTTAGTACAGGCTTACTTTAATTTTTCTGAGCAATGACTTAATTTTTGGTGTACAAGTCTTACAATCAGTACCTTCTTGTGAGTTTGTGTGGTCCTGCCAGGAACATTTGTTTTTTTCTCAGAGGTCTCACTGAAAGCAATGGAGAGAGATAACCAGCTGAGCAGCTAAGAGCAGGAGGTGGTGTGCCAAGTGAGAAAGGCATGGGCCTGGGGGTCAGGAGGACCAGCTCTGAGCTGTGGCAAGCCACTTAACCTCTCAGTTTGCTGACCTCTAAAATGAATGTAATACAATTTATTTTTGCGTCGAGGTTGTGAGCATTAGAGTTAGAAAAATGTTGGTATAGACTGAGTGTTCACTGACCTTCTTGGTGCCTGTGATGATGATTATACAGCATTTTGCATGCCATTAAAAGGGAGGGGAGGCATTGAGAAGAGATGCTGCTTTCAGGACACTAGTCCTGGCCGCAGAGTCTTTTTGCAGCCCAAGACAGAAGCTGATGATCCACAGTGAAGAAGAAGTGAGTGTTCCAGTTCAGTTTATCTGCAAACAGCTAATTGAATTAGCTACTATCACCCGCATTTTATACCAAGAGAACTGATGTTCAGAGAAATAAAGTCAAGTTCCTGGGATCACAAAGTGGGTAAGAGGCAGAGCAGGATTTAAACGCAGATTTGTTTGACTTCAAAGCTTATGCTTTGTCAGTATTTCTCCCCACAGTCACTGACCCCACAAGGTCTCATAAGGGGATCTGCAAGGCAGCAGTAAATTCCAAGCAGGACATGTAACTCCTCAATGGACAAATGGACACTGAAAAGTGATTACTATATCTTGCTTCTCCTTATTACTTAACATGTTAAAGGTTTAACTTTGCCTCAAGATTCAGAAAGCTAGTTATGACTTCTATTACTGAGGATCAGGTGGGAAACCCAAGCTGAATTCATAAGGGTGATCATAGGGAGCTATTACAAAAAGTCACCTGGCTATTTGTTTCCAATGTTTTAGTGTGACCTGACTTGAGCACCACATTTCACCAGATTTCAAGCTATAAGACTTCCATTTTCTCAGCTATGATAGTTTTTGAGAGGAAGGTGAAGCTTGTGGCCATATGAGCTTCGGATCTGAGGCTGTAAATATTCTCCTGCTGGTTGCTCTTGGCTTGCTAAACAGCAGCGCAACTATTAATAATACAGCACAGTGTATTAACATGACTTGTTTCCCATGTGGGAGACTTAGTTTTGATTACTAGGAGATTCATTAATATGGCAATATAGAGAATGCATGGGCTTTGGAATCAGTTAGATGAATTTTTGTTCCATTTCCATTATTTATTTGCTAACTTTGTGATCCTGAGAAGTGTATTTAACTTAACTGAGCCTATTTGCTCATGTAAAATGGTGAAAATAATTGTCATGAGGATTAAGATGAGATAATATCTATAAATCACTCATTAGTACCAGGTATATAATACAATCTAGACAAATAGTACAATTTCTCCTTTGGAGTGGAGTTTAAGTAGATTTAGTGTCAAAGATATCTTACTGTGGACAAGTATATTAGTTAGCATTTGTTGCAGTAACAAATAGCCCCTAAAGCTTAGCCACTAAAAATCACATTCAGGTCAGGTGTGGTGGCTTATGCCTATAATCCCAGCACTTTGGGAGGCCAAGGTGGGACAGTTGCTTGAAGCTAGGATTTTGAGACCAGCCTAAGCAACTCAGTGAGACCTCTATCTATATAAAAAATAAAAAATAGCTGGGCATGGTGGCATACACCTATAGTCCTAGTTACTTGGAAGGCTGAGGCAAGAGGATCACTTGGGCCTAGGAGTTTAAGGCTGTGGTGAACCAGGTCTGGGTTACTGCATTCCAACCTGGGCAACAGAGTGAGACCTTCACTCTATAAAATTTAAAAAAATCACATTAGTTTATGTGTTGCTTATGTCACATGAGGGCTTTGCTGGACTTTGCTGTGTTGGATTTTGCCCTTTGTATCTTTTTACTGCAGGACCCTGGTTGAAGGAACGTGCTGTTCTTATGGTGGCCAGCAGAAACTCAAGAGGGCTGGAGCCAATCCATATAAATGTATTTAAAGTCTCTGCTTGGCCACGGTGTGTGCCACATTTGCTCACATTCATGATCATATGGTCAAGCTCAGAGTCACTGGGTAGGTAGGTGTAGTTCACCTAAAGGGAAACATGATAGGAGCTTTGTAAATGAATAGTGTAATCTGTAGCAAGTAAGAATATTAATAGAGGCAATTCTTGGTAATACAAGTGTTGATCATTGCATACATGGAATATCTAAGCCTTTTCATTTCTCTTTTTTTTTTTTTTTTTTTTTTTTGAGACGGAGTTCCACTCTTGTTACCCAGGCTGGAGTGCAATGGCGCGAACTCGGCTCACTGCAACCTCCGCCTCCTGGGTTCAGGCAATTCTCCTGCCTCAACCTCCTGAGTAGCTGGGATTACAGGCACGTGCCACCATGCCCAGCTAATCTTTTTGTATTTTTAGCAGAGAAGCCTTTTCATTTCTATCTTTCCCTTTGGCTATGGAAGTTTGTCTCTTTTTTCAGTTTTTCTTACTTAAAGAAGAGCTGCTGAAAGACAATTTGTCAATATCTGAGAAGAGATTTCCTTTTTCTCTTCCAGCCTCTTATTCTCAGCCACTTGTGACTCATCCTTCTTTACTGCTGGCATTCTCAAGGCTTTCATATGCTCCTTTCTTTTTCTATTCTATGCTCTTCTACAGGTGACCTTATACATAACCATGGCTTCAGTTAAGTACTCTCTGATAATTCTTATTTCCACATTCTCAGCACAGATGCCTCAGAGTCCCAGACCCATAGAGCCTGCTGCCTGCTCGACATCTCTGCTATGATTTCCCCATAAATCTCAGTATAGTAAGACTTAACTGTGGTCACTGTAAGTGTGCCCTCAAGGACCAGGCCATCCAGCCAGTATTCATGGCAAACACTTAGAATCCATTCTTAGTACCTCCTCCTCCCTTACTCTCCTATCCAATCCATCTATAGATTCTCTTCTCTTTACCTCCTTGGGGCCTCTGTGATCAGCCACTTCTCCCTATCCCTACTGTTACCACCACACCGTGATCCTCTTTCACCTGGCTATTGTAACATTCCCCCAACTCTTCCTCCATCCTTTCTTTTTTCTTCTAGTTGGAGTCTTTTTATTTAAATTCAAACTTGGCCATATCTTCTTTTGGCTTAAAACTCTTCAATGACTTTGAGTAGCTTTTAGGATAAAGACCAAAATCCTTTCCATGGCCCTGCTGATCTGGCCTTTTCTTGTCTCTCCCATTTTATTTTGCACCACTCCTCTTATTGCCTATATTGCAGTTTCAATGCTCTCATCTTTCAAATCCCTGAATATGTCATGCTGTCACCTGCCTTGGGGACTTTGCACATACTTTCCTCAGTTGAAGTGTTTTTTTTCCTGACATCTATCCTTGAAATCTCAGCTCAGATGTGTCCTCGTTGAAACACTCCTCAGCTTCTCCAGGCTGAGAGAGTTCTCTTCTCTTCTGTGGTCTAAAGAAGTCTATATATATACTTATGTGTGTAGAATGCATTTATGATATTATTATTTGCTTTTGTGACTCTCTGCTTGGGGTGCAAAGTCTTAGGGTACCATCTCATTTTTTCAAACAATTTTTAAAAGTTCTTTTGATCTCAAAAAAATTGTGCAAAAGCCCAGTTAAGGCTTAGAAAAACCAAGATGCTCCACTTGAGGACCACTTTTAAACTAAACCCCATAATAATGAGCATAAAAAATTGGAGGTAGGAGGAATATCAGAGCGCTGGCCCACAACCTTTATTTTTACTAATAAAGAAATTGAAGCCTAGGAAGATGAAATGATTTGCTTATGGTTATGTAGCTGGTGGTGTCCAGCAAGAACGAAACACGAGTGCTATGAGTCTGTCTGAAAGAGAGCATTCTTGTGTGTGGGGTGCTAAGGTGGCTCATTCTCTCCCGAAAGCCACCATTTTTTTTGGAGACCTAATTTGTGCCAGGAATTATATTAAAGTCCTTTATATAAAGAGTCTCTAACTTTTAGAACCACAAGGTAAGTTTAATTCCCATTTTAATTTGAGGGAAAAGGAGAATAACAGAGATTATAATGTGTTCAAGGCTCATGTCACTCGTGAGGAAATGTCTAAGCATGTCAATAATACTTGTCATTATATTGTATTTCTTTTTACTTGTTGTTGGGTGGGGTGAGGGGTTAAGACTAGATCAGCCTAAGGAGGATTTTCATTGGAAACTGGTAATCCCTGAGAGGCTTTCTTAGTAGGAGACTTGCAAGGTTTCAGCGCTTCAGTGTAAGTTATTGCAGTATGAGTTTCAGTGAGCCTGTAATTCAGGGAGCTTTATGGAGCCCCTGCCATATGTACTGCACTGTGCCAAGTTAAATAGGGGTGAAGAAGAGCTAGAAACCATGGGTATGGACCAGCTCTGATCCATTTTGCTGAATGAGAATGAGCCCAGAGTCACTTAAATGAGTCTGAGGAGTGACATGCAAGTAAATGCTAAGTTATATACCTGAGTCTGTTGTTTCTTTTTGTGTGCGTTTTAGGCAGAGTTTTGCTCTTGTTGCCCAGGTTAGAGTGCAGTGGTGCGATCTCAGCTCACTGCAACCTCCACCTCCCAGGTTCAAGCGATTCTCCTGCCTCAGCCTCCCGAGTAGCTGGGATTACAGGCACCGCCCAGCTAATTTTGTATTTTTAGTAGAGACAGGATTTCCCCATGTTGGTCAGGCTGGTCTCGAACTCCTGACCTCAGGCGATCTGCCCGCATCGGCCTCCCAAAGTGCTGGGATTACAGGCGTGAGCCACTGCACCTGGCTGTTGTTCTTAAATGTTAATCTCTTGGCCTAAATAGTCAGCCTGCTTAAAACATCAACCAGCCCTCAGCCTTTCATCATCTGATTCTTGTCAAACACGGAGTCTTGCATTGAGACTTCCCCACATTCTCAGTGGTTCCTCTGTACTCCTCAGTAGTATCAGAACTATTATTACCAGAGCTGATTGCCAGTGTGCGGTCTCCACCATCTGGCTCCTTGCAAAGAGCGGATAATCCTTTTAAAGTCTTAATAGTAATAGATGATTTGTTTGGCCTTATTTTCTAACATTAGCTTTTAGACAGACTGTCTCAAATCCACCGGTTTTGAATTTGCATCCTAGCCTAGAGATGAAGAGCAGTTACTTAGAAACAGGAAAGAGCTGAGAACAGGGTCATGCACAATCAGATTTGGAAAAACTTCTTATGCTAATTTCCCTAACATGGAAATCTTTTTATCTGTATGTAGTGGGAGAGTAAGTTGTAGAGAAAACGTGAAACATGGTGTCAGAAAGACCTGGGTTGCTGAACATCTCAGTTCTGCCAGGGACTAGCCAGTGAAACAGGACAACCACGAATTTTTCTAAGCCTTAGTTTTTTTTTAACCCATACCATGGGGACAGCAATATCTTTCAAAGTTGCAGAGTGATTTGTGGGTTGGAAATCACTCTAAAATTTTTAGGTAGTGTTCTGTATGGAGCCCAGGTCTTTCTTCCTCAGGTGGGCTTGTGTTGAGGAAATGTAGGAAGGTGGGTGGGGTTGCACATGGAAGGGTTACTCGTGAGGAATTCTCAGCCCAGTCACGACCTTGCAATCTCAGAAACAGCTGCTGTGTAGATGGGCTTTGCAAAGAGCTGGCAAAAAGAGAAACTTTAGCAGATGGGCTCAGGGGTGGTGACCAGACGCTGCTTTCCCCCTCCCACTTTGGTAACCTCAGGTACAGAAGGTTGAATTACTCAGAAACCTCCCTTGATGGTGTGTTATCATCCTTGTTCTAGGCTAGGCTCCTCTCTCATTTTAATCCTCTTTACCTCCAATTCCTGCTCATCATTTTCTGCATGCACATTCATATAATGTGTTTAAAAGTGTATTTAAAATAGTGCCTCTTTTGTGACAGGCTTTGCTCTCCTCTTTGGGAGACATCAGTGAACAAAACAAGCAAAAATTCCCATTCTCAGGGAGCTTATATTTTAGAGGCGAAGGTGGGGGTGAAAAGATGGCACTTATTGCCTTTTAGACTAGGATACAATTTAGTTATTACAGTTGATTATTGTCTCTGTTAAAAATTGAGCAGGGTAAGGGGGAAGGAGTGTGAATGTATGTGTAGGGGACTTTGAAGGGTTACAAGCCTAGGCAGAGGGAAGAGCCAGTGCAAATGCTCTGTGGCAGCATCAATGCCCCATATCGTTTCATGGCAGTGGGGTGGCCAGTGAGGCTGGGCAGAGTGAGCAACAGCGTAGTGATAGAAGATGACATGAGTGAGGTAAAGGGGTGGTGGAGAGAGGGTGAAGGCACGTCATTTAGGGCCTGGTGGGACATTGTGAAGACTTTGGCTTTTATTGTGAAGGAAATAGGGAGTCATTTCAGGATGCTAAGTGTTAATAGTGTTCTCATTATATTTATTCTTTTTTATACCTACTCAGCTGTATTCATCTTGTTGCTACAGTATATGTATACCTAGGTATTTATTTCTAACGGTCCTATAGTAGTCCACAAATTTTCCCTAGTCACTCTTCCAACCCCTTGCCGTTACAAGTAATGCTGCAATGGGTGTCTTCATATGTGTTCCCTTGTGGGCTTGTGTGATCATTTCTCTGCAGAAACACCCAGGAACAAGTAGACTTGCACTATTAAGTTAAATTCAGTGTATGTCTAAATTCAGTCTACACATACATTGAATTTAACTTAATAGTGCCAGATGACTCTCTGGGCTGGCTGCACCCATTTAGAGTCCCTTCAGCAAGGCATGAGGGTTCCTACAGCCTAATATCCCTGCCAAAATGTGACATCCAGATTTCAAAGCTTTGCAAATCTAATAGGGACACAGTGACATCTATTGTTTTCATTTGCATTCTCTGATTACTGATGAGTGTCAGTGCCTCTTTATATGCTTGCTAGTTTTTTTTCTTCTCCTATCCATTGCCTGTTCATGTGCTTAGTCAATTTTTTCTATTGGAGTTCTGTATTTTTCTTTTTGATTTTCAGGAGCTCCTTGTACGTTCTGGATATTCTCCAGAGTTGTTTTCAGAAGCTTAGATTTAGAGGTGGCCTTTGAGGTAATCTAGTCCAACCACCTCATTTTACAGTTGGGGAAACTGAGACCCAAGCAATGAAGTGATGTTTTTTTTTCAGATTAGATGCAGAGTGGAAAAGCTGAGACTCGAAATCAATACTTCTTCCCTGTATCATATGTAGTGAGAGGACTTGCACTAAGGCAGGAGTGAAAGTCAAAGGTGGGCAAGAGCTGTAGGGTATTTCTGGTTCCCCACCATCTGTATTTCTTTGCAGGCAGAAGAGCCACTTTATCTGACCTGTTGGCCAAGGGTAGCTCTGGACTCAAGAGACCCTGGGTCTGGTGACAATTTCCTCCTCCCATTCACACTGTCATGACCTTATTTCAGGACTTTATCCTTTTGCTTGACTTGTGTTTCTCAAATTTTGGTGTGTGTGAAATTCACCTCGTGAACTTATTAACATGCAGAAAACTGCCCACCCTGAGCATCTGAAGTACTGAGAGACCCTCAGGATCTTGATGTGGGTCCATGAACCTTCTTTGGAGAAACATGTACCGGTTTCATCAGCTCCCTGATTCCTCTTCTGTCTCCATCTTCTAGTCACCTTCATTTGTCTTCCAGGCTCCAAACGCAACTACAGCTCTTTCCCTAACACATCTGCTTGCCATACCCACATGCTCTCATCCTTACCATCCATTTGAAATGCTCCTTCCTGTGTGAAATTCTATGATTTTTCAAGATGTAGGTCAAGCATAGTCTCCCCCAAAAAACCCTCCCTGGCCGGGCGCGGTGGCTCATGCCTATAATCCCAGCACTTTGGGAGGCCAAGGCTGGCGGATCATGAGGTCAGGAGATCGTCTCTGCTAAAAATACAAAAAAAATTAGCTGAGCATGGTGGCGCAAGCCTGTAGTCCCAGCTACTCGGGAGGCTGAGACAGGAGAATTGCTTGAACTCAGGAGGCAGAGATTGCAGTGAACCGAAATTGCGCCACTGCAGTATACAGCCTGGGCGACAGTGCAAGACTTCATCTCAAAAAGCAAACAAACAAAAAAACAAAACAAAACAAAAAAAACCCTCCCTGTTTTTTCTGAGAATTGAGTGTAGGGGCATATTGCAAATGAGGAAATGCGGCAGGTGGTATGAGTGTCCCATTGACTAGTGCCCTACCCTTTGTAATCACAATGGACACCCTGCCATTTAAGGTGGTTAAAGACAAAAGACATCTCTGGGAGGAAAGGAGCAATATCCCAGACCAGCTGGTCTTTCCTTTAAAAAAAATAATTTTTTTTTTATCAAATATACATATACATAGTTTATTTAAAGAGTAGCAGTTGTACAACATTTTTTATGAAACAGCAGTCTTCCATTCTTTGTCCCAGCATTTTCTTCTCTCCAGAGGCAAGCATCTGGAACTCTTTTTGCTGATTCTTTCGATATGTCTAAAAAGTATGCTTTTATTGCTCCTATTTGATTTTTTGGCGGTGTTAGGCACCAACTATTGACTTTCCACTGAGAGAATGAGGATTTAACCCTCCATCTTCCCTCTATCCCTTCCCCATATTTTATTGCCTGGCATGTTTTTGCATCCAGTATGCCATGTGGTGGTTCTCTCTGCCTTGGTGACTGATGCTGTCAGCCACCTGACTGTCCAAATCAGAAATCTGGGCACACTCCTTAACTCCTTCTTTTCCTGAATCCTGCCTCCATTAATTCTTCTCCGACCTCCCATATCCAGTTACTCATGAAATTCTGCCAACTCTACCTCTGACATAACCTTGCAAATCCATCCAGTTCTGTTTGTTCCCACCGCCACTGCCCTTGGTCGATCTAACACCCTCTCCCCCAGGTCCCCACTAGAATATTGTAATACTACTAGTCTGGTTTCCTTTCATGCCTCCCTCTGGTCTCTTCTTCCCCTTACAGCCAGAGTTAGTTTTCTCAAACACAAATTAACTAGACTTGGTGGCTCTCATGCTTACAACTCTTGAGTGTACTTCAGGAGCAAGTTCCAATATCTTCTTCTGGTGGGGCAGAGACAATTCCTAGTTTTCCATAGCATTCTTGGTATACAGACTGTGTTTCCCTGCAGTAAGGTTGGGACCATGTGAAATGTGAGTGGAAGTGACATGTGTCATTTCCAGGCCCAGCAATTATAAGTTGTTTGCTATTGCCTCTCTTTTCTCTTCTGGAGTGGACCTCTGAGGCCATGTTCTAGATGCTGGAGCTACAGGGTGGAGGAGGGCTCCCTACCCACATGGGACTCTGTATGAATGACAAATTAGTCTTTGTTGTGGTAAGCCAATGAAACTTTGGGGTTAATTTGTTATTGTAGCATAGCCTATCATAATCCTGACCAACACAAGGGATATAAAAGGCCCTTTAGGATCTGGTCTTGCTTCTCTAATGTTGTTTCTCTTCCCTTCCTTCCCTTATACTCTCTCTATATTCTAGTTATAATGGCATACCAGGCTCTTCCCCATGTCCAGGCCTTTGTATATGCAGTTCTTGTTGCTTAGGATGTCTTTTTGTCACTCACATTCACTTTACCACTTTGCCTGGTGAATCTCAACTTTCAAGCCTCAGCTTAGATGTCTCTTCCTCTGAGAAGCCCTCCAGGACACCCTACTGCCTCCTGGTTGAGATGCCCTTCCTTTGTGTCCCCTTAGAATACTATGCCTGCCCTGTACTTACCACTCTGTCCTGAAATGGCCTGTTTTCTTGTTTTTCCACCAAACTGAACTGGAAGCTCCTGAGCTTCATGACTGCCCCGTTCACTGTGATCTTCTCAGGCATCCTCAGAGTAGGCGCTCAGTCCATTTTTGTGGAATGAATCATTGTTGGAAGATCCAGGCAAAATCTTAGGGGAGAAGCTATCACGAAAAGCTGCAATTTACATTTCTTTTGCCAAGACTTTCTTGGTAGTTTAAATTCTTAGAGACAATATTGATTGGTGATTTGGAGGACACAGTCTATAGTCAGACAGAGCTGGTTTCACTTCTGGCTGTACTAGATGTGAAATGTTTAGCAAGTTACTTACCCTCTTAAACCTCAGTTTCACGATCTGATGGGAATAATGCCTACCTCATAGGATTGTTACGATGATTCAATTCGTTGAAATGTGTGTGTGTATGTGTGTGTGTGTGTGTGTGTGTGTGTATGCACTTAGAACAATGCCAAGCATACAGAAGTGCCCAATAAATATTAGACATGTTATTATTTTAAAAAATATCCTAAATGCAATTGTGGCATCCTGGGTTGGGTCTTGGAACAGAGAAAAGGGCATTGGAAGAAAAAAAAAACTAGTGAAATACCAATAAAGTCTGGAGTTTAGTTAATAGCAGTATTCCAACATAAGTTTTTCAGCTTTGATAAATGTACCACTGTAATGTGAGATAACATTAGGGGGAACTAGATGAGAGGTATATGGGAACTCTGTGCTACCTCTGTAACTTAGTCTAAAATTATTCCATAATAAAAAGTTTGTTAAAATAAATTCTTATTATAACTGATCTTCATTGTAGTCTCACAATATCCCTATATAAGTACTGTAGTGATTGCCATTTACAGATGAAGAAACTGAGGCACACAAAAGTTAAATAACTTGCCCATGGTCACTCTTAGATCAGGATAACTAAGTAGGAATGATTGGTGGGTAGGGATTTAAATAGAATGCCGTAATAAACACTTATTTTGTGTAAGTTATCACCCTTTATGCTGTGTCAATAGAGAATACTGAAGACAAGTGGTCTCTGCTCTCAGGGTCATTGTAAGTAGGAAGCCCAAGTTCACACAGTGCTAAGTGCAGAATTGGGGATGGAGATCCAGCTCCTGAGTCCAGACCAATCTCTTAAGCATTGCACCAAACAAACTGGGGAGCAAGTGGTGATTAGAGTCACATGCAATTCACAGTGGAAGTGCACACATAAAAACAGGTCTGGTTGGGGGTTTAGAGACAGCTAGCTTTATGGGTGGGGGTTTGACTTGAGTCTTGAACATGAGCATAATTTGATCTGAATAGAGCAAAAAGGAAAACCTGGAGTGGGTCTTGGGGCCTGGGTTGAGCCTACCCTCTCTTCTCTCCCTTTCCCAGGCCTGAGTGCAGGACATGCTTCTGTACACGTGGCTGTTCTGTTTAGTACTTTGTGACAAACAGTAGCTCATAGTGCACAGGGCATGGACTTTGGCATGGGTCCAGCAGTTGCTCTGCTCTTACTGACTGTGATTATGAGCTGGTGACTTCATCTCTCCATGCCTCAGGAGAATGATGGTAACAATGACCACCTGACCTTGTTGTTGCCCGCATTAGCCCAGGGGGAAATGCATATAAAGCTGGGCATAATGCTGGGCACTTGGGATGGACCCAGTAAGTGGTGGCCACTTCTATATGGCCAGACTTATGTGATGAACCCTTGGTTGTGCTGCTAAATATTTATATTTCCTGTAAAGGAAAGAACATGGACTTTGGGAGGCTGCACTACTTACCAGTTGGGTGACCTCAGTCAGTTGTTTAACCTGTTCAGGCCTCAAATTTTCGTGGTAAAATAATATCAATATTATAGGATTGCTGTGATAACTATGAGATGGAGTGTGAAGATGGCCCATGGACACATTCCATTAATGTTAGCTCTTATCATTTCCTTATATTTTTCTCCATTTGATTAATATTAATCTTAACTTCCACTTAAATTGTTTGATCATTAAGGAAGATCTTAAATCTTGTATTTCTTGTATCCATCCCTCCAGCACTTAGTTTGGGGACATAATAGGTACTTATTAAACACGAGTTGGCTTACTTTTGGGGCAGGCTTTCTTGGTATTTAGATGCATCCAACAATATTTATAGATTTTGTTCCACCCCATCCTGCTGAGCTCAAGGAGTCATCCTTGGGCTGGTGAAGTGGGAAGGGACCAACCTGTGAACTGGCCACCAGAGATTTTATTCATTTTACTAGTAGGTTTCAATGTCTATGACAGCTCCAAGGTGGTGGGATGGGGAAGGCAAGAGAGAAAGCAGGGAGCCTGGGGGAGGCACATAAGATGGTAGTCTCAGGCAACTAAATAAGCTTAGGGAACTCCTGGGATGAGGTCGTCTGGGTTTGAAAAATCCGCCTGCTGACTTCCATCCTAGTCCCGGCCTCATCCTCGTCCTCTTCGCTAGACTTGCGGCGGGTGTTCTGGCAGAGCACAGCACACACACCTGTGAGCCAGGCGGCCACAGTTCCCGCGGCGAAGATACAGAAGCCGATGAGCAGCAGGAAGATGTAGTCTTTGAGGTCCAGGTGCGTGACGCACATGTACCGGAGTGGGTTCCCCACTCGTGTGATGGGCCACCCTGTCAGCTCTGTGGGCTCCACACATGTGGCATTTAGATCATCTAAGAAGAAAAACACAGCAGGTAGGGTGCTGAAACAGCATGACTCCCAAAGTCCTAAGGCCAAAGGGGATCTGGAGGAGCCATCTGGACCCTCACTGCTCAAAGTGTGGTCGTGGGCCAGCAGCATCGACATCACCTGGACCTTGTTAGAAATGCAGACTCTCAGAACCCACCTGTGACCTTCTGAATCTGAATCTGCATCTCAACAAGACTTTCAGGGTGTCTGTTGCACATTAGAGTTTGAGAAGTACTGGGCCTGGACTGTTCCTTGTGTCCTCAAGCTTTGCTGCATTCAGGCCATGAAAATGCTTCTTAAGAATCCTCAAGGAAGGTGAGGCCACAACAGGGGTGGGGAGGTTGGAAGCTTAGGCAGGATTGCCATAGAGTGTTGACATGCCCCTGTTCTTCACCAGTCACCTTCCTCTCGCTCCTCCCTAGCCTCCATCCCATCTTTCCCTTCACCTTCTCCCTTTTTCTTTAGCAGTAGCTGAGTCCAGCTTGGCACCACTAGCATAACCCAAGAGCCTTGCAAGCCACTCAACTCTAGGGAGAGATAAGATTCCCTTGAAATGTTTACTGTGTGTTTTACCCACTCCCCACTTTCCCCCCATGACAAGTCAGGGGAGCTCAGGGTAAAGAGGTTGCCAATAGGGAAAGCAGTTCCGCTTCTCAGTGGTGATGTCATCCATCACTGGCTGATTATGTCATCGACATGAGTCTTCAGTCATTCTTAGCAGCTGACTCAGCTTCCTGGCTACTTCTCTCAGCACCTGCCCATATCTAGTGCCATGGCTTTCAGTATATAACAGAAAGAAAAGTAGGCTCTGGAGCTAGACAGGCCAGGATTCTAATCCAGCCTCTGTTACTTGCTGATTTTGTAAACTTCAGCGAAATACTGGATTCTCTCTCTGAACTCCATTTCCTCATCTTAGCAGTGCAAAGAATGATACTTCTTCTCAGAGTAGTCGAGAGGACTTATCAACATAGGTAAGAAGGCAGGTGATTGTGCCTCCAGCACAGAATCCTTGGAGCCCTGTCATTGGCCCTGCATTTTTCTAACTCCGTATACTCTGCCATGCTGAGGCTGAGTGCTTGTGGTGAGGCGCTCAGGTGTAGGTATCCGGCACACACTAGATCCTTGAGCTCCAGCTCAGGGCTGAGGCCAGGGCTTGAGACAACCACAGTGAAAATTATAATAGCAGCCAGTATTTGCTAAGCTCTTACTATGCACTAAGTGATTTACAAATATCTCATTTAATTCTAATAATAACCTTGAGGCACATAATATTATTTTCTTACAAATAAGGAAACTGAGACTCAGGAGATCCCATAACTCGAAGGTTCTAGATAACTGCAGGATCTAGATAGGAGAGAGAAGACAGAAGACAGAAAACCAGTGTGAGCTTGTTTTGCATAAGTGGGATTTGCAAACAGGAGCTATTGTGGAGAGGAGTTTCCTCTAAACTTCGGAGCAGGAACTGCCTGACTAGTGAAAACATCACTATCCTTGGTGACCCAGGATGTTAGGAAAATCAGGTTCGGTTACAGAAATCCTAATGGGGGCTGGAAGCAGCATTTAGATTAAAAGTACAGAAGTAAGTTGACTGGGGAAAAGGCACTCGGGCTTATGGGTGGCTGAAAAGAGCTGTCCTCTTCACTTGGACACCATTACCTTCCTCTTGCTTCTGTATCAGTACACCTACAGCAAAGTCATTTTGTTTTGTTCAGGAAGTTGGCCTGAAGTGTGTAATGCTGTTTAGGACTCACTCTCAGAACAAGTTGTAGATGCAAGAGGGGAAGCCAGTGCAGGAACTATGTCATACCCACTGTTTGTAATGATTACAGAGGAAGGGAGAGGAAGCCACCTCTCTCTAGACTGAGTATGGGATAGTGGCCCTCAAGGCAAACCTGCCCCACCAGAGGGCTCTCAGATAGAGGGAGAGGAGTTGAGGGCTGAAGTCACAGGAACACAATTATGCCTCCAGACTTCTTTCCAGTCAGCCTGGTTTGAGGACCTCCGTGGCTTTGCCCAGGAGGCCTGAGCATGGGGCTCCAATGAGCAGGAGAGGCGCCTGGGAGCTCTCCTGGAATTCTATCGAGAGAGAGCTCAGGTCACCTGCCCAAACCATGGGAGACACATAAATCTATAAAGAAAGATGTATTTGAGAAAGGAAAACATGGGATTTGGAGGGTCTGGGATGTGTCTAGGGGGGTTTATCTCATTCTATTTTTAAAAAGATTGGGCTTTCAAATTGCAGCTTGGGCGGCAGAGATGAGACTAAACATCACACACATTTCCCCATTTTGGAGCATTAACTTTGAAAGGAGCAATTAGGCAGTGATTTTAATGCATTGTTAGGCTGCTAAGTGAGGGATGTGGGTGGCTTTGTTGGGAGGGAGGCCTGGGTTTCTCTCCCGCTGAATTCTCTCCCCCCCTTCCCAGTCGCAGTCACTGCCAAGATCTGGGCTCTCCCCTCCCAGGCTCCCTATCTCCATTGTTTCCCTTTCCCAGCCCTGGGCCATTTCACACACTTCTGCCAAATTGCCTTCCCCAAGTACAGCTCTTCCCAGGCACACTCTGGCTCAAAACCCTCCTCTGACCCCCTGTGAACTTCAGAATAGCACCCAGACCATCTGGCCTGGCATTCAGAGCCCCTCAGCATCTACCCCTTTTCTCCTCTTCCCCCCTTACTTCTCAGCACTGCTGGTAACCTTTGCTCCAAACAAATTAACTGCATATTATGCCTTGATTACATCTCACCTTTGTCCACATCTGTAGTTACCTTTGTTACACTGCTCTTTTTGTATCAAACGCCTCATACCCCTGGTTTTGCAGGATCATGTTCTTTCCATCTTTTAAAATCTAGCCTAAATGCATCTATTCCGAGGATACCTTCCTCAACCACCTTGTCCTCAGAGCTCAGAGGATATGTGATTGTTCCCACTCGTGAACTCGTCCCTAGCATTTCCTTGTGTCATTCTTAATGTACCTATCACATTCCATCTTTCATGATGGTTATTTACAACGTGCGTCCTTTCTCCGTTACTAGATGGACTATTAGCTCCTAAAGGCATAAGCCATGTCTGATCATTATTGTTCTTGTCCGTAAGAGCTAGCATTCATTGACCAAATTGGGTAATTCGTAAAAATGGGGGATTTTCTAGTATTTTTTTTTTTTAATTATGAGATTCTAGGTTAATCCTACTGTTCTGGTTTAATTCTATAGAAACACTCTCTGTAATTTTGATCCTTTGAAATTTCTTGATAATTTGCTATATGGCTGAATGTAAGGTAAATTTTAGTACATTTTCCATGTGCTACAAAAAAATTATACAGTAGATCCCCTAATAACGCTGTTTCATTCTATGTCATTTTGTTGCAATGTTAATGAGAAAAAAAAAATATTCCCTGCCAGGGCCACTGTCTGTATGAAGTTTATGCAAGCTCCTTGTGTCTACATGGGTTTTCTCCTGGTGCTCTGGTTTCTTCCCACATCTCAAAGATGTGCATATTAGGTGGATTGGCGTGTATAGATTGTACCAGTCTGAGTAAGTGTAAGTGTGCATGCGTGGCCCCCAATAGAATGGCATCATGGCCAGGACTGCCTCCCACCTTGCACCCTGAGTTCCCAAGATAGGCTCCAGCCACTCACAACCCTGAACTGAAATAATTAGGTAAATATTATCTTACTTGTTTGTATGAATCTTTCTTAAATGTTTGTATGTTTCATATTTCATTGCTAAATATTAAAAGAATTTTTTTGGATCTTTATTTAGAAGTTTGGTGATGTTTCTGTGACTAGAAATAAGCTATAGAAGCTTAAGTCTTCCTTATATCAATCAGCCTATGGTGGAATTCGTTTTGTTATATGTCATTTGCTTAAATTAAAGTGGCAGTTTCCAAGAACCTATTGATATTAAGTGAGGACTTACTGTATTCTTCGTTGAGTACATTGTTCTGTGTATGTCAGTTAGGTTGTGATGGTGTACTAATTTTCTATATCCTTAATGACTTTTTATTTATAAACATCTATTGTTTCTTAGTTATTATTAGACTATTGTCTACTAGTCCCAGTAATTATGTAAATACCAGTTTTTGCTGTGTATTGGTCCACTCCATCTCTACTAAAAATACAAACATTAGCCAGGCTCACTGCAACCTCCACTTCCCAGGTTCAAGTGGTTCTCCTGCCTCAGCTTCCCGAGTAGCTAAGATTACAGGATGCACCCCATGCCTAGCTAATGTTTGTATTTTTAGTAGAGATGGGGTTTCACCATGTTGGCCAGACTGGTCTCGAACTCTTGACCTCACATGATCCACCTGCCTTGGGCTCCCAAAGTTCTGGGATTATAGGCATAAGCCACTGCACCCAACCTTGGCTTTACAGATTTTAAAGCTGTGTTATCAGGTGCATACAAAGTTATAATTTTTATATCTTCCTGGTAGAATTACCTTTATGTCATTGACCAGTATCTTTCATTATCTCTAGTAATGCTTCTTGCCTTGAAGTTTACTTTGTTTAACATTAGTATGGCTGCATTGAATTTCTTTTTGGTTAGTGTTTTTATTGTGTATCTTGTTCTGTCCTTTTACTTTTAATCTTTCTATGTTCCTATATTTAAGGCATACTTTTGTAAGCTGTATGTTTTGTTTTCAAAGCTGGGTTTTGTTTTTCATCCAAGCAAGCAAACTTTGTATTTTAATCAGCTCATTGACATTTAATGTAATTACTGATATATTTGTAATTATATCTAGCATCTATTTTTTTCCACTTGTCCCACTTATTTCATGTCCTTTTTCTAACCCTTCTTGCCTTTTTTTATATACAGAAAAAAGTCATTTCTCTTCCTCTTCTTTAGCTCGTTAACCATACCCTCTTTTCCTGTTCTAGTATACTGTCTTTACAGGTTTTATACCCATCTACTGATCCTGCCTGATATGTGTTATGTACTATATGAGATGCTTTACAAAATTAAGCTCTAAGCTCTACTCTTGATCACCCCATAGGGTGGCTTTAATTATTCCCATGCTGTGGAATGAATAAACTGTACATCAATTCTTCCTTCTCTGGCTTTCTTGGTTTCCTTGCCTCTCACACAGGGGGTTAGCAAGTACTGTTGTATATGCTGTGCACTGCAGAACTCCAGGAGGCTCCATTTATATTATAGACAGGTGACCCAGCTTTATGCCATCCCTTCCCTCAGCCTCACTCCAGTGGCCCACAGCATTAACTCCAGTGGTTATTAATGTTGAACTTCTTATTGCAAATAGTTCCTAAGGAAACATAAACCACCATCTGGTTTATTACTGTACACAGTATTGTTGCTTAAAGGCAGAAAACCTCTTTGTCAGAATCAGATGCATGGAGAAACTATGTGTCTGGGGCCTGGAACCACACCTATTAGTGTAGAAGCCCAGGAGGCCTCCCTTTCAGAAAATAGCCTTGAACCCTCTGGTTATAAGGGGAACTGCTTCTTTCCTTGGTCTGCAGGAGGGACTGCAGTTCTGCCTAGGGTTCTGCTGCAGGTTCCTAGGGGCTTAGTGTCCCCAAAGGAGCTAGGCCATGGGCAGCCTGCGCTGAGCCCCTGTGGCAGCTTGCTCAGGAACCTTCTGGACTGACTGGAGGGGGTGAGCATCTAGGCGGTGGCAATGGAAAGCAAGAGGGTTGAATCTGAAGGTACTGCAATTACCTCTCAGTGAGTAAATATGTTTCTGTCAGCTTAAGCAGTTTGTCAAGCACTTCATCAACTTCTACCCTGGACCTAGAGAAAAGCCTTATTTCCCCATTTTTTCTTATTAGGCCCCAGTCCACCCAAATATCACTAGATGTAAAGTGCTTTGCCTTCTGTTCTTTGCAAGCTAAATTAGATTTTTTTTGTCAAGGAAGTTGATTTGCCACCTATTCATTTGTCTGACTCCACTCATTAGATTACAGATGCTATGAGGATAAGGATTTTTGTCTGTTTTATTCACTGACATCTATCAGGATGCTGGAGTGCAGGGTGTGTTTGTTGAATGAACTGGTTGTTATTTAAACCCTTGGGCTCACTGTCCTTTACATAATGCTTGGCTGGAAGAAAGGGAACCTGGGTGGTAGAAAAACCACAGGTGGGTCAGCTGACCTTGGACTGCCTCAGACACTCTACACTGGGTGAGTAGCAATCCCTATGAGTCTGAGGAGGGTTCAGTGAGCTAAGTGAAGCTCCAAGGAGGCAGGAATGGATGCTCTCTTGGACCAAATGGAAGTATAAACTTTGAACTGGGAAGGGCACTTCCTCTGTCCTCTAAGACTGAAGAGAAGGAAACAAGAGTGTGAGGATAAACTGTTGCAAACATGATATGAAAAGGTAATTAATTATTATTATTTCCAAATTGCTTTTTGACAACTGTTTGAGAGCAGAGATCCTTTTTCTACCCTTGTATCCTTAGTGCCTGGCACATAATAGGTGTTCAATAAATGTATGTTGCATGTCAGGGTGAATTATTGGTCTGATCTCCCATAGCACTTTTAAAATGCTCATGTCTTTGGCCTGTTATTTAGGACAGGTTCCCCAAATGAATTTGAAGGGATCACAATTATATATTCTGTTGTACTGTGGGTGCCCAGAGATGATTCCCTAGAAGGAAACCTAGGTTGGGCAATATGGCTGCTCAAGAACACCAAAGCCAACTGGCCAGCAAGGCCCCCTTCTCAGATCCTCATGCATGAACCTATGAGAATTTCAAGTCCTGGCACTGGCGTCTACCTTTGCCTTTACTCCATTTACTCATTGCCCAGCTGTCATCCAATGATGGCATAAGCCAGTGGTCAGCAAACTACAACCTGTGGGCCAAATCCAGCCTGCTGTTTTGTAAACAAAGTTTTATTGGAACACAGCTTTCCCATTCTTTTATATTCTAATGCTGCCTTCACGCTAATGCCAAAGTTGAGTAGGTGCAATGAAGACCCACAAAGCCTAGAATATTTACTATTGGCCTTTTATGGTAAGCGTATGCTGACTCCTGGTCTAATCCATCCCAGGAACCTTAAAACCTTAAGGATTTGTGTTATTTGGTCTTGTACAAAGTACTATTCTTATCTGATATTCATAATTTCCCCCCTTTGTATGTAGAGTCTATAGATTTTTAAAGGTTAAAAGTGATTCATAGACTCATGGAACATGTAGATGAGACCTTGATGTTCAGCAAGTTCAACCTGATTATTCTTGTGCTTTACAGGTGTTTTAGGTTACAGAACTGGTCTTGTGTGTAACTGGTTGCATATGGTCATGATTCAGAGGCAGAAAGCTTTCTTTTTCTGATAATTCCTTCCCATGTGCTTGTCAGTACCCAGAACTCAGTGGGAGATGAAACCTTTCATTTCACCAATAAAATAACACTCAAAGTGTAAAGTTTTCTGAAAAAGAAGCAAATGACTTAATCTCTACTCAGGGGTGGCCCCCCTGCTACCACCTTTCGGTGGGGTAAGGGGAACAAGCTGTATGACGGGGCTGGGGGCTGGGACCAGGAGCTTCTTAGAAGTTAAAAATTAAATTTGTTTCTAGTTTCTTCTAAGTTTGGCCTAGAGCTGGGCCTGCTTAATAACTACCCAACTGCTCAGAAAAATTCAGAGGGTAGATAGTTGTCCTCATGGAAAACAAACCATTCGTGGAACCCCAGGAGCTGAAGGGCACCACCATTCACCAGTCCACCGGTCCACCAGGAAGAAACTTGGGAGTCCTGTTTGCCTCCTTTTTCACACTCCACGTTCAAATCATAAGCAAACCCTGTTAGTTCTACCTTCAAAATGTGTCCTGATTCTTACCTCTTCTCATTACCTGGATCATTGCCCTGGTCCCTGCCACTGTCCTCTTTTGCCTGAACTGTGTTGGCCTCTGAATGTGTGTCTTTGCTTTTTCCTACAATCTCTATGTGGAGACAGCAGTGGGAGTACTTTGTAATCACAGATCTTGTCACTTTCCTGCTCAAAATCCTTCCATGACTTCCCATCACACTTAGAATAAAATCAAAAGCCTCTCCATTGCTTATCTACCCTATGTGATCTGGCCTCAGTAATTTTCTATCTCATTCCTTTCCTTTCTCCTCTTCCTTCACTCTGCTCCAGCCATACTCACTTTCTAATATGTCAAACTCATTCCAGCCTAGGGCCTTTGTGTTTGTTCTCCCCTTGGTCTAGAAAGACCTTCTTCCTCCCTATATAATATTAACATGGCTTCTCTCTCACTTTATTTCCGTTCTCTGCTCAAAATCACCTCTGTAGCGCCACTGAGCATGGAGTTCCTGCCTTGTTCTCAATCTCAGGCACACTCTTCTCTTCTCCTCTCTTATTTTCCTCCATGACACTTGTCATTACTTAACATTATGTCATGTATCAATTTATTTATTGTCTTCTCCCACTAGAATGTAAATTTCATGAGAGCATGTCTGTTTCTGTTCACAGCAGTATGCCCCGTGCCTGGCCAAGGCGCTGGCATCTGATTGGTACTCAGTAACTGTCAGTGAATGCATGTACTCAGATAAAAGTCTGGGTTCTTTACCCCTTTGTAAATGTCATGTAGGGATAACAATGCCTGTGCCTCACCTCAGCCAAATGCTGTGACCAAAGCATCTTGGCTGTTAGAAGAAAATGCGTTGAAAATTACAAGGGTTTGTCTAACATGACTTTAATTCCAGTCTTAACTACGTTTTCACTGGATGCATCGGATTTTTAGTAATTCTCCTATTTGGGTTGAGGAGAAGGCCAGATTCACGTGTGTGATCAAAAAAGCTATCATTGGCCAGGTGCAGTGGCTTAGGCCTCTCAGCACTTTGGGAGGCCAAGATGAGCGGATCACTTGAGGCCAGGAGTTCCAGACCAGCCTGGACAATATGGCAAAATCCATCTCTACTAAAAATAAAAGTGTTAGCTAAGCATGGTGGCACAAGATTATAGTCCTAGCTCCTTGGGATGCTGAGGATCACCCCAGCCTGGTAAGTCGAGGCTGCAGTGAGCTAGGATTGCACCACTACACTCCAGCCTGGGTGACAGAGCAGTAGGTGTCTGTCTCCAAAAAAAAGAAAAAAAACCCCACAAAAACTGTCACTGCATATGGGCCATGCAGCAGGTTAGGTGTTTTTTGTGTTACCGTCTTGGAAGCTTTAACACCCTGCTGAGGACCTCAAGAGCTCTGGGACCCCCAAGTTGAACTCCTTGCCTCTGCTCACCCTGTTTGTTTCTGCAAACTCGCACTGCTGTATCCCTTCTCTGCATCTCACGTGAGACTCAGAATCACCACCAGGCAAGAGAGTTTGTAACAACAATGACAGCTAGCATTAATTGAACATTTACTATGCACAGTTCTAAAATCTTTATGTGGGTTTTTTTCATTTAATTATCACAACTTGAGGTAATATGCACAATTTTATCTGCATTTTGCAGATGAGAACCTGGCTTGCATGGAGATAGTTGCCCACAGTCAGGTAGTTGGCAAGTGACAGAGGCAGGATGAAAAGCCAGGTGGCCCACATCCAGAGCCCACCTTAGTATTGCCTGCTCAAGCAGGATGTGAGCATCTCAAGGATAATGTATATTTTATAGTCACCTAGTTGATTAGTGTTATGGAAGCATCATAGAAAACATTAAAATGTGTATTTTATAGGTATAAAATCGTTCTTTGTCTTTTACCTCACTGAAAGAGAAATATAGGCACCAGGTGGTCCCCTCATTTGTATTTGTCCCCCATCATCACATTCCCCCATCTTTGCTTACCCTCACCTTCTCTGCAGTCCCAGAGGACAGAGGGGGTACCGTTCCCCTTTCATGGATTACCTCTCCATTTGGTTCTAGAGACCATCCATCAATTTCTGTCCCCTTGGGGATTTCATCCTACCAGTGACTTCCCTTCTTTCCTATATCTTTGTCCTTTTTCTCTGCATCAACTCTTTCCATCAGCAGATAAGCACATAGTTGGATCTCTTTTCTCCTAAAAATCCTCCTTCTTCATTTGTTTTCTCTCCACCTATCACCCTATTCCCTTCAGTCCACAGCCACTCTTTCTAGAAGAGTAGTTAACATGGTTTACTCCTTCTTTGATGTTCAGCCCATAACCGATTATGGATTGATGTTCAATCCTATCATGCCAGCGGAACTGCCCAAGACATCAGGGATCTCTGGTGCTAAATCTGATGGACAGTTTTCAGTCCTTATCTCACCTCTTCCTACTTTTTGGAACCTTTGGCTTCCATGAATTTACTCTGTTCTAATTTCCTTTGTCTGGGGGCTCCTGTTGTCCTACATGGTTTGCTCTTTTTACTTGACCCTTTGGTATATTGTATTCTTTAAAGTTTCTGTACTTGGCCCTTATAATCTTCATTTGAAACTTTTTCCTGATTGATCTCATCTTCTGTTAGGTTTCAATGATCACTAGTGAGTTGATGATCTCCAAATAATATGTATATTTTATGGCCTGTTCTCTATTCTGAATTTCAGGTCAGAACATTCAAATGCCTAGTGATTTACAGGGACCTCCCACTCAATGAGGTCAAGATGGGACTTGGCTTATCTTCTGACTTCCTCACTGCCCTCCTCCAAGTGTGTTTTTGTCAGGAAAGCCCCAATACTGTCCAAGCCAAAGTCTTGGGAGCTACTGCTGATTTCTCCCTTTCCTTTATTTTCTGTATATCATTCATTCACTCAGGAAACACTAGTTGAACAATTTTCTCTGTGTCAGGCCCGTGCTTGTTTCTAAAGATTCAGATTTGTTCTCATAGAGCTTCCAGTCTATCAGAGAAGACAGATGTTAAATAAATACACATTTATTAATTAGAATTGTGCCAGAAGTTACACAGAGAGCACAAGAAACTATGAGAGGAACTAGTTCAGTCCCAAATCCTGTTGTTTCTGCTTTCTAAATGGTTCCTTCTCCAATGTCTACACCTGTCCTCCTCACCATTGCTCTAGGCTGCCATACTATCTGGCTTGAATGCCTACAGAAGCCTCCTTCCTAGCCCTACCTCCAGCTCGCTGGCCTCCCAAGACTTCTTAAGATATATCACGTGTTCCCCAGAAAATCATTCAAGGCCCTTCCTAGCTGGGCCCCATCCTTTTTTCCAGCTGCATCCATCCGTTGTAGGATTACCTCAAGGATGAGGAGCTTTTCACCTTTAAAGATGGGGAAACTGAGGTCGGCTGCTTTGGCCAGACTTGAACTGCTGTTTTCCAGAGTCCTGAGTGAAGCTGGGTGACCTGAAGGGCCAGGTGTAGAGATCTGGCATTTCTGAGCTTAGAGTATCCTTCAATCACCTACCTACTCTCAGGGATCCAAAGTGGCCTGAGTCAGGGAGTGTGTCAGAATCGCTCAGGGGTTTCTAAACATCCCATGCTTGCTGCTCCTATCCCTTCTTAGATTTTCTGGGTGGCTTAGGGATCACTGACTCAGTTGCACTCTTCTCAGCCCCCTCCTTGCCCTTGGAAGGCTGCTTTTCTGGCTTTCAACAGCCTTGGAAGCCTTGAAACTGCTGGTTGCCCAGCCTTTTTTTTTTTTTTTTTTTTTTTTGGCCTTCGGTTTTTAATTTCCCTGATGGAGGACATGGGTAAGCATTGATAGTGGAATAATGTGAGGACCTGAATTCATTCTGGAAATCTAAGTTTGGGCACAGTTGTGGATGACTTTGTACTTGGTAGGTTGAAATGGGGCCATTATCCCAATACAGCAGTCTTGAATACGGGATGATATAGCCTCGTAATGAAACTAAGATGTTCTCTGCTCAAAACGCCCTCAAAATGACTTGGACCTGAAGCAGCACGTGACTCAACCCATCTGCTCCCTGCAGATGGCCCTGAGTGGCTTTGTCCACTGCCTCTGCAGCACCCTTGCTCAAGCTCCTCTGATGTGTGGGCCCTACCATCAGGCTCATTTAGGACTGGGGAAGGCTATAAGAGCTGACACAGAGGGGACTCTCTGTCCTCAAACTGCCCCACTCTTACCCCTGGTAGCCTGTCACTTTCTGAATTCTCACTGTTTCTGGTTGTTCCCTGTCAAATTGCAAATGCTCCCTGAGGGGATATTTCAAAACACTAGTCATTAGCATCTCAGAGCAAATTGATTCATTTGCTAATTGGAACAGCCACTAAAGGTCCAGAACACAGGCCATTGTTCTAGGGTTCCTAAAAAGTGTCCTAAGGACCACCTGCATGAGGAGTTGACTGGATCAGAACCCAAGGGCATGGGACATGGGACCTGGGATTCTTGTGCTCATTTGAGTTTAAGAAGCACTGTTTGAGCAGGTCTGGCCTGGGAGCAATGTCTGGGGCAATGAGTTCCTTGGGGTGGAGGCATTGTTTTAGTGAAGTTGAGGGTGCTTATGTAGGAAGTGGGAGAGTGCAGGAGTTGGAGGCATCTGCTTCTTAATTGAACTTCCTAATTATGTGATGTAGCCCTCATCACTGGGAACACCTCCACCTCAGCACTTGCCACTATGCACTTGCTCACCTGGGACCCTGCCTGCTGAGCGCTGCTCTCCTTTCACCTCCTGTGTGCTGATCTTTCTATTTAGGTCCATAGGCTGCCAGCTAGATGAGGTCTTTGAGGATAGCTAACCCAACCCCTTTATTTTAAGGACAAGAAAAGTGACTCTTGAAGAAGGAAAGTGACTTTCCCTGTATCACACGGTGGCATTTCTGGGATCAGGACAGGGCTTCCTGGCTTTCAATTCTGTCTCTTGTATCCTAGATTATCTTATTCAAGACAAAAATTATGACTTTTTTCTCTGTGCCACCCCAGCATTATAATGCAATGTTGGGCACATAATGAATATACAATAAATGTTTCAGAGTTAAATGGATCATGATGTGCTTGACAGCAAAGAAATATGATAGCATAAAGGAAAAACATTGAACTTAAATATCAGGATATCTGTGCTGGGCTTGTCTCTACAGCCACTTACCTGTGACTCTGGATTCTAAAGTTCCACCTTAAATATCCTATGTTAAAAGTCTACCCTGACTGGTGTGGTAGCTACTAGCCTTACGTGGCTATTTAAATGCACTGAAATAAAACAAAATAAAAAATTTAGTTCATTTGTACTAGCCAAATTTCAAGAGCTCAGTGGACACATGCGGCTAGTGACTACTATATCGGACACCGTACATATAGACCATTTATTTACCCTGTGGCAGAAACTTCTGTGTAACAGCATCAGACCAGACTTTGCGGATGGAGGAGAACGGGATGTATGAGGCCAGGTTTTGTATGTTGTGGAGCTGAGAGTTTGAGTGAGTTTTCGGGAACATCCTGAAAGCCATTCGACCCTGTCCCCTGAGGGAAATCAAATATCCTGGGAAGAACTCAATGACCACTCTCGCCTTTAAATAGCATTAATGACTGGAAAATAACAGTTCTGGCTAGGAATTAGTCCTCCTACTCGCTAACCTGGGCCAAAAAGGAAATGGAATGTGTAGGGCTGTTTTCAGTCTGTATTGATCAGGGCTCAGTAGAGCACCCTGGCCAGAGACACACAACAATACACCTCCATTTCTGTTGTAACTTTTGTGTTTAAAAAGTGACTATGTTGGCTGGGCGCGGTGGCTCATGCCTGTAATCCCAGCATTTTGGGAGGCCGAGGTGGGTGGATCACGAGGTGAAGAGATCAAGACCATCCTGGCCAACATGGTGAAACCCTGTCTCTACTAAAAAAAGAAAAAAAAAATTAGCTGGATGTGGCGGTGTGTGCCCGTAGTCCCAGCTACTTGGGAGGCTGAGGCAGGAGATTGCTTGAACCCGGGAGGTGGAGGTTGCAGTGAGCTGAGCTTGCGCCACTGCATTCCAGCCTGAGCAAGCAAGACTCTGTCTTGGGAAAAAAAAAAAAAAAAAAAAAAGGTGACTATGTTAACTCTTTGAGAACTGAACACTTTTCAGTACATCTGGTGAGTATGCCATTGGAGAGGTTCTTTTGATTCACACCTTTGATAATAGCACCAAATCTCTTGCCAACTTGAGAAAGTTTTGATATTCTTGTTTGGCGTAGCCTTATGATGAAATAAAGTGAATGAAACACTTGGCTTCTTCTCCAACCCCTCTATGGGGGGTGTCCTTAGCTAAAATGTGACACAAGGGAAGCATATGATATTGCCTTCATGTCTTTTCTTTTGAGACCTCTCCATTTCCTTCCTGCACCTCTGTTTCCTTCAAGGTTCTCCACTGCTGCAGGATTAATCTTAGCTAATCAAATTCCCAAGAATTAACTCCTCCTTCTGATATGAGAGCTGATAAAGGCTTAGGGGCACTTGTGTTATTCTTCCCAGGAGTTCATGTATTTCTACAGGGTCTTTTTCAAGATCATGACACATATTTGGGACCCAAAAGGATGAATCTCTAGTGGCTAATTTCAGCTTAGTGGTAGACAGTGGTTAGGGAGACCCTGGGCAAAAGTATTTATTGCTTAGTTATACCATGTCGGTGACGTCTTTCTCCCCAGGCCGGAGAAAGTTGCCTGCACATCCCTAGAATGTTGCCTACACATCCACACCTGCCTCTGGAAGTGTAGCTTGTCTTTAGGTAGAGCTTTGCTTCTAGATTCAGGTGACTCAGGAACAGGCACCCTGCTGCTGCTGGTCCAGCCCCAGGTCTCATGGCCCAGGCTGAGACAAAGCCTTGATCTGAGCTTCTGCTTTTGTTCTTTAGGGTCTGAACCCCCATGTTCTAAACTTATAATACCCAACTTAGCCAAAATGTGCAAAGGTGTGTCCTGTCCCTCCAGGATTCTTCTTACCCCATTTTATTAGGGATTAGAGTCCTAGAGGCAGCTGCCCACCTTCCCACATCCTGTCTATATTCCTACCTGCATCTCTATAGTCCTGTTTCTAGACAGGGTGCATTGTCCTCTAACACCACATATGCCGAGCCTTCCTGAAGTCCACTGCTTATCTGAGGGACTACTTGACTGCTTTCTGCTATTATACTCTCTTAGTATCCTGTATCTTTCCTCATCTACCAATCATTTGTTTTTGATTGCTTATAGTGTGTCAAGCTTAAATGCTAATGGCACTTCATAAATGTCCTCATTTCATTTTATGACAGCCCTAGGAATGTTGGTTCTATTATTATCCTTGTCTTCAAGATGAGGAAATTAAAGTTCAGAGAGGTTAGGTAACTTGTCTTATATCCTACAGATAGCATCAGGGCTTGGATTATAACCTGTTGATTTTATTCTAAAATCTGAGCTCTTAACACTGGGCTCTGCTGCCTGCAGGGTGGCTGTCCTTCATTGCCTAGAGGACAAGTGGCTTTCCTAAGTGCCTGTTACTCCAGTAGGCACATGCTGGCCTCGTTTGTCCTGCCCTGTTTTGTTCTGTTACACCCAACTAAACTATGGCACCGATATATGCAGATGACCCAGAGTTACGTGAATCTCCATATGCAGCCTCAGGTTTCTTGGTTAGTTACCCACGTGAGCACTTGTTTGGCACATAGTAGGTACTCATAATTATTTAAATAGATGAATGGATGAACTCAATCGTAGCATGGAAGTCCTTTACTTCACTGTATTGCTTTTCAAGGAAAATGTGTATATATATATATATATATATATATACATGTGCACTCTCATATTGCCCTTAATATTACACCACAGTGAAAATTTCCCATTGCTAAGGTTCAGTATTTCCTTGGGTCTACAATGAACCTGTTTGTGAACTGGATTCTGTCTTATAAACAACCAGGTTGCTCAGCTTATTTCATAGAAATCTTCCTATTTCCTGAAATGTGCACATATGTAGAGAGATTCCTGGGCTTCATGCTAGAATGTGTCAAAGATCACCATTTTGATGACAGATGTGGTATAAATAGGTGGATTTCAGTTTGAGAGTTCACCAAGAATGTTTGCCAATAATGAAGATATTTCCACCTAGCGGAGATCATAAATCATCATAGGAGAGTCAAATGAACTCAGTATCTTTTTTTTAAATGGAGGTCTGGCTACAGGGCAAGTGAAGCAGCTAATGAATTTTACTGTATGTGTGTTCAACTTTATGGGTATGCACATATCTGTTCATGTGTGTGGGCATGAATCTGTACATTTATGTATGTGTATGTAATATGTGGGTGGGCATGTAAGTAGGTATGTATGTATATATGGTATATACGTGTAGGTATGTAACACATGTATGTATATATGTATATTTGTTTGCATATGTGTGTGTATGTTTGTGTGTTTGTGTGCACATCTGTGATTGTATGTGTGCATGGGAAGGGAGAACCAGACTGATTAGGGCCCAAATGAGAGCAAACGCTAAGGTTAGATTTACCCTTTAGGAGTTGGGGTAGACTGGGGTGAAACCTGGGTTTGCAAGAGAAGTATAGGCATATCAGTGAATTTATGATGGTTAGTGCTTATTATCCAATGAAAATGATCTGGAGTCAGTTCCAGGTGGCAGCCAGATAAAAAAATAAAGCTGAAGTTTAGATGCTGTAGCCATATGTTTGTAATATGACTTATATTTATAACTAAACTCACTTAGAGGATGACAGTTATGTAATTCGAGGATTTATGAGATAGTATAGCCTTGTGGAAAAAGACCTACATTTGAAATCAAGGGGTTCAAAATAACTTTCCTGTCATTTATCAGCTGTGTGATTTTGGGGAGGTCAACCTATTTTCTCATTCAAGGATAGGGTTAGAAATACCAATCGTCGTCTTCTCCACAGGCTGAGGGCACAAATTTCAGTGTTGGTGTGATACTCACACTAAAGAAAATGAGGTACCATTGTGGAAAAATGGAGGGAGGTGAGTAAATTGGCAGTTATGGGTGCATGTGTGGGGTCCCACAGCTAGGGGACGAAAGCTTTGTCTACCTCACAAAACAGACTCTTCATTCATGTTGAGCTTATGAGCTTGACAAGATAGACACTCCTTTCTGATGTCTTGGAAACTATGCAGTGAAAAAGATTTACTTTATAATTCCATTCAACTGTGGATTGAACTGAAGAGTCAAGGAGTCCAAAGTGGTCAGCCTGAAAATTCTGAGAAGATACAACTGTGCAAGCAGAAATTTGACGAAGAGAGATGGACTGGGAGGTGAAATGGTAAGCTTAGGTGCTGGGGTGGAAGCTGAGCTATGTCACTCTTGTCAGCTGGGGTGGGAGGTCCCCCTTGCAACCTGATGGGCTCTATTCAAGGAAAAGTGCATGTGTGGTGGTGAGGGGCAAGAGAAGACAGCACCCTTCCACAGGCGAATTTACAGGAACATGGACAGAGGAGAATCCCCTTTATGGACCATATGTCATGCATGAGGATGATTAATATTGGCCCTCTTTGATAGTGCTTTCTAGAAACTATCACAGCACCAGTTTTGGAGAAAAGTAGAACACATTATCTCTGGCTCCTAGAGATGGTGTTGCAGAGAGGCAGGGCAACCTACCAGAGATAACTGCTTTTGTGTTCTAGTCCTGTTGGAAGGTGGTCTGACAAAGTTAGTTCCCTTTGATTTACTCTAACAACTCAAGTTGAAATATCTGGCAGTAGGGCCAGGTGTCTAAGGCACAACATTTAAGGAGGCACTGACTCACAATGTCTCAATCTCAGTGCACTCGCTCTCAGTGCCTCCTTAAATTTTGCCTCCTAAAAGCCCTGCTTGCCTCAACCCAGTCCAGACTCTGCCTTGAGGACTTTTTGAGACCTGCCCTTTGGGAGGCCAGGAGGGCACGTTTTTCACTTGCTGTCACCACTTGGTTCTCTCTCCCCCAGTTCTTCCTGAAGTCTGTCATTCTGGCCAGGATTATTCCTAGGATATTGCCACCTGGGCAGGGCTTCATGGTGGAAACTTCAGGACTTTTATGAAGCCGGCTCTATGAAAACATCTTCAAAGGCAAACACCCAGGGAAAGGAGAGAAGATACGGTTTTAACAGGGTTTGATTTTCTACCCAGGGTCCAATTTTGCTGGATTACATCAGTGGCTCCAGGCTTTATGTGAGGAGTTATTTCTCGTGTTTCTGAAACTCTGACTTTCCTGAGTAAAGTGCTATTATTGGGGGAAGAAGAATTGGAGGATAAGGATGAGACAGTAAAGTCCCTAAGACAAATAGGGAATGAGGCACAGGGGCCGTGGCAGGTGGGGGAGGACAGTGAGGAGAGTGGCAGCAAGGAGCTTGGAAGTCTCCCAGATAAGAGTTGAGCATCTGTCTGTAAGACTAGAATCTCTCCGCTTGACACCGTGAGCACTGGGAACCCTTTTCCACTGATTCACACCATTCTCTCCTTCTGTAGGGGGCTGGCATCTTCAAAACAAAGCAACTATCAAAAGCCCTTTCTTCCTTCTTACCTCCTCCCTCTCTCACTGTCTGGGTAGCTTACATGCCCTTCCTTCCATCTGCATATTAAACTTTCCCTTCTATATATCATACTCTTATTGAATTCTCTACTGCTTATGAATGACTGAATTTACTTTTTGATCCTGAAAAAATTCAGTTGTTGAATTAAACAGATTAAAACAGTTTACCAACAGAATACAGTGTCCCCGTATTACCTTATCACTTTGCAATTAGAGTACTTTATCATTTCTACACACATCATATATTTGATGCAACTCTGTATGTTAGGCAATATTATTGTCCCCACTTTATGGATTAGAAAACCAAGGCTAGGGAGAAATGGTGACATTTTCAAGGGTAGCCAACTGGTAAGTGCTGAGTTTGGGACCAGAACTCAGCTCTTTGAATTTCTATTTCAGAACTTTTTCTTATTGCTTCTCCAGTCAACCCAAGGGTGGGCCCTGCAGAGTAATAAGAATGCTTTCAATCAGCTTTACCCCCAACTTTCTCTCCCACTCTGACCATCTTTTGACTTCACCTTTTCTGGAGCCACTTCAAACACATCATCTTCCCCACACCCAATCAAGCCCTCACCTGAGGGGTCCATATGGGACACTATTAAGAAGATGGCGAAGTCCAGGAAAGAGCAGTTGCACTTCCAGGGGTTTCCACTCAGAAACAGGGTCTCGAGAACAGGGAGGTGGTGGAAGGCATCACTGTCCAGGGTCTGCAAGCCGGTATTTCTGAGGTCCAGGTACCTCAAAGAGGTGGTGTTGGCAAAGGTGAACTTGTGAAGCGATAACAGGTGAGGGTTGTTGGCAATGTTCAGCTGCACCAGGTTGCTGAGCACCGAGAAAGTGAATGGGGAGATCGAGGTCAGGTTGTTGGAGCTGAGGTCAAGGTAGATGAGTTTGAAGACCCCGATGAAGGTGTAATCCATCACCTCTCGAATCCGGTTGTTCTGACAGTCCAAATAAACAAGGTCACTGAGGAGTCCTAGATGCATTGCTGGCAAACTAGTGATTCTGTTCTCGTTCAGGAACAGCCTCCGGGCGTTCAGGGGTATGTCAAGGGGGTATTCGGTTAACTGTCTCCCTGTGCAGATTACTTCTTGGGCTTGACACAGACAATTATTTGGACACTTTGACCCTGATACCAGCCCCATTCCAAAGGAAAAGAGTAACCACCCGGGGCCAGGGCCTGAAGCAAGGGACATAGTAAGAAGCCACAACCACCCTCCTTCCACCTTCCTGCGGGCTCTGTCCCTCTGATCCGAAGGCTGCCGGTGGGGGTTGCTGCGGGGGAGGGGCGCTGGAAAGAACTGTAACACTTTAGCTTTGTGCAAAGCAATTTTCCATTACAGGAGAACTGAACAGAAATTGAAACGCAAGGCTCACTGCCCTGCCGCCCAGCTTGGTGGCTCTGCCACTCGCTCCCAGACTGCCACTGGAAGCTTGCCCATTTGGCAGCTTTGAAAGGTCTCACCCTTTCCCTGCGTTTGCGAGTGAAGGGGAGCCAGGGGAGAGCCACATGACAATGAGGTGGCCAGTTGACACCTTTGTGATGTCAGCAGCCTCAGGAGACTGTCTGGCTGAGGGAAAGAGATTCCTCTCTCCTTCTGGGTGGTGTGGGGGTGTTTTGTGTATCTTGGTAAGCCAGCTGGAGCTCCCTGGGGAAAGTTGAGGCCTCATGGGTAGGGGCCTGCAGCATGCGCCGGTCGGGGACCAGGCTGGGTTCAGTGTGTGGCTGTATATAGTATCTGTACCCTCTCCCCATGGAGCTGTAGTAGAAGATTAGGTGACACTGGACCCCCTAATCTGCAGACCATAGAGGGAACATGGGACATCTCCAGGCCAACTCCTTTTCTTACTGATGAGCAGAGCTTGAGGTTAGTTCTCAGGGTGGGTCTTTTCTTGGGTATTGATTTGAATGGGTGCCAGTTTTTCAGTGTTGTCAGGAGAAGATGGGAAAGGGGGTGCTTCCTTTGAAATGAGGCAAAGGAAATTCCTCTGATAAAGTGGTACTCTTTTAAGACTTTATTCCTAGGATGTATACATCTCTCTCTGCATTTGGAACATATATATATGTGTATTTTATTAAAAAACTTTTTGAACAAGTATAAGCTACTCCTCCTAACACAAAATCCAAATGTATATTTAAAAAAATCTCAGTGCAACAATAGAACTATTTTTTTTTTTACCACTCGTATTCTCCTAGGACTTTTAAAATAGTGCTTCTCTAGTACTTCTAGTGTGAGTTTATATTCATTAATTACTTGTCAGGTGATGGGAGTCTTTTGGAGGGAGGGATAGAAAACCTAGAAGCTGAAGAGTTGCATCAGGCAGAAATAAAACATCTGAGGAACTGAAATTTTTATTTTTGAGAAAATTGGGTTTCATTTTTTAAAAGCGTTCATATATAACTGACTTGTGAATATTAATAACATATTGAAACCTACCAGTGACTGGCACCTGGTATGTAATACATGTATAGTGAATGAACGATGTGAGAATGTCTCTGGTGGTTTGCTTTCTTCTCTTGCTTCTTTGCCAAGAGATAAATTAATAAAGTCAAATGGATTTGTGGCTGGTTAGCTAATGCTTGATTGTTTACTTACTCAGCATTCCTTGGGTGACTGGCTATGAATTAATATGATGACTTAGGCATGTTTACCAAATTGAAAGTGACCTTCTTTAAGTAGACATTTCAAATACTTGAAGTAATAACCCAAATGATAGCTGTACTAATTGAAGCATGACTTAATTGATAGGGCAGCCACCCTTTCCTCATAATTAAAACAAATTCTATTAAAAAAATAAGTTCCTTGCTAGATCTTACGTGATTGCCGAGGAGAGAAACCTGGCACATAAACTCTATAGAAAAGAATTAATTTCCAGAGTGACTGCTCTGGGAGCTGTGGCGAGGGTGTGTTTTGTGGGTGGAGTGTGGCAGGGATGGTTTGTTTGAAAGGGCTGTGTTTGTTTTCTGCTTCCGTTCGATGAGAGATGATCACTGATTCACCTGCCAAATCACCATGGAATGATTTTGCTGATGTTTCACCTTTTCTTTTGTGCCCCCTCTTTCTGACTTTCCCTCTTTCCTTCAGTGAGCCCCGTCTTCTGGTTGCCCTATTTCATTTCCAGCCTCCTTACCCACACTAGCTTTCTCAGGATTGTAGCCTCAGGATTGGACTTACCTGTTTGGCTGTATGGCTACAAGTGCTCTACTTAGAAAAGCCTTAGGTAAATATATCATGCTAAAGGTTATTCATGGACACTAGTCAGCTGTGCCTGACTCTGGAGTGTTACCATTTTCACAAAGCACTATGAGTGGTTTAACCTCAGGGAATATTCCTTTTGTTTGAGGTAGCTGTATTTTTTTGATCCTGAAGTCTGGACACTCACGGGCTTGTTTCAGCTTTGCCAGGTTAGACCACATCTCTAAAGTGTGTACCTCATCTCTAAAAGTGTTTACCTTTATTGAGTTCAATAAAGAATAAGTAGACCCGACAAAGGAGAAATAGAAAATGTAGCATTGCTTGAATTACCTGATTTCAGAACCTTAAAGAAATTTTTTTTTCGAAGAACAGCTCGTCAAATTATTATTTCAGAAATCCTGCATTGGGAAATCCTAGATAGGCTGTTTGCCCTTGGTTGAAGAGCTTAATTTCTCTGGGCTTTATTTCTGTCATCTCCATATTGAGGTAAATGAAGTAGATAATTTCCAAGTGTCTTTAGGACTTCAAATTCCTTCATAACGGAAAGGTCTCAGGTACCATCCAGCAACCAGTAGAAGTATTTTGGGGCCAAGAGGAGAGCCTTCCTACTCCTTCTAATCACACTATGTAGCCCCACCTATCAGGTGGTTGCAAAAAGGGAATTCTCCCACCTCAGCGAGCGGCTCATGCAACTTCAGCTGCAGCATGGTTGCCCTTAGTGTGTGCAGCTGTTTTATTAGCCTGCCCTTTCCCTTGGGTAGCTGGTGTGCCCATCCTTCCAGGAGGACAGGTGGAGTATCAAGTGAGCAGTCGGAGGGGCCCCTCCTATCTCATACAACCTCGATAGCTGACTCTGCTCTCAGGCAGGCTCCTATTTTTAGCTGTATCTGATGGAGGCACTGTCTTCCCAGCTTAATGATCCCTCTCAGGTGCCATCATGCCTCCAAACAGCTCTCTGGTGATCCAAAGGACAGGTGAGCACAGCCCCTGATATCTTACAAGGAAGAGGCCGGGTGACATAAGGCAAAGTGAACACAATTGAGATACTGAGGCAGTATGACTTCGTGACCTCTAAAGGCCTTGACTTTCTTTCTGTAAAACAAGATAGGACATTCTCCAAAGGATTTCCCAGTTTTAAAAGTCCATCAAGCTTTGGTTGTGAAGGGAGAGAGCAGATGATTGAAGCATCAAAGCCCAAACAATCAAGACAGAGTCAAGCGATTACAAAGCAGACCATGAACGTTAGCTAGTAAATAGTCCACTCAGCTGCCTGGGTACGAGTGCTAAGGGTTATTTAACTTTGGCATGCTTTTTTATTTTCTGAGGAGAAAAACAGCAGAAGGAAATGCACGTGCCATTTTATTCAGTTGAAATTGCCAGCGTGCTCAACTTGGGATTTACATGGGGTTAGCAATGTAGGGGCACACAAGTCAGTACTTTGGTAAACTGCTCCCCAGGCAGGTAATGTTGTGGGTTCAGGTCTAAAGAATGTCACAGTCTCAAGGACTTTGGTGTAGGAGACACTTATGGTATCCAGTTCACTCCAGACTTTCGACACTGCCTGTGCCTTCTTCAGCAAAGTCATCTCTCAGCAGGTGTGGGGCTTCAGGACCATGGTAAGCAGATGAAAATGAACAAGAAGTTCAGCCTGAAAGTAGAAAAGTAGTTCCAAAACATGCCGGAAGGGCTGAGGTGTAAGGGCTAAATATGTATGTATCTGTCTATTCATGAGCCTTGGTTTTGTTTGCAGTGTCAGCTGCTAGAAACTATTTTTGTCTTTTCCCTTCAGGCTGCCTGAGTCTCCACTCAGGAAATCGGACCCTAACAGAGTAAAGGTCAAAAGAAACCACTCCCATTTGTTGCATTCCCCAGGGAGGTCTTTGATTCCCAGGCTTTGTCCGCATTCTACACTTCTGCAGGATTCATGATCTAGAGGAATCCAAAGGGAAACCTGTAAACTGTATACCCTTTTTAGGGGCAGAATTGGATCATGTTTTCAGCTTATAGCAAATCAATGTACTGTTGCCTGTGGCTCGGCTGATGTGTAGCAGTCTTTAGGCCTGAAACTTGATTTGTAACTTTGCCAATAATGGCAGCTGTCTAAGCCCATTGATTTTGGAAGAGAATATGGATGCTTTATAGGTGCCTTGTAGATTTCAGTATGGGTGAGAAAACTGTGGTGTAGTGTGAGCTTTATAGTGAGAAGATTCATCACCATGTGACTTGGGCACACACCTTAGCTTTTATGGGCTTTGATTTTCTCTTTGGTGAAATAGAGATGATGAATATTGCTTTTCCAGTGTTGTTACAGAGATTGCCTGTGATTTAAGGCAACGCGATAACCACCATTTACTACTTACCCTGTGTCAGGAATGTGATCCTCCCAGGGACCCAGTGAGTCATATTGCATGACCCTCATGTTATGAATGAAGAAACAGAAGCTCCAAGAGGTGCCACTCGCCCTTAGGCAGAGAGCTGGGGAGTGACGAAGGCTGTATAGGAACAGGAAGTTTTACTCCTGGGCAGAAGCCCTTAACTACTGAGCCGTACTACAGCATCGTGTGCAGGTGCCTCAGAATGCTCATTATTGTTTTCATCAGCTCTAGGAAATACATAGTCTCTAGCCCTAAATGGTGCCTTGTCTCCAAACCAGCTGAAACTACTGTTTGTAATATGCTTTATTTATGCTTTGGGTTTCCTTGTCTTTCAGAAGGCTTATGACACTTTTCAGGCTTTAAGTTCATATATTAACCTTTGAAATTAAGGTTTATATATATATATACACACATATACATAGATATATATATATATTTTTTCTTTTTGCAGGTAAAGAAACTAAGTGGAAAAACAATTTGCCTAAGCCTACTCAGAAAACGAGTGAATATCGAGGTACTTAGGCTGGTGAGAATGTAGCTAGATAGAACATAGGTTTCCTAATGATTTTGAAAGGCAATTTCTTTTCTGGCTGCGCTGGCTGACAAAGAAACAAATGGAATGATGCGATGAGGGCTATCTCATCACAATATTCCTGAAAGGACAAAAGGACAAATGGAGCAGGAGCAAGGAGATTCATAGAAGAAGGCTTGCTCTCCTGTGGGCCTTGCAGAGCATCGGTACTTCCCACCTAGAGCTCATGAATCCACTTCCACAGATAAGCTCTTCCTAGCACTTTACTTCCTGGACACACTGAAAAAGTTACCTTTAAGACCTGGCCATAGTTCCAATGATGCCAAATAGAAGAAAAGCAGATAGCTGAGTGGTCAGCTTTTGGATCTATGCTTTTGCTTCTGTTGCCAGACATGCTCCCATTTGAACTCTTTTCCACAAGAGCCTCTGTGATGACAGATGTGGCAGAGGCATCCCTTCCCCACCTCTTCCTGGTGTCCTTCATTAGTCTAAATATCAGAGGCAGCTGGGTGTAGTGGCTCATGCCTATAATCCCAGCACTTTGGGAGGCTGAGGTGGATGGATTGCCTGAGCCTGGGAGTTCTAGACAGCCTTGGCAACATGGAAAAACCCTGTCTGTACAAAAAATACAAAATCAGTCAAGTGTGGTGGCACACACCTGTAGTCCCAGCTACCCCAGAGGCTGAGGTGGGAGAATCATCTGAGCTCGGGAAGTTGAGGCTGCAGTGAGCTGTGACTGTGCTACTGCATGCCAGCCTGGGTGATGGAGTGAGGCCCTGGCTCAAACAAAAATAAATAAATAAATAAAAAATAAAAACCAGAGGCATTATTGCTAATCTATCACAGGGCTTCAATAGCTTCAGCTTCCTAGATCTTGCTATCTTCCTTCTTGGAAAGCCTGTTTCAAATGTCTCTACTCCCCAAACTGTAGAAGGCGAAGAGTCTAAAATATGTGAAGTCTTGGTCCGCAGGTCTTGCTGCATCACCTGGCCATTTGCCTTCAACTCTGTTTTCCCAGCTTAGAGCCACCACTCTTCTGTGCAGAAACAGACTATGAGGGGTTCTCTCTGAGTTAGGTTCTTTTTCTGTTGCCCTAGTAACAGAATTATTAAACTTGAGTTCCAGCCTCGAGAGTATTTGTGCCTGGTGAGGTAATGTCTGTCGCATCCAGCCTTTCTTTTTGTTCCCACTCCCACTCCCTTGCTTCAGGCCCTCTGTACCTCACACCTACACTGATGCACTGGTCTCCTCCCTGGCCTCTGTCCCTCCTGTCTGCCCTCGCCAACGAGGCTGTCCCTTGCTCAGCAATACTCTTTTTCTGGTTCAGACACTTCTCCTTGGTCAAATTCCCCATCAGCTTGAAATTCGAAGCTCGATTGTTCCAAAATGCAACGCACTGTACATCTGTGCTTTAGGAGAGCAGGCTGTGGCCCAAGGGTGGTGATGGGATAGAGCCAAGAGGAATTGGAAGGAGGAACCTGTAGGGCTTGGTGAGTGACCTGTTCATTGGGAGGCTATGTAGTGTAGCATTTAAGTGCATGGATTTTGACTCAGACTGTCTATAAAATCTTTCTGCTCTCACTTAACAGCTGTATGACCTTAGGAAAGTTTCATAACCTCTCTAGAAGTTGCACCTTCCCGAAATGCAAAATCGAGATAATGACAGTGTCTTCCTCATAAGGGTTTTCTTCTGCCCAATTAAAGGTCATCTTCTAAAGTACTTGTCTTAGCATCTTCAGACATAGAAAGGCATCAAAAATATTAGGTGTGATGATGATGGTGGTAGAGGAAGGTGGAAGGGTGGTGATTTGAGAAATGGAACTGAGAATGGCTCCTGATTTTGGTGAGTGGGTGGAAATCATGCCAATAGAGAATTCAGGCACAGAATAAACAGGTTTTTGAGAACAGGTAATGATTTCATATCGGGACTTACTGAGTTTGACGCATCACAGCTCACTTTTATTGATTCTCACTGAGTGCCAGGCACTACACTAAAGCATTTTGTGTATGTTGTCTCTTATATAATTCTCACAACAGTTCCTTGTAGAAAAGGTTATCAACCCATGCAAGGTTCAGAAACCAGCCCACAGTTATTAATTTGCCCATAGTTATTAAATAACTTGTCCACAGTTAATAAAGGTGCAGAGCTGGGATTTCAACCCACGACTTTGTGTCTCCAGAGGCGGCACATTTTACCACTATATATACTGTCTCTTGAATATCTTTACTATGGGTATTGAATCAATCTCTTTTTCATGTTTTTAGTGCTAAGATGGTCTTGGGGGAGCATGATGGTCCACATTGCTTCTTATCTAGGTTGTGTTTTGCCCCCTCATTTGCAATCCCCTGTGTAAATTTGGCCCCCAGACTCCAGGATTTCTTTTATGACATGGGCCTTCCTGTGTTTGTGCTTGGAGTCAGAGGCTAAGTCCTCACCTAATTCTCACTATGGTCCTTTTGTCTCACTCCAAATTCCCCCTGGATGGGATCTTTGATCTTGAAGTGAATTAGTGTCTCTAAGCATCAGTTTCCTCCTCTGAACAATGCAGTTACAGAATTGTAGTAAATGTCAAGAGATAGATGGAGTTCATCGACAAGAAGGGCTGTTTCTGATTTCTCTTAGCATTCACAATACCTGGGCCAGTGCGGGGCATATATTAGGTGCTCTCTGTTCACTCAGTGAATAGATGACAAACTGAATACATATGCTGGTGTATTTCATGAGAATTTACTCCTTTTGTTTGACTAGCAGCATTGCTTCCTTTTTCAACTGCCCTGCTGTCCCAGGTAATTGTCCAAATTTAATGTATTTTTTTGGGTTGATTTCTAAAGAATGTTTGGAGTCACATACACCACAATGGTAGAAGTGGGTTATGATGTTAGTGTTGGGTGGTAGGCACTGCCTACATATGTGGTGGGGAATGAGGAGGAAAGGAGGTTCATGGGGTGGACTGGATCATATTTCCTTCCTTGACTTTCTTTGTATTGGAGAAAGATGCTCTAAGAACCCAAGGGACATGGATTTAGCTGCAGTTGACAGAACCCAGCGCATAATAAATTGTTTTTTCAATAGGAGTTTTCTGTTCTTTTAATAACAATACTTTAACATGGCAACTTTCTAAGTATTTTTCCTCCTATTGTTTCAGGTACTTATGCTTTCAATAACGTGCATATGGATTTCAACGCTATTTAATTAAGCTGTAAACCTATAAAAATGCACATTTAATATTCGGAGTAAACCCTTGCCTTGTTCTTTCTGAAGGTAAACAGAGGAAATATCTTCTTGAGCTCAGAGTTCTGAGATAATGACGATTAGTTGCCATAGAGAGAAAGAGAGAGAGAGAGAGAAACACATTAAAATGTATCATACTTTCTCTATTTAGGAAATTCATTTAATGAAATATTCAGAGCCACCAAATCTACCCAGACCCAGATACCTATTAATCTGTTAGCCACTTGAGCTCCAGAGGGATCTTTCTTTGCCAGGAAAGCTTTTCGGTTGCTCTACCCCTGTGTTCAGAAACTTTTGATGGCTCACTGTTTTCCTGTGTACAGATAGTGTTCAATCTTCTTCTTCTTTTTTTTTTTTTTGAGATGGAGTCTGGCTCTGTCACCCAGGCTGGAATGCGGTGGTACGATCTCAGCTCACTGCAACCACCACCTCCCAGGTTGAAGCAATTCTCCTGCCTCAACCTCCTGAGTAGCAGGGACTACAGGTGCACACCACCATGCCCAGCTAAATCTTGTATTTTTAGTAGAGACAAGGTTTCACCATGTTGGCCACGATGGTCTCAATCTCTTGCCCTCATGATTTGCCCACCTTAACCTCGCAAAGTGCTTGGATTACAGGTGTGAACCACTGCACCTGGCCTCAGTCTTCTTAACATGTGAGATTCTAGGCCTGTTAGGATCTGGACCTAGCCATCCTTCTCAATCTCATTTGTTACCACCTAGCCACATTGGTGCTTGTTGGCTCTGCCGGCACTAATGGTGGCATCCCAAGCCTCTCTTGTGGTATTTTCTCTTTGAAGTTCTCTTTCATGTACTCTGTTGGCCTTTAAGTTCCTGCTCACCCTTCAAGACCCAGTTTAAATTCCATACCTAGTTCAAATGCCAAGCCCCTTTGGATTCCTCTAGATAGAATGACTCTAAGCTTTCTTGGACTTTGTACTTTCAGGGCAATTCTAATCACAAATAGAAATTTCTGCCACTAGACTGTGAGTTCCTTGGGGCCTGGGGACCTCGTCTTTTAAAAAAATTATTTATTTGTATTTTTATTTAATGCCTAGCTCATAGTAGGTCCTAATTCACTCTTACTGAAAGAAATTAGGTTAATGACATATTGCCAGTTAAAAGTATGCAATATGATATCATAAAGATTTTTTAGGGGAATGAATTACCTAACCCAGATCTCAACTGTAGCTGTAAATATAAAAGTTCCACAGTTTCCTCTTGATGGAGTATTTTCTTCACCTATATGGCAGCAGTAGTATGAAGATAAATCTAATGTTTATTGTTGCCCCTTTGGTTAACTAGCAGAAAGCTCCAAGTTAGAGGTCTATAACAGAATCACTTTCTTCATGTTGCCTGTAGCATACTATAAATGCTCTAAATACGCAGGAATGGGAGACCATGTAACTTGGTGGTTAAAACATGAATGTTAGAGTTAGGTGGACCTGACTTATCAGCTGTACATGGCAACTTATCAAACATATTTTCAGTTTTGTTACCTGGGGATTATCATAATTTATTACCAAGATTGCTTTGAACATTACATGAGATATTCAGGCCACTTGATTAAAAGGGCATCTGGCATACAGAAAGTGTTCAGTAAAAGGTAGTAGCTGTAATTTTCATTTTATTTTATGGTTATGAATTATTAATAAAATAGCAATCCAAAATAATATAATAATACACATTCCCCCAAAGAAATAGCAATTGTAGTAAGAATGGCTAATTTGCTGGCAAGTTAGAATATGGTTTGTTATTTGTAACTGAGTACTGTCAGAGGTTAGAGTCAGTCTCAGAATTCCAAAGGAGATGCTTGTCTAAAGTCATCCTCAGAAACTGTTCAGATACCCATGGTTCTAGGCACAGCAATATCAACTGGTGAGGTTTCTGTACAAAGCAGTCAAAGTCTTTGTATGTTCAGGACCCTCCATGTGAATGAGGCTGGGACACAGCTGTGTGCATACAGACTTGCAGCATTGCCACACAAAGCATACGTGATGCAGGTAATCTCTCTGCACACAACGCTGGATTGCATGACACTGTCTTTCCCTGCTCTGGATAAAAACTCTTGGCAATGAATTTTTGTGGGAGCGTAACAGGAGGGCTACTCCTAAAGTTTTCTCTTGATTCTTTCCTATCAGACCTGTCATTCCCAAATCTTGTTGTGCATTCTGACTAGGACAGGTGAGTCTGTGTGAGTATGTAACCTTTGATAAATAAATTCATTAAAAATAGGCCTCATTTCCTTGGGGTCTTTTTAAACATTCCTCTTTATGATCATACATTACCAAAGAGAAGTGTTGCTTTATTTGATCATTTGATCTTTGCTTTTACAATTACCAACGCCGGCCTGGTGTGGTGGTCTATAATCCCGGCACTTTGGGAGGCTGAGATGGGTGGAACTCTTGAGTTCAGGAGTTCAAGACCAGCCAGGGCAACATAGAGAGACCCCATCTCAATACAAAAAAAAAAAAAAAAAAAAAAGAAATTACCAACCCCTATTCTTTTTCATTTTTTGGTATGAGTATGAGGTTTCTGCAGGCAGCTTAAATAAACCTGATTCTGATTCTTTTTTTGGATCACGAGAAGGAAATCATGTGTGTATAGAGGTCTGCAAAGGAGGTTCGAGGAGATTACTAAGGTGTCCCTAAAAGACCCAGGAGCATTTATGAACTGGCCCCAAGCACTTGCCAAATCCATGAGAGACTAGTGCTCCTTTGGAGGCTCTGGAAGGTGCCTTGGCTGGGAACTCATTCTCCTTCTCCCTCTTCTTGCTTCAGCTCCTGCTGAAAGTCAAGCATGCAGCTTCGGGAAAGGCTAATTGAGTTGGACTTAAGATTGGGGTGGGAGATCTAGCTGGAAAGAGCCTGGAACTGGAAATCTGGGGAACTTAATTTTAGTCCTGATTCTTTCATAAACTCACTGTGTAACTCTGGACAAGTATTGCACTCTGTAAGCTTGTTTCCTCATCTGTGAATCAAGGCAGCTATGGCTTTGGGTCTCAAGTTCTTGGGGCCAAGCCAGGGACTAACAGTGGCATGGAAAACAGCTCCTTCACCTCCTGCATGTTCTGGTTGTCCTTTAAAAATAGTATTGTTGACCGGGCACAGTGGTTCATGCCTGTAATCCTAGGACTTTGGGAGGCTGAGGCGGGCGGATCACGAGGTCAGGAGATTAAGACCATTTTGGTCAACATGGTGAAACCCTGTCTCTACTAAAATACACACACACACACACACACACACACACACACACACACACACACACACTAGCCTGGCATGGTGGTGCGCGCCTATAGTCCCTGCTACTCTGGGGGCAGGGGAATCTCTTGAACCCGAGCAGTGGAGGTTGCAATGAGCCAAGATTGCGCCACTGCACTCCAGCTTGGCAACAGAGCAAGACTTCATCTCTGAATATATAAATAAATACATAAAATAAAATAAAAATAGTATTGTCCAAACTAATGTGATGGGTGCACCCTGGAATTGGCTAGCTGAGGTCTGGAGCAGCCAGGAGCCACTGGAAGAGTAGGGGGCACTGTAACACGGGAACAGGAAAGCTCTCAGCTCCCCTGGGAGGAGAGTGGAGAAGTATCCTTCCACAGAAGAGCCGCCGAGACCTCAGTCTTTGGTCTTTGGTCTTAGTGGTGAGGAACCTCCCTCCTGCAAAACAAATTGAAACAAAAATGAACCTATAGGATGTGGTGACCTCCCTTCAGAAAACAAAATGAACTGGAAAAGCTTAAGGACCCTGGGAGGCAACAGATGAGGCTGAGGAGTTCTGTTCATGAGGCAAATGTGGCTTAGTCCACTGGGCCAGTTAGAACACCACAAGTGACCAGACAGAAGGAGATTTTTATAAATTGAAAAAATAATTCATGTCCCTGGAGATAATTGAAACAGTACAAAAAAATTATCACTGAAAAATAGGTTTCTCTGTTACTGGCCCCCTACTTGTGTATCCGTTTCCAGAGGTAACCACCATTTAAAATTTCTTGTGTGTCCTTCTGGAAGGAGTCTAGGCAGCAGCTGCACTTCACTTTTTCATGGAACAATACATTTTAGAGATTGTTCTGTATCAGCACACATATTCATTAATTAAATTCCTCACCATGGTCACAGGGCCTCATGGGCTCATCACCTGTCCACTGCAGTGATGTCCTCTCCCCTGACTCCTGCATCTTACTCTGCTTAGTCACACTGGCCTCCTTCCTTTTCTCTAATATGCCAGCACATCCCCATCCTGGGACCTTGTCCTTGTTGTTCTCTTCACCTGGAAGGCTTGTCCACCCTGTCCTTGGCATGCGTCACTCCTATATGTCACCTCCCCAGGTTGGCCCTCCCTGGTCATCCCATCTCAAAGAGTTCCCATGACTTCTGCCCTCTTACTGTTTTTATTTTCCCGCATAGCTCTTAACCACTACCTGGCATTACAGAACATAATTCCCATTTCCTTGTTTGTTTTCTGGTATAGCTGCTAGAATGTTAAGGAGGGCTGAGATTTTGTCTTGTTTTTCCACTGCTGTATTTTCAGTGCCTAGAACAGTCAGTGCCTGGCCCTTAATAGGCACTCAAATATTAATGAATACAATATTCAGAAAGCAATAAGTTGTTTACTTCAGAGGGCATGGCTTAGGCTAGAGTTGGAGATAGAAGTTTGGGTATCATCAGACGCTATTTTAAACTTTGGGATTGAATGTAGAGAGAGAGCATAGACAGAAGGCCAGGGACTGATTCCTGGGTCCTTTTCACATTTAGATGTTGGGAAGAGGAAGAAGGTCCAACACAGGTGGCTGGGACAAGACAGCCAATCAAAGAGGAGGGAAATATGAGAATGTGGTGTCCAAGAAGCCCAGCCTAGATAGTATTGGCTAAGTTCCTTAAATCTTTCATATGTCTGCATTGTATTCCATTGCAACGCCGTGCCATAGCTTATTGAATTAGTCCTCTATCCACTGGTGTTTGAATTGTTGCCAGTCTTTGTCTGGTAAATAATGCTGCGGTGAATGCAGTTGTCTTTATCAATAGTTCTGGGTGAGGCAATAGCAGGGAACAGTTTAAAGATCTCAGTTTTCTATAGAAGCAGAATGAGTTCATGATTTATTTAGGTGTGGCATGGTAATAGCACTGGCTTCCTGAGAGCATTATATGCATACATAAATGAATGTATTAATTGCATGTATAATGCACAGATAAATGAATATTGAGAGAGTCAGAGGTTAAGGGCAGGAAAGCCCTTTTGAAATTGCTAGTCCCAGCCACTGCTTCCACGGGCAAGAAAACAAATTGTCCAAGGTCATCTGACACCTTGAACACAGCCAGAGTTAGAACACAAGTCTCTTGACTTTCTGCCCACTCTTGGCAGAACTCCACATTGCATGCAACGGTGTTTCTGAAGATCAGCTTTGCCAAATTTGCTGAGCTGCAGGATATGAATATTTCTTGATTGAAGGCGCTAGGGGTAGATGAATGAGCAAAGATTTGAGACCAAACTGACTGGAGTGAATCCTGTCTCCAGCTTTTACTAGATGCATGGCTACATACTTGACTCTGGTCCTTGTTTTTGTAAAGCTCCCACTCTCGCTCTGCATGTAGCAGGCAGTAAGTGCAAACTCCCACCTTTGCCCGCCCAGACTCCTCTTCCAATGCAGTCTGACAATGAGAGAGAAACTGGAAACTTGCTTGTAAAACTTGAAGAAAAACAAGATTGCAGAAAGTGAACCAAAAGCAGTACTCTGTGTGTGTATGTGTGTGTAATTTAAGGCTTTGTCTTGTTCTGGAAATAACGTCCTAACACAAATGTCTCTAAGCAAACTATTAAAATGAATACATTAGGACTACCACTCTCAAAGGATGTGTGAAGATGGAAGTAAGAGAGACTAAGGAACACAGAAATCCCTAGATAGGCCTCATTTTAAAATTAAAAAATCCTATTTTTCTGAGTATAATACTTTTTTCTGGTTATTATGCTTTCTGCAAAAACATGAAAAATATAGAAAAGTATAAAGAGGAAATTAAAGATAATGCATAATTCCATTATCACCACTCACATTTTGGTGCATTCCCAGCCTTTATTCTTTGTATAGTTGTGGGCCACTCAGATTCCCCTTCCAGGGATACCTTGACTCCAGCTGTTAGCAACTTCGAGACTGGCCTCAGCATTTGAGCCATGGTCCCACTATTTTAGTGGTGGTCCCAGCAGGTGACTGGCAAGCTTGTGCCACAAAGCCTGGCTACTTCTCTCAGTATAGGTCTTTTCTAAAGGGTGATCTTTGCTTTGTTGCTACTTATTGGGGTGGCACAGATTTTCCACATCTGCACTACGGTTTGAGGGTCCTTCCACGCAATCCTGCTGTTCCTCTTTGCCTTGTACAGGTGTTACTCCCTCATAAAATATTTTGCTTTCCTAACTCCTTATTGCCTACATCCTGGACAACCCACCTGTTCATATATATAGTTATATAATCAAGATCATATTATTAAATACAATGTATATGTGTGTGTATTTATGTGTGTGTATATGTCATACAGTAAATGATATAATATTTATCATATTAAATACAATGTATATATAATTATTAAATATCATATATATTATATATATGGAGGCTGGGTGCAATGTCTCACACTGGTAATCTCAGCACTACCATAGGAGGCCAAGGCAGGAGGATCATATATGTGTGTGTGTACATATATATGTATATAAATGATATATTATTATATATATGTGTATACATACATATAAATTATATATAATGTATGTATATATATTTATATATATAAATATACATAAATATAGGTACAGATATATACACACAAATATATATACATACACACACATTGTATTTAATAATTATATGTACATACATTGTATTTAATATGATAAATGTTATTTAATATATGTTATATGTATATGTATCATATAATAGATTATATATTATATATTTTGTATATGATAAATATATTTGCTCTTTCATTATAATTTTTTATATACATTTTTTACTAATATTGCTTGGTATTTTTCTTATTTACATATAGTAGAATGTTGATTTGTATGAATTAATTATGAGTTAAATATTACTGATGAATAGTAACATACATAAACTTTCTAGAGTATTCCTGATTGTTTCCACGAAATAGGTTCCCAGAGTGGAATTACTAGATCAACATGTCTGAATATTTTTCAGGTCTTGGTAGGTAGTTATTAATTGCTCTAGGAGGATTACATCAGTTTATACTTTCATCAGTGTAATGGTCATGTACACTTCACTGCACCATTACCTGCATTGTGTATTGCCATTACAATTACATTGTCAGGCAAAAACAGTGTTTTATTGTATTATTTTGTACATCTTTGATTCTTACTAAAATTGAACCTTAAAAATAAGTTTATTAGCTAATTATGTTTACTTTTCTACCAGTTGTCTGCTCAATTTTTAGTATCTGTTAATTTAGAGGGATTTAAAAATATAGTTGCCTGAAATCTATAGTTGAGAAGGCACTCCTTTCTCAGGCAGTTCTCCCTCAGACTGTTTTGGCTTTCTATTTGGTTTTGTGACACATAAGTGTCTTATATTTTTATGTAGTCTGGGCTTTTCTTTTTCTTTTTTTTTTTAATTTATAAAGGAAAGAGGTTTAATTGACTCACAGTTCCACATGGCTGGGGAGGCCTCAAAATCATGCAGATGGTGAATGCGGAGCAAAAACATATCTTACATGGTGGCAAGCAAGAGCAGAATGCTTTTCTTTTGGGATTTTTTTCCATTGCTTTTTTGGGGGGCAGGGGACAGGGTCTAGCTGTCACTCGGGCTGGAGTGCAGTGATGTGATTATGGCTCACTTCAGCCTCAATCTCCTGGGCTCAAGAGATCCTCCTGACTCAGCCTCAAGTAGCTGGACTACAGGCATGTGCCACCACATCCGGCTAATTTTTTTTTCTTGTAGAGACAGGGTCTTGCTATGTTGTCCAGGCTGGTCTCAAACTCCTAGACTTAAGTGATGCTTCTGCCTTTGCCGCCCATAGTAGTGCGGGGATTACTAGTGTGAGACATTGCACCTGGCCTCTATTGCTTTCATGTGTAAAATACCTTTCTTCATCTAGTGATCAGGCAAATTGTTAGCTATGTTTCTTCTTAATAGTTGTATGTTTTATGTTTAACCATTTAATCCATCCAAGATTTATTTTGTTTTGTGATGTCAGGTGCAGGATCTACATGGAGCTATTCCCAAATAATTTTCCTGGCCCCATTTATTGCTTGACCAAAGGCAAGTTTTTTAACCTGCTTTAGCTTCCATTTCCTTATTAAGAGAGGATTATGCAAATGGTACTTCACAGGGTTATGTTGAAGAAAAATAAAAGTAAAGTTGGGGATCTGAAAGCATTTTGTAAATGCTATGGAAATATTGGTTTTACAGTTGCAATCATTCACATGGCCTAAGAGAGAAAATGCTGTGTGAACAAATGCTTGTTTGATGTAGTCCTGTCTCAGTTCATTGATGACAACAACCCCAAACAAGGCTAGTTCCCTAGATCCTAACGAGCTCAAGACTTCTTGGACTGCCAGAAAGGGTTTACAGTATCCCAGATGAGTTAAAATGTAGGCTATTTATAATGAGTACACTTCAAGGGCACATATATTTAGGAGTGTGGAGCAAAGAAGAATGCAAAGCCTGATTGAGGTTGGGGGTGTGATCAGGGAAAGTGGCCAAAAGCTTTTCGTGGGGAGACAGGATCTGAGGAAGGGAAGGACTTCATTACTCTTCTCCAAAGTCATAAGGGAGCAGAGAGGGTGGGATTTCAGGAAGTATTTAAATGAAAGGAGACACATGGCTTGGCACAGTGAGAGGGAGGATTTTCCAGGCATCCTGTGCTGTCTTAGGGACCTGCTCAGAGGCTGGACCAAGTCATGCTTAGAAGGGTAAGTTGGACTGTACTCTCTTGGCATGGCCATGACTTCAATTCTTCATTTAGACAAGAAGAGAGACGTCTTGTTTCTCATCAGAAGGAGATGCAAAAGATGTTTTCTGGCAGTTAGAGCCAACTCTTAACCACTGAGGAGAGAATGGTGGAAGATTGAACATTATAAAGAAGGCACTGAGAATTTAACCACTTCCCTGTTGAAGCCAAATTATTTACGAACTTGACTTTCTTCTCTTTTTAAATCTGACCGCATGATTAAGATGCGTTTAGCAAGGAAGGGCTACAGAAGGTTCGATGGAATTCCTCAATAAATACTGCCTCTAAGAAATAGTGGAAGAGCAGGGAACTGTGACAGAAGAAAAATAAGAGGAAAATACAAGAAGAAAAAAAACAAGAGGAATTCTTTGAGGTTAAGAATTCAATTCTATCTTCTTCATTTTTGAGTAATTTAGGGGGTTTAGTAAGTGGATTAGCACGTAGTGGGTGTACACTTTAAACTGGTTGGTGGAAATAGATGAAGCACGAACTAGAGAAACTGCCTTTGGCTAGAGAGGAGTTAACATGGTGCTCTTGAGGCGTAATTGGTGGTGGCTGAGTTGTGGTAATACTGCACATTCCCTTCTTAACTGCATATTTCCTGTTCAGGACAAGGATACAATGGGGCCTCTTGGAAGTAGATGACTTGGGCAGTTCTTTTTATTGGGGGAAAAAAATGAAGATAATTTGGCCTGGCTTTGGAACCTAATTTCCCATTATTTTCATCACAGGGCCTTCATCCTAGCCGGGGGAGTCTACTCATTATTCTTTAAATCTAAACAGACTCTGCAGATCCTGCTCTGTGCCTTTGTTTATGCCGTTCCTGGCTTCTCTCCCCTCTGCTGGGATCTTACCCTCCTTCAAGACCCAACACTTTCTGCTTTTGCAAAGCTGCCTTGAAAAACTCTTCTTCCTTTTCCAGTAATTTCTCCCTCTCTGAATTCTTTAGCTATTGTTGTCTATGTGACTTAAATGACACTTATATGCTGTGATGTAAAGTTAGTGTTTTATATACATATGTTTAAATCTCTAACAAGATAACATATGTCAAATGATCTGAAACCTAGTTTTATATTTCCTTATTACTACTCCCTTCCCACTGTGGTGCTTAGTACAAATCTGGTCTCGTATCAGGTACTCAAAGATGACTTGATAGGTTATTTGACAATTTCAGAAGATTCCATGAAACTCATCACCAGGTAAATCATGACATCTTATTCTCTTTGTGAAGCTAACAAGGTGGGAACAAAGGCTATGTCCTAATTAAGCTCAGCACATTGACAGCACTCTCGAAGGAAACAAAATAGTTGCTGTGAGAGTGGATGAGCACCTGGTCAGTGTTTCTCCCCTCGTATTCAACTAGCAAAACTGGCTCCATGGATACAAAGTCCACTGAGGCCTGGCCTATCCTCTTCGCACAAGCTAAGTGTGGGAGACAATAGGACACTGATGATTACAAGACAGTGTGGTAAATATTATAATAGACGTGCGTATAAGAAGCTATGCGAGTCCAGAGAAAGAGCCTGGAAATAAGGCTGAGTTAGGTTGTTAGGGAAGGCTTCCTGGAAGAGGTAGTGCTTTTGAATTTAGATCTAGAAGAAAGGAAGAGAAAGATTTTTCCATCACCGCCTTAGGAAAGCGTGTTTGGGAAAACTTAGATGGGAAACTTTTCTAAGATAAAGTTATTTTACAAAGAAGCAGCATTGGGAAATCAAGGAGATTTAATTACAACTGCCTCACGAGCAGGATTTGAAAAGGAGTGGGAGGCTCATGGAAACCTTAATTGCCGAGAAAAGTTAAGAGGAGAAATATGACAGAAGTAATGGGTCTATATGTATGTCATGTCTGATTTGTCAGTTTTCTAGACAGGCACTCTGCCTCCTGCCTTCTAGGTTAGAGAAAAAAGGATCCTTCAGCAGCTAAAGTGAAGATACCATGCAGGATGCAGAAATGGGACCTGAAAAGACTCCTTATTCCTTTTAAGGAAGAAAAGGTCCATGTCAGATTACTTCATTGTTCAGAAGAATAAGAAGTATTTGTTCAGCAATAACAATGTGTGAGATGCCTGAAGAGCCCTGAATCAGGCTAAATAATTTCTTTCTTCCTTTAGAAAATACAAAACAGCTTGCCTCGTTTCTCTTCCAATTTATTCTTGTGGCTTTTTATTCCTTTGGAGATCTGGAAGGATGCTGATTTTATGAAACTTGTAGACTAGCCCTTCTGTATTTAGGGAGGATGTCCTTGTGTACATTAAGCTGGGTCTTTAAGATTAATGTAATATGCAGGAAAATATGATAAATGATGCAGCATTAGCAGCTTTTAGCTTGTCCAAGTGGCCGCATGTTGAAAGCATCTGGAAAAATTGCAAATTGCAGCATGATCAGAGCATAATTGACAGATGTCAACACAGAGAAGTGGCCAATTGAGAGGGATGAAACCAGACCCAGCCTCCTGGGTTGTGTGCATAGGAATTGCTAGAGAGACAGCAGAATTTAAAGATGATGTCTTTTATAACTACTAGAGGAACAAGTCTGTTGGTACAGACGAAAGAGAATCTACGTTACTGAGAAGAGAAAAGTTTTCATACACAAGTAGAATAAGACTGAACCTTCTCTAATGTCCTGTCCAACTCAAAGTGGGATCCCAGGACTCTCTGAAACAGGATTTAATGAGATTTTTAATAGGCTGTAATATTCATAAAGCAAGGGAGCCCTTGGATACATATGCATTTTTCTACCATCCCTAAGCTTTAATAATTTACATTTGTGTAGTACTTTACAGTTTGTAGGAGCCTAATCTCCCAGACTATTGGTTATCTGTTGTCAAAATAATGCGGTGTAACAAACAACTATGAAATCTCAGGGGCCTACAACAATATGTTTATATATACATAATAAACACATACAACAATGTGTTTATTGCTCATAAGTCTAGAAGTTTGTGACTCTGCTGATTTTGGCTAGGCTTATTCACATATTTGGGGGTTAGGGGCTATCAGTTGATTTGAGCTGTCAGATGACCTGGGGGACTCAGCTCTGATCCATGTGTCTTTTATCTTTCACAAAGCTAACCTAAGCATGTTCTTATGGTAATGAGAGAAAAGATAGAAGAGGCACAAGACAGCAAGCAAAACATGCAAGGTCTCATATAATGGCCAAAGCAAGTCACATGAATTCAGTGTCAAGGTGTGGGAAAATGTACACCATTCCTTTTGATAGAGAAATTTCACCTGGCAAAGGGTATAGATTCAGGGAAGAGAAAATTATTAGTACAATTACAGGAATTTACCATACAGATATTGCCTCATTTAATCCTCATGGTATAATCCTTTACTCTTGAAAATTGGTATTATTATTCCCTCTTTCATAGATTTTTTTTTTTAAAAAAAGGTTTTCTTAACCTATTTATAAAAAAATGAAAAGGACACCAAAGTAGTAAGAAATTGCCAAGTGTGGTGGCTTGCGCCTGTAATCCCAACTACTTGGGAGGCTGAGGTGGGAGGACCACCTGAGCCTAGAACAACATAGTGAGACCCCATCTCTAAAAACATAAAAACGAATTAGCTGGGTATGGTGATGTATGCCTATAGTCTCAGCTATTTGGAAGGCTGAGGTGGGAGTATAACTTGAGCACAGGAGTTTAAGGCTGCAGTGAGCTGTGATCAGACCACTGTGCTCCAGCCTGAGTGACAGAGTGAGACTTCATGTCTAAAAAAATGAAAAGATTTTTTTCTAAGGCCAAATGGCTGGTCAGTAATATTTCAGAAAGAATAATACTAGTTTCCCTATTACAAATGTAAGGAACTTTCCATTGTACCATACCATGCTTAATTAAGAGGATAAAACCCAAAGGATTTTGTCAGAAACTTCCTAAAGGTAGACTGGTAAAATAAAGTGTGTGGCCCTTGATGTTGTGTGAGTTGGAGAATACACAAACTTTTACTTAGGTTTTCTTAACCTGTTTATGAAATTTCTAGTACTCTGATAAGATATAACATTTTCACATAATAATATATTAATTCAAGGAATTCACTAGTCATGTGAAATTTAGTTTACTTGTTAATTAGGTAGTTACTCAGTGTATTTGTAAGAGTAGGTAAGCTGCTATAACTATGTACTCCTAAAGCTTATTGATACAGAATAATAAATGTTTATTTCTTATTCACATTGGCCAGAACTCAGGCATGTGGCCACATGTAACAGCAAGGGAGTCTGGAAAATAGTTCAGGTGTGTGAAGGATATTTATAAACATTTAGCAAGATCTAAAGGAATGGATCATAGCACAGGTAAGTTTTCCAGGAAGACTAGGAGGTATACATTAGGTGATGGAAGGCTTAGGGTAAAGGAATATGGAAGAGAAGCATCTATAGCTTAAAGACTCTATCCAAAAACCTGTCTTGGCTTCTAATACATTGCTTACAATCTACTCCTTACTTAGCATGCAGAGTGATCATTATGAATTAGGATTTAAGAATTTGAATCTGATTATGTCACTCTACTGCTTAAAAACCTTCACTGTTTACCTAGTAACAAATGCTTAGTGTGGTTACACATTCTTCCAAAATGTGTCCTCTGTCTGTCAACTTCATATATTGCACCTTTGCATTCACTCTTTTCACTTAACTATAAAAATCTTTTTAATTTGCTTAAAATGTAGGATCTCTTCTTACCTGTAGGCTACTAATCATGCCATTTCTTTTGTCTCCTGGACCCTCTTCTCTGAAACATAGCTTACCCTTTATTTTTCTGATGAAGACCTCACTCTTTAGCTCTCAGCTAAATAATTACATCCTAATGTTAGCCAAAGTTAGGCCCAAAATTAAGACACCAAATTACAGATTCAGAAAACTCAGAGATCATCAAACATGATAAATACCAAAATACACACATCTGCATATGTAATCCAAATCACTGAAAATGAAAGACAAGGGATATTCTGAAAGGTAGCTAGAGGAAAAAGACACATTATATTTAGATGAACAAAGACAACGGTTACAGCAGACTTCTTACTAGAAACTGTGCAAGCCAGAAGACAGTGGAGTGTTGAAAGAAAAAAAATTGTCAACCCAGAATTCCATACCAAGCAAAACCATTTTTCAAAAATTAGGAAGAAATACAGATCTTAGACAAACAAAAACTGAAAGAATTTATTTCCAGCAGACTTGCACTACAAGAATTGTTAAAGGAAGTTCTTTGGGCAGACAAACATGATACGAGACAGAATCTTGAATCTACACAAAGAAACGGATAGCACTGAAAATGAAATAAATGAAGACAAATTTAAATACATCATCCAAACTTTTGCTTTGTTTTCTTTTCTTCTGTGATTTCAATTACATGCATATTAGACTTATATTGTCACACAACTCTTGGGTGCTCTGTTCTGGTTTTTTTGTCATTGTTGTTGTTTTGCCTACCCTTTTGTCCTTTGGGTTTCAATTTGGGTAATTTCTTGTTGTTGTTGTTGCTAGACAGAGTCTTGCTCTGTACCCAGGCTGGAGTGCAGTGGCATGATCAGGACTCACCACAGCCTCTACATCCTGGGCTTAAGGAATCCTCCGACCTCAGCCTCCCTAGTAGCTGAGACTACAGGCACACACCACTACCATGGTAACGTTTATTTATTTATTTTTTTGTAGAGATGGGGTCTCACTATGTTGCTCAGTTTGGTCTCAATTCCTGTGCTCAAAAAATCCTCCTGCTTCAGCCTCCCATAGCATTGCAATTACAGGCATTAGCCACTGCACATGGTAAATCTGGGTAATTTCTACTGGCTTATTTGGGTTTCACTTACTCTTTCCTTGGGTGTTTCAAGTCTTCTGATGAGGCCACTGAATCATTCTTCATAGCTGTTCTTGTATTTTTTATTTCTATCATTTCCATTAGATTCTTTCTATAGTTTTCATGTCTTTGCAGAAATTACCCATTTCATCATGCCTGTTGTCACTTTTTCATCTGGAGTATTTTAACATAATAATCATAGTTATGTTAAATTCCCCTTTAGATAGTTCTGCCATGTGTAACATCTGAGTCTGGTTCTGTTGATTGCTCTTCCTCTGGATGTGTTTTTGTTTTTCTTGTTTCTTTGTATACATTTTAATTTTGTGATGAATGCCAGGTATCTTGTATAGTTCAGTAGAGACTGCGCTAAATAGAGTCATGTGACACATACAATGTTTTGGTCAATGGCAAACCACATATACAACAATGGTTCCATTAATTTATAATATTGTATTTTTACTGTGCTTTGTGCTTATATATGTTTAGATACAAAACTACTTACCTTTGTATTACAAACACCTACAGTCTTCAGTACAGTAACACACTGTACAGATTTGTAGCCCAGGAGCCACAGGATATACCATATGGTATAGCTTAGGTATGTAGTAGGCTACATCCATGTTTCTGTAAGTACACTCTGTGATGTTTGCACAACAATGGAATTGCCTAAGAGCACACTTTGCAGAATGTATCCCCACTGTTAAGTGATATATGACTGTAGTTGTTAGACCTGGAACTGGGCTCGCTTTTCCTTATCTTGGCACTTAAGGTAAGAGATGAGTCAATCCTCTTAAGAGTTGAACGGGTTTAGAATTTTTTTTGTTGATATGGTTACCCTTGGTATAACACAGTTTTCATATTCCTCCATATCTTGTGTTTAGGGTGGGGGCTGGTTTGCCAGAAGGTTTTTTTTCCAATGCCTGCTTTATACTCAGCTTTAGATTTTCTCTTTGAATTGTGCCCATGGGGGTCTCTCTCCCTGCTTTTGCATCTCTCTCAGTAGTAGACTTCTATTGTTTGTTACTAGATTCTTGTTAGCCTGGTCATAGGGTATGAGGGAAGCATTCTCTGTTGTTCTAAATAAGCCTCAGTTGTAGGAAGTCCTAACCAGAGCAATCAGTCAAGAGAAAGAAATAAAAGGGTTCCAAACAGGAAAATAAGTCAAATTACCTCTGTTTGTGACAACATGATTCTATACCTAGAAAACTTCAAGACTCCACTAAGAGGCCCCTAGACTTTATAAACAACTTCAGTAATGTTTTAGGATACAAAATCAATGTACAAAAATCAGTAGCAGTTTTATACACCAATAACGTTCAAACTCAGAGCCAAATCAAGAATGTAATCCCATTTACAATAGACACACACACACACACACACCCACACACACACACATGCACACACACACACTAAAACACTGCTGAAAAAAATCAGAGATGATACAAACAAATGGAAAAACATTTCATGTTCATGGATTGGAAGAATTAATATTGTTAAAATGGACATACTGCCCAAAGCAGTCTATATTCAGTGCTATTATTATCAAACTATTTAATTATCGTTTTTCACAGAATTAGAAAAAACTATTTTGAAATTCATATGGAGTCACAAAAGAGCCTGAATAGCCAAAGTAATTCAAATCAAAAAGAACAAGGCTCGAGACATCACATTACCTGACTTCAAGCTGTATTATCAGGCTACAGTAGCCAAAACAACATAGCACTGGTTAAAAACAGGCACATAGACCAATGGGATAGAATAGAGAACACAGAAACAAAGCCACACACTTACAGCCATCTGATCTTTGACAAGGTTAGCAAAAATAACCAATGGGGAAAGGACTCCCTATTCAATAAATGGTACTGGTATAACCAGCTAGCCATATGTAGAAGGATAAAATTGGACCTCTACCTTTCATCACATACAAAAATTAAATTATAGTTTAAATCTAAGACTTTAAACTATAAAAATCCTAAAGAAAGCCTAGGAAATAACCTTCTGGACATTAGCCTTGACAAGGAATTTATGAGTAACTCCCCAAAAGCAATTGCAAACAAACAAACAAAAAACAAATGGGACATAATTAAATGAAACAGCTTTTGCATAGCAAAAGAAACTATGAAGAGGGTAAACAGATAACCCACATAATGGGAGAAAATATTTGCAACTATGTATCCGACAAGGGCCTAATATCCGCAATCTACAAGAAACTTAAACGATTCAACAATCAAAAAACACATAACCCCATTAAAAAGTAGGCAAAGGACATGAACACGCTTCTCAGAAGACATACAAGCAGCCGACAAACGTGAAAAATGCTTCACATCACCAAGCATCAGAGAAATGAAAATCAAAACCAAAATGCAATACCATCTCACATCAGTTAAAATAGTGATCATTAAAAAGTAAAAAAATACAGATGCTGGCAAGGCCGTGGAGAAAAGGGAAAGCTTATATACTGTTAGTGAGGATGTAAATTAGTTCAGCCACTGTGGAAAGCAGTTTGAAGATTTTTCAAAGAACTTAAAACAGAACTACCATTTGACCCACCAATCCCATGAGTGGGTATAAACCTAAAGGAAAATAAATCATTTTACAAAAAAGACACATACACTTGTGTATTTAGTGCAGTGCTATTCACAATAGCAAAAACATGGAAACAACCTAGGTGTCCATCACCGGTGGATTGAATAAAGAAAACGTGGTACATATAGACAATGGAATACTATGCAACCATAAAAAAGAATTAACAAGACCAGAAAACCAAATACTGCATGTTCTCACTTATAAGTAGGAGCTTTACATTCAATGCCCATGCACATAAAGATGGCAACAATGCCAGGCATGGTGGCTCACACCTGTAATCTCAGCACTTGGGGAGGCTGAGGCAGGTGGATCATGAGGTCAGGAATTCAAGACCAGCCTGGCCAATATGGTGAAAGCCAGTCTCTACTAAAAATACAAAAATTAGCTAGGTGTGGTGGCAAGCACCTGAAGTGCCAGCTACTCAGGAGGCTAAGGCAGGAGAATCACTTGAACCCAGGAGGCAAAGGTTGTAGTGAGCCAAGATTGCACCACTGCAATCCAGCCTGGGCACCAGAACGAGATTCCATCTCAAAACAGCAACAACAAAAAAGATGGCAAGATGGCAACAATAGACAATGGGGACTACTAAAAGGGGAGAAGAGGAGGGGAACAGGTCTTAAAAACTACCTATTGGGTGCTGTGCTTACTTCCTGGGTGACAGGAGTATTCAAACACCAAACCTCAGCATCACGCAATATGCTTATGTATAACAAACCTACACGTGTACCCCCTGTATCTAAAATCAAATTTGAAATTATTTTAAAAAGAAGTCTCAGGTATAGGCAGGCATTGTGTCTCTGAGTCTTAGGGATGGGGCTTTCTCAGTGATCCTCTTTTACCGTTAGCTGTAGGTCTGGGCCCAAAACATATACTTGCTTTTTCCTGTAGCTGGAGAGTTTGTCTCCCACCTTTTTCCTTCTCTCAGGTGCAATGGCTTCTTTACTAGTGCCCTGAGAGTGACAGGGATTTTTGCTTTCCACCAACAGTTTAAGGCTTTTCTTCTGTTGGGGAGATATCAGGGACAAGGATCAAGGTGGGGCTTTATGCGTTTCACATGGAGGCAGCTGTTACTTTCTCCCAGGCTTGCAGCACATGGGATGCTATCTGAAGTCTCTTGTCCTGCTCCCAACCTTTTTTTGTGTGTACTCAGTAAAGTCTGTGGGAAAAAGCCTGCAAGAAGGGGAAAATTCTCCTTTGTCTGGGTCTCCAGGGGTTTAATAGTCTCTTGCTAGCCTAAACTCAGCCCTTAGCAATTTGCTAAAAAATTTCACTGAATTATTCTTATCTGGGACCAGCGGCCTGGTAATTAAGTTCTGTGTTTGTCTCTCTTTGGAGATGTACACGTTTCCTCAGGTTTTGGGTTTGCTGGTTTCCCTTTCAACCTCAGCTCTCTGATAAATTCCATAAAAGTAAATTTGTAGATTGTCCAAAATGTTGGGAGGTGTAAGGGTAGAAGCAATGTTCTTTCCAGTTTATATATTCTAAGTGGGAAACAAATGAATAATTTAAAAAACATTGTTTATTTTTTCAGTTGACAAGAGTTTAGAATACTACATTTTTTTTTGAGACAAGAGTTTCGCTCTTGTTGCCCAGGCTGGAGTGCAGTGGCGCGATCTCGGCTGACTGCAACCCCTGCCTCCTGGGTTCAAGCAAGTCTCCTGCCTCAGCCTCCTGAGTAGCTGGGATTATAGGCATGTGCCACCACACCCAGCTAATTTTGTATTTTTTTTAGTAGAGATGGTGCTTCTCCATGCTGGTCAGGCTGGTCTCAAATTCCTGACCTCAAGTGATCCGCCCACCTAGTCCTTCCTAAGTGCTGGGATCACAGGCATGAGCCACTGCGCCCAGCCTAGAATACTATTTCATATGGTGTCATCTCCAGATCATCTGTATTCAGAATGGTGAGTATATTAAAAATGTTGATTCTCAGGCCACTCTCTAGACGTATAAATCTGAAAATCCAAGGGCATTCATATTATGAAGCTCACCAGGTGATTCTTATACATTTTAAAGTTTAAGAATTGTTGGGTTCAAAATTAGCGGTTTGAAGCTCAGAACGCGATATTCTAAAATATGATGTTTTGGTGTGCTAAATACTTAGAACTGAAAAAGATTGGCAAGGTCTCAGAAGCAAGGTCTTTCTGACCTGTCTCCCACCTGTCTATCTTTCTGGAAGTGAGTCATAGAATTCCTCTCCCCCAAAGCGGGTCACAGAAACTAAAACTTCTCTCCCTAAAGCAAGCCACAAAACCTAAAAAGTTCACTTTCTGATCTCCTTCCTTATGTGACAGATGTTCTGTCCTATGCACGGAGGAAAGAGTGTCACATAGAGAGGCCAAGAAGAATCTGGACAGGGCTTGCTGCTCCCTCTTCCAACACCCTGTGTCTACTACTATTAGTTCGTACCATTTTCTCCAATCACATTTTTACATGCTATCCATTTTTCATTTAAATCAAGCATAAAAATTAATCTTTTCCCCTGGGTTGTGTGTTCTTCATTTCTTTCTTTTTTCTTTTAAGAGACAGGTCTTTCCATGTTGCCCAGGCTGGACTCAAACTCCTGGGCTCAAGCCATCCTCCCACCTCAGCCTCCTGAGTAGTTGGGACTGCAGGCAGACTGCTAGACCATGCCTAGCTCTTAGGTCTTCGTTTCTGAAGTCTCCTGTGTTGCATAACATTTTGGTTTTAAATAAATTTGAAATGCTTGCATCTTATTAATTTTTATTTTGTATATAGGAGTGTTGGTTTTAATCCTTGTGATGGGTGATGAAAAAGCCATCACATGTTTTTTCACCCCTACAGCAGGAAAAATGTATCAGCACTTATGATGTACCAGTGTAGGAAGAGAATTGCTTTCCTCTACTCTTCTAGGTTCTTTGCTGGCCTACAAACTAAATTGACGTAAAACAGATTAAAAGGAGAAAAGCCGTTTAAATAATGTATGCAGGGGAGTCCCACAAAAATGTGACTTAAAGAAATGGTCAGATGATTGAGGCCTATAACAAACAGTATGCTGTAAATGTGTAAAAATCCTTACACAAAAAATAAGGATTTGGGGCTTCTGTGGGTGTACAACCAAGTTACAAAAGAATGAGGGGAGTTAATGCATGGTGAACAGATTGTCTTTTTATGAAGATAAAAGTTTCTCAGGTGATAAAAGTTATCTTGGGGTAGCTCTCTGCCTGGTACACACATCTTTACTAATAAAAATTTCCTTTATGAATGTACATTTCCTTTACAAAAGGGCAACTTTTCAGAGCTACCCTTGTGTCTGCAATTTCTCAAAATAACCTGCTCAAAATGATATGCCAAAAAGGTCTATTTTGAGGTGGTGTATTTTGGTCTCCTGCAGTCATATTTTGGGGTGGTGTGTCTTGAGCTCCAACACCTGTCACTTTTTTTTTTTTTTTTTGAGACTGAGTTTTGCTCTTGTTGCCCAGGCTGGAGTGCAATGGCACAGTCTTGACTCACTGAAACCTCCGCATCCCAGGTTGAAGTGATTCTCTGCCTCAGCCTCCTGAGTAGCTGGAATTACAGGCACTCACCACCACGCCTGGCTAATTTTTTGTGTTTTTAGTAGAGACAGGGTTTCACCGTGTTGGCCAGGCTAGTCTTGAACTCCTGACCTCAGATGATCTGCCTGCCTCAGTCTCCCAAAGTGCTGGGATTACAGGTGCGAGGTGCCGTGCTTGGCCAACATCTGTCACTTTTTACAAAGATTATCTTATTTAAATCTCATAACAAACCTCTGGCATAGGCACATTGTTATTCTCTTTACAGACAATGTAACTGGGTCTCAAAGACATTAATTAACATGTCCAAGATTACACAGCCTCTATGTGGCAAGACCAGGATTTGAACTTAGGTGTCCTAATTCTAAAACCTGAGGCCTTTTCAAAATTGAGATATAATTCACATAACTTTATCTTTTTAAGGGTACATTCAGTGATTTTTAGTATATTCACAAGGTTGTGTACCCATCACCACCATCTAATTTCACATTTCATTTTCATCACCCCAAAAAGAAAACCCCATACCCACTAGCAAGCAGTCACTCCCCTGTTCCTCCCTCTCTCCAGTCTCTGGCAACCACTAATTTACTTTATGTCTCTTTGGATTTGTCTATTCAGGATATTTCATGTAAATACAATCATAAAATATCTACATGTTGTATTTGGCCTCTTTCACTAGTGAAGCTAGAGATCTAAATCACTGTGCTAGAAAATCAGAAATGGGAATTTTATCTGCATAGACCAAAGGATGAACGCCTTTCACCTTGCTTATGCAGGAGTCAGGATAACCGTGAAAAGCAGATGTAAGAATTCCATTCAATTTAATAAAGACTTATTGAGTACCTCCCCGAGCAAGGCCTAGGGCTGGATACTCTATCAGAATTACCTGTAGAGTTTGACAAAAATAGATTTCTGAGTTTCACTACTCAGAGATTCTGATTCCATACTGGGCCCCAAGTTCTGTGTCTAACAAGAAACTTCAGGTGATGCCAATATAACTGGTAATGGACAAGCTGGCATGCACAGCTGGAGGGTAATGTTTCCCAACTTTCAGTGTGCATATGAATCACCAGAGGATCTTGTTAAAATTCAGAATCGAATTCATTAAGTAGGTCTGGGATAGAGCCAGAAAGTCTGCTTTTCTAGTAAGCTTCTAGATGGTGCTGCTTTGCTATTCCAAGGGCCACCTTTTGAGTGGCAAGGCTGTAGGGGATGAAGGTGAAGGATAGGGAAGCCCTGGTTCTTTCTTAAGGAACTTACTGTCAAGTGCAGAAAGACCCGAATACAGCTGACTAGGTCAATGCAAAGTGGGCTAACTGTCCCAATCAAGACCCAAAGATGGTATAGATAGAGACCTCTCCCCAGCCCTGTGCTTCATTCCATTTATGGAGAGATCCAGGAAAAATGGTGTATGTAGCATTTGTTATACTGTTTAGCAAGATGGGAGAATGTATTACATATTTGACAAAATTGGTTACATATTTCCATCCCAATTAATATCTTCAGAAAAAAAAGCAGAGCTAAAAAGTTACGCCCTGGAAATGCAAACATCATATTTGCTTACTCATATGTGGGAAATAAGCTATGGGGACACAAAGGCATAAGCGGGATACATTGGACTTTGGGGACTCGGGAGAAATGGTGGTCAGTGGTGAGAGATGAGACTACAGTTTGGGGACAGGGTATACACTGCTTGGATGATGGTGCACCAGAATCTTAGAAATCACCACTAAAGAATTGATTCATGTAGCCAAATACCACCTGTTCCAAAAAAACTGAAGATTTTAAAAAAGAGGTAAGTTCTAATTTTCCAGAAAACTCACTGATGTGGAAAACTTCATTTCCTGATAATGCTGGGTAAATCTGCGTTTTGTAGGAAGTTCCATATGTTGTCGGTGCTCATGAATTGTTTAGTTTTATTATCCTCATTAACAGGGATAATAGTTGCTTTTTAACAATCACGATCACCATCTGGAGCCTGGAAAACCACAGTTTGAGGCTCAGGTAGAAAGATGAGACTGTCCTGACTGGGTCTTAGCTCATTTCTCCACTGCCAAGTCCTGTGTGCGCCCATGTGCTTGGCTGCCAGGCACGACAAAAACCACACTGACAGATGTGATGTTAGTTTAAGCAAAACAGAACAAAACTCAAAAGAGCGCAGGCACAGTGAGTTGGCTGTTTAATCTCATTCTGATTTTAAATATCCACAAAGTAGCTTTCCATGTGTGTTCCCGTCACAGCCCCAGTGACCCCTAACTTTGCTGTTGGCATTGTGACAAGCAGACGATGTGGCTAAGTCACTGCTCCCCTAGCTCTTGGGGTGAATTGGGTTTAAGCATCTTCTCTTTGTGCTTCACAGAGAAGTGTTACCTTGTTGGGAAAAGGTGGCTAGACAATCAAGCTGCCAGGTAACCATAGCAACCATGCATACCTGCCCCTGTGAGTTCTTTAGGACTCCTCTCCGACCTTTCCCAGACCTGTATTTTCAAGCTCTCCCTGCCTGCAAGAAGGCAGCATCTGAGATCAACTCAGCCCTAACATGCAGGGACAGTTAGGTAGTGCAAATCGGCAGCCTTTTCCTGGTACCTAAACAGTTAGCACTCCATGGGCTAAGGGGAGGAGATGGAAGAACAGGGAGAGTGATGAGGAAAAGCCCATAAGGGAAATAAAAGAACAGCTTTTGATAGACTCACAGCAGGGGAGGGTAAGATGCTTACAATCAAGAATGCACTGGACCTATTCTAAGGAAATGTATCTAGAAGTTTGCTGGAGATACAGCCAGTAGGTAGATTGATCAGGATGATTTTCTAGAGGAGAGTTTTTAGCAGGATTCTCGGGGCCAAAAAGAGGGCTTCAGGGACAGGGATGGCAGGGAAGAACACCCCGAGGCAGAACAAGTGGAACAGGGTGTTGGGGGCCTATGGCTGGGTTTGCAGACCAAATCCACCATCGGAAATACAGCCAATGCCAGGTAGTAAGACAGAGAAATCAGGCTTCCCGAGGTTCTGCTTTCCTCGAACCTCCAGTCTTTCTGTTTGCCACTCTCCAACTCACCCTTCACAGCAGCCTCTTCCTTGCATGTAGCTTCCAAAATGTCAGTGCCATTCCATCAATTGGTATCAATTTGAAAGAAACTGAGACAAATGTTGACTGCACTGATGCTTAAGATACTGTTAGGTGTCAGCCAAATCAACTCCTATGGTTTCTCAACAATTTCTCTGATCCCATGTAAATATTGTGAATGTTTACATGAAAGAATGTCTGAGGAAGTACGTTCTAGCTGCCCCTCACTTCACCTCCCCATCATCTCCTACAAACAGGTGAATCACTGGAGATGGTGAGGACTACTAAATCTTAACTATTAGGGATGTTTCCCCATAGAGGGATGAATAGTGGTGTTACTTACTCCACCCCACTTTTTTGCAACAAGGTGGGGGTAATGTTTTACATTAAAAAAATAAAAATATTCTACTTGAGCACTTTCAGAAGCTTTTTAGCCATTACTCTGTATTTCTTACATCTATCTTTGAACAGGTCCAGGTTAAGAGTTAGATTTTCTATGGTGTCTAAAAAGAGTGAGAAATAATGACTTACGCTCCATAGCATTCTAAGACTAGTTATTTTCTCTTTTTGACTTTTTTTTTTATTGCATTTTAGGTTTTGGAGTACATGTGAAGAACATGCAAGATTGTTGCATAGGTACACACGTGGTAGTGTGATTTGCTGCCTTCCTCCCCCTCACCTATATCTGGCATTTCTCCCCATGCGACCCCCCGCTGTCCCTCCCCTATTTCCCTCCAACAGACCCCAGTGTATAGTGCTCCCCTCCCTGTGTCCATGTGTTCTCGTTGTTCAACACCCACCTATGAGTGAGAACATGCGGTGTTTGATTTTCTGCTCCTGTGTCAGTTTGCTGAGAATGATGGCTTCCAGGTTCATCCATGTCCCTATTGACTTTTTAATAATGCTATTTTAAGTAGCTCACCTACTGTGTTATTCAATTAGTGCCTCTATGACAACGTATCTGAGACTTAGGTAATTTATAAAGAACAGAAATGCTCAGTGTCTGTTGAGGGCCTGGTCTCGGCTTCCAAGATGGTGCCTTATTTGCTGTGTCCTCTGGAAGGCTGTTTTCTAGCATTGGAAAGGTGGAAGGGCCAAGAGGGCCTAGCTAGTTCCTTGCAGCCCTTTTATTTTTATTTTTTTGTTATAGTTTAAGTTCTGGGATACATGTGCAGATTGTGCAGGTTTGTTACAGAGGTATACACGTGCCATGGTGGTTTGCTGCATCCATCCCCCCGTCATCTACATTAGGTATTTCTCCTAATGTTATCCCTCCCCAATCCACCCACACCCTGCTATCCCTTCCCTAATCCCCCTCCCCCGACAGGCCCCGATATGTGATGTTTCCCTCCCTGTGTCCATCTCTTCTCATTGTTCAACATCCACTTATGAGTGAAAATATGCAGTGTTTGGTTTTCTGTTCTTGTGTCAGTTTGCTGAGAATGATGGTTTCCAGCTTCATCCATGTCCCTGCAAAGGACATGAACTCATCATTTTTTATGGCTACATAGTATTCCATGGTATATATGTGCCACAGTTCCTTTATCCAGTCTATTTTTGATGGGCATTTGGGTTGGTTCCAAGTCTTTGCTATTGTAAACAGTGCTGCAATAAACGTATGTGTGCATGTGTCTTTATAATGGAATGCTTTATAATCCTTTGGGTATATATCCAGTAATGGGATTGCTGAGTCAAATGGTATTTCTATTTCTAGATAAGGAATTGCCACACTGTCTTCCACAATGGTTGAGCTAATTTACACTCCCACCAACAGTGTAAAAGTGTTCCTGTTTCTCCACATCCTCTGCAGCATCTGTTGTTTCCTGATTTTTTAATGATCACCATTCTAACTGGCATGAGATGGTATCTCAATGTGGTTTTGATTTGCATTTCTCTAATGATCCGTCATGATGAGCTTTTTTTCATATGTTTGTTGGCCCTTGCAGCCCTTTTATAACATCACTAATCCCACTCATGAGAGCTTTAATCATCTCCTAAAGGCCCCACCTCTTAATACTATCACATTGGAATTTAAGTTACAGCATACGAACTTTGGAGAGAGACATAACATTCAAACCACGGCACCTACCTAGCATATTTCATAGTGCTCTGTAGCGAAGCTTAAATGATTAGCTGATTGCTGCCAATCTACTACTCTAAGAGATTGGTGTCATTTTAAGTTTTAACTTTTCTTAAGGCTAGGTTTTCTCAGTGCCACTTCAAATGAGATTGGCCACATCTATGGTTCATAGGTAAGCCACATCTAGGCTGTGAGACTGAGGCATATTGACTAGTTGTGTGGTTTATTTTAGTGTCAAAACCATGTATACACCCCCATTTCTCTTCAGAATTGGTATAGTTGTCTTCCACACTTAGGAGATGGCGCTTTGATTACATACTAACAGAGTCAACTGAATTTAGGTCTCCGACTCTGGCACACTCTGAGACTGCATGCATCAAAGAGTATTTGGTTACATATGTCTTAACAACATGGTTTTACGACAGGGGTGAAACCCACATTAATAAATTACTATACTTTTTTTTAATGGACCCCAAACTGCTGGACTGTTTAGGGTAGAAACATGGAGTCGGATTTGTACTATTTGTTATTTAGAGGATACACACATCATATTAGACCTACCTCATGTTGCATTTGGTTCTGATTGGGTGAGATCACGACCCTGTCCTCTGAAGCTGGGAGGTGACTGTGATACTTTCTCATGGACTCTACATAGTAACTCTTCATTATTTACTGGGTGATATTGGACACCGAATTTAGCATCTCTGGGCCCTGGTTTCCTCAGCTCTTAAATAGGGGGAGAGGAGGTAGAGGGAATTCAACTAGATGATAATGAATATGACTTCCAGCTTTAACTTCCGTAACATTCCTGAGCACTGGGCAAGACTCATGTTTTAATTACAGAAATGCCCATGAGCGCTTTCAGTCATAAGCTTTAGTTCCATCCTCTGTGGCTGTGGATAAAAGTGATCCCTTCCGTGGTAGGCTCTGTGGGTACACGTCCAGTTGCCTACTTGGAATGTGCAAGGCCACGAAGTACCCAGGACACATAAGAGGTAGAAAGCATAAGAGGTAGAAAGGAAGCTCCCTGAAAGCAGGGGTAATCTGTATGTGATAAGGTTAAGTGTAGCTATACATAAGGAAAAACCTAAAATAACTGTCTTAAAGCTGTGATTCTTGAAGTATGATTCCCTACCCAGTGGCATTAGCCTGACTTGGGAGCTCATTTGAGATGTGAAATTCCAGGCCTCATAAGAATGATATAATGGACTTTGGAGACTTGAGGAGAAGGGTTGGAGGGGAATGAGGGATAAAAACCACACATTGGGTACAGTGTGCACTGCTCAGTTGATGGGTGCACCAAAATCTCATAAATCACCACTAAACAACTTATCCGTGTAACCAAAATCACTTGTTCCCCCAAAAACTATTTAAATGAAATAAAATTAAATTGAAAAAGTAAAATATCAGGCCTCCCCATCATACCTGATGAATCAGAAATTGGAGCCCAGCAATCTATGTTTTAAAAAGTCTTCCCAGTGATTCTGATGCACACTCAAGTTTGAGAACCACTGTCCTAAACACACAAAGATTATTCTGTCGTGGAAAAAGAGGCCTGGAATAAAGCAATCTTGGGTTGACTGAATGTCACCAGGAAACCAAACCACCCAAATCTGCTTTATCAGACTCAGGTCTGAATGACTGTGACTTTCTCCCTCAAATAAAATCTACTCTCAAAGCAAGACACTGAATAGCTGTTGAGGACATTTAAGATAATTTGGTTCGCCTATTTAAAATAATTCTCAAAGATGAATTCTAAAAATATTTTGAGCAACAAAACCATCATTGGGCTAAATGCTTCCTAAGAGGATGTACCACTCACATAGATAGACTGTCGTTGGTATATTTCTTTGAAAATTAACCTCATTAATTCATGGTTATATATCTTAACAATGCAATGGGATTATAAGGCCATATCTTATGATCCTTTTGTATCTCCCTCGTAACATGTTACTGATCACTGAGTAAGCTTTCAATAAATATTGAATTAAACTGATGACTATTATAGAGACCTAGGCAAGACACAGATTGGGCAAGATAAAATCAAGAATCAAACTCTTTTCTGGATAACCAAATCAGTGCAGACAGCAACTAAAAATGCTTCATACTTTTAAACATTTGGTTCTCAATAAGAGATATATATTTTTCAATATAGTTTGGGCTGTATTGATTTGAACAGTGGACTGGGAGCTGAGAACCAAATCTTACCCTATCACTGCCTCTAAAATTAGGCAAGTTACATAATTCACTTTGAATTTCATTTTCCTTTTCTTATGGACAAGGAACTCTTACAAATACAGGGACAGGATAAGAAGAACTAGTTCATGAATGTTTTCTTCTCCTGAGGGGATATGTATATGGAGCCTGGCCGTAGGAGAGGATGGGTCAGTAGCACAGTTAAGGCACACCAGGTGCTCACCCCTGATTCTACACTCCTTCAGATGAAGTCAGTTTCTATCAGGTCAGGCATAGTAGTGGACACTTGTAATCTCAGCACTTTGGGAGGCTGAGGTGGGAGAGTCATTTGAAGCCAGGAATTCAAGACCAGCATGGGTAGCATAGCAAGACTTCATCTCTACAAAATAATAATAATAAGTAAAAAAGAAGAAAAGAAATTACTTTCCATTGGTCTATATAAATCTGTAGGGGGGATAATCATTGGGTAAGTCTGAGGACAGAGAATGACACAGTGAGTTTTCATCTCTAATTTAATAAGAAGTCTTAGTAGTTTGAACATTGAAGTAACTTCTTTTAATTTCCACACATAGCTCTGATTTCCAAGAGACAATATCAATGTTTTTGACCAATTCATAATTTCAAGAGACTGGAAAAACCGTGCTTATATGCACAGCCCCCGTTCTGAGGACCAGACTAAAGGATGCTTCTTTATACCAGGAGAAAGCAAAGCCACATCTAGATCAGATCACCTGCTGCTGGCAGTCAGATAGAATCAACAGCATTGAATGAGTTCCTCCCAGGGACAGTGCAGGTCCTCCAGAAGACATGAAGGTGGTGTGGCTGATACTGCAGGTTTTCTACTCAGCATTCATTCTCTCTTATTCGCAATCAGCAGAGCTCCTATATCACTGAGGGCAGCAATGTGCCCACTTAAAAACTACATTTCCTAGATTCCCTTGCACCTGTATGTAGCCTTGTGACTACATTTTGGTCATTGAAATCCACGTGCAAACTTTATATGGATCTCCAGGAAGGCTCTTTAAAGGGAGCTGACTCAGCTGAAAGTGTGCCTATTTAGCCCTTCTTCTGTTTATTTTTCCAGCTGCCTGGAATTTGAATGTGGTGTCTGGAGCTTCAATACTCATCCAGTACTGTAAGTGTGAAAGCCATATGCTGAGGGTGGTGGAGTAGAAAGAAGGAATCTTAGTCTCTGTTAATTTTATATCAATCATACATTGCCTTCCCATAGGCCTCTTTTATTTTTGGAGAATAACTTTTCTTGGGTTTAAGCCTCAGTTATTTTGGGCATTCCATTATATGCTGCTATACCTAATCCCAGTTAATACAGGCGGTCCTTGTTCTTAGGAACCTTTGTGCCTCCGGATACCGGTACATTCCGGGGACATGAGTCCCTACCACAGAGTTTATCATTTTTCAATCAGAGCAATGGAAGATGAAGCTAAAGCCTGAGACAGAATGACTCAGCAGATATTAGGACTTGAGGCTTCCCTGTCACCAGTGAAAGGGCCACAGAATGTTAGGACTGGAAGGGATGTTAATGATGACCTGGTTTATTTCCTCCCACCCTACCTGCCCCTCTACCTTTCAGATATGAGGAGACTGAAGCCCAGAGATGCTAAATGAAGTGTCCAAGATCACCTAATACGTTGTAGGAGAGTCCTGACGTAGAAACCACGGGAAGGTATTCTTCCCATCAGCAGAGGACTCTTTGCATCAGTAGAGGAGAGTAGCATGGCCTCACCCAGTAAGGACCAAACACTAACACGAGGGCTAGCGTGTTATAGAAGGTCTGTGTATCAGGCCTGGTTTCCTGGTGTGGTTTTAAACCAACTTTCAAAGTTATTTCAGATGAAAGCTCTCAAAATGTTTTAGCAATGATTTGTTCATGTATCTTTTATCCTTATTCTTTCCTCATTGTTGAGAGGTTATTGCAGTGAGAGCTAAAAAATTTTGACTGACACACAGAAAGTCATGTAAAAGTTTTATAGGATTCATATTAAAACAGATTTCTGGGAATCAGATCTTTCAAATTAGTCTCCAAGTGAATGAGTATGTGGGGCAGGTTCAGATATATGCATTACCCATGGGAAAAAGGGTGGCTACAAAACAAGGGTATTTTGCAGCAAATATATCAATGAGCCCATCCTCAGAGGACAGATTAGTGGAGTATTAGGAGCTTTAGGGATAGAAGTGGTGGTAGATAAAAGATTATAAGGTAGGCAGAACCAAGAAAATAGAAGAGTATAGGTGGCAGGTGTGGCTGTTGCACAAGTTTCCTATAACTCAAGAGTAAGCATTGATCTTAGCATGGAGGGTCTAAATTTTATTACTATGTGGGTAATGTCTTTTTACCTAATATTAAATCCTATTCAGCTGCTGGTAAAATACAACCTGCTAAATAGGGAGCCCACCCAACTTGCACCTATGATTGCACTCTGAACACCATGTTGTAGAAGGACCTTAATTATAGAGAACATCTACAAATATCACTTTGTTTACATATGGTTAGTGATGGCCTTAAGATACTCTGGGCTCTTGAGTGTCTTCTCGACCACCCACAGCCCAGGACCTGCTGAACCCAAGAGGTTTCTTGCTTTTGCTTCTGTTCCAGGACTTTTTTCAGTTTGGAGAGGTCTCTTCTCACTCTGACCAAAAGCCAGAATGGAGAGCTCCTGATGGTAAATATGCAGTATCCCACAGAATTTCACATTTGCAAGTCTTGGAGAATCTTTTGAAGGCTTGGAGTTGGAGGATTGTATAAACTTTTTTTTTTTTTTTGCAAACTTGCTGATTTATTCTGCAGAGACAGATCAAGTTCAATATCTAGTACATGTACCATGGAGAATTCAGAAAAATCACCAGGGGTTACTGGGACTGGGAATGAAACCTTGGACCACTGAATCAACAATTCTGTCTGCTTTAAGCATGAAGTGGAGACAAGATTACATGGGTGATAACCTCCCCATATTTATCTGGATTTCAGCTGCAGAATGCAGCTAAGGAAATGGGTTTAAGCTTGTTTTTTTGGGTTTAAATTTGTAATTAGCTATCCCAGTCTCAATTTAAGTTGACCATAATTCCAACTAAAGTGGCACTTTTTGGGAGTGTAAAGTTCTATGGATTTTAACACATGCATAGTCTTGTAACTACTACCAAAAACAGGATACAGAACAATTCCAACACCACAATTCCCTCAAACTACATGGTAGTTTTTTTTTTTTTCCCCCAAAGATGGGGTTTCATCATGATGGCCAGGCTGGTCTTGAACTCCTGACTTCAGGTGATCCACCCACATCGGCCTCCCAAAGTGCTAAGATTACAGGCGTGAGCCACCACACCCAGCTTTTTTTTTTTCTCTTTAAACAGTCTCACTCTGTTGCCCAGGCTTGAGTGCAGTGGTGTAATCTTGACTCACTGCAACTTCCACCTCCAAGGTTCAAGTTCTTCTCCTGCTTCAGCCTCCCAAGTAGCTGGGATTACAGGTGTGGACCACCATGCCCAGCTAATTTTTTTGTATTTTTAGTAGAGATGGGGTTTTGCCATGTTGCCCAGGCTGGTCTCAAATACCTGACTTCAAGTGATTAGCCCACCTTGGCCTCCCACAGTTCTGGGATTACAGGCATGAGCCACCACATTCAGCCCATGGTAGTGTCTTTTAAAAACAGCTTTATTTGAGATATAATTCATATACTAAGGCCAGGCACAGTGACTCATGCCTGTAATCCCAGCACTTTGGGAGGCCGAGGCAGGCAGATTGCTTGAGCTCAGGAGTTTGAGACCAGCCTGGGCAACATGGTGAAACGCCTTCTCTACAAAAAACCCTACAAAAATTAGCCAGATGTAATGGCACACGCCTGTGGTCCCAGCTACTCAGGAGGCTAAGGTGGAAGGATTGCTTGAGCTCAGGAGGCTGAAGCTGCAGTGAGCAGAGATGGGGACACTGCACTCTAGCCTGGGAGACAGAACAAGACCTTGTCTCAAAATACTGCTAATAATAATTCACATATCATATAATTCACCCATTTAGAATGTGCAATTCAATAGTTTTTAGTACATTCACAGATATGTGCAACCATTGTCATAGTCAATTTTAGAACATTTTCGTCATCACAAAGAGAAACTATTTATTCTTTAGTTACTAATTACCAATTTTTTTCACCGTCCCCTAGGACCTAATAAACTAGTAATCTATTTTCTGTCCCTATAGATTTGCTTATTCTGGACACATCATATAAATGATATTTTATAACATATCTTTTAGTCTTTTGTAACTGGCTTCCTTCACTTAACATACTGTTCTTAAGCTTCATTTGTGCTATAGTATATATCACAACTGCATTCCTTTTATGACCAAGCAATACTCCATTATGAGGAGATTATTATTCATTCATGAGTTAATGGACATTTGAATTGTTTCCACCTTTGGCTATAGTGAATAGTACTACTTTGGACACTTGTATACAACTTTTTGTTTGAGGACTAGTTTTTGATTCTCTTGGGTATATATCTAGGAGTGGAATTGTTGGGTCATTTTGTACTTTTATGATTAAATTTGTGAGAAACTGCCAAACTGTTTTCCACAGTGGCTGCACCATTTTACATTCCCACCAGCAATGTATGAGGGCTCTAGTTTCTCCACATCCTCACCAACACTTGTTATTATTTGTTTTTGTTTTTGTTTTGTTTTTCTGCTTATAGCCATCCTACTGAGTGTAAAGTTACAATGGTAGTGTTTTAGGTTGTAAGATTCTCGCAGACTGGGCAAAAATGTGGAGATTTTTTTTTTTTTTTTTTTTTTTTGTCAGCTGCTGATCCAAACAGTAAAACACAAACCTTCAGAATGAGAGCTGTAAAAGGGAATGGGCAGAGAAATTACATCAAAGCAAATTGTCAAATAAGCACCGCCGGAGAAAAAGCAGAATGTTGTGATAGGAAAATAATGAGTTCAATGTACTTTAGGACAACACATATAATTTGTTCCTATGTGCCAGGCTCTGTACTAGGCGCTGAGGCCCTAAAATGAGTTAAACAAAATCAAGCCTTCAAAATTCTTATTACATGGAGGGAGAGCAGAGAGGCGAGTTCTTCATACAGTCTAGGTATCAGAAGGGGCTTCCTGGGGGTAGAGGGATAAAAAACAAATTCTCATCAGATAATAAGGGGCTGTAGCAGTATATGGGAAAACACTATGCTGAAATATTTGGGAAGTATGTTCTGGATGGCCTACTTTTCTTTGGTCTTTAGGCAACAATCTTGATTAAAGTTTGGTTTCTTTCATTTCCCAGTCAGTAATTGGTGGGTACAATTCTTTCTAAAGGAAAATAAGTCATAACTAAGACCTTTGCAAATATTGCTAGCTTTTGCTTATTTGCACTGATTAAAGGGCAACATATAATTAAGGATGGGACCAATCTAAACAGAGTTGATATTTTGCTGTAGAATATGTTTCTTCTCTTGTCTCCCAGATGTTGCTATGTCAGATGTTCTCAGAACTCAGGGATCCAACTAAGTCATGAAGCCATAGGAAACAGGGAGTGTTATTTCTCGGGATGATGTACTGGCCTGAGCAGAACAAGTTTCTTTTGACACTGCTTCTTGTTCACACCTTTCCTGTGGTGAGAAATAATAATTTGGGTTTTATATTTTCTAACTTCTGCTAGACAGGAAGAATCATCCTGAAATTTTTTGATCTATTTTAGAGGTGGTAAAAATACCCAGAGATTACCTTTGCTGCTCATTCCTTCCTGGTACCATAAAAACTTTTTGCCAAATTCATGAGAGGAAAATAAATTCCTTTGATGAGACTGTGGCTTTTTAAATAATCACAAACAACTTGTTAATTCATGTCTCAAATAACAGCCTAGATATCATCATAAAATATATCCAAACATACAGTAGATTAGCTTCCCAATGACCTGTCTCTGGAAGGCCACCATAGAGAACAGACTCTAATCCCAAATAAATAATATACCAAAGTCAGAAGCTGATTCACATAAATACGACAAAACCTGAAATTTATTTGGGCTATTTCTGGGGAATTAGTAACAAATTTTTATTAAATATTTCTTAAGTTGTAGAAAATCAGTGTCCTTGGGTTTCTGGTTTGAATGAGTGATAATAGTAATTTGTAATTAGCACATGAGTTATATATTCATTTTCTATTGGGATAACAAATTATCCCAAATTAAATGATCAAAAACAACAACAAACATGTATGATCATACATGGTTTCTAGAAGTGGGTTAGCTGAGAGGTTCTAGCTCGGGCACTCTTATGAGGCTGCAGTCATTTGCAAGCTTGACTGGCACTGGAAGATCTCTTCCAAGATAGTGCACTTACTTGCAAGGCTGGAAAATGGGTGCCTCAATTCTTCTTCAAGTGGAACTCTCTGTAGGACTGCTTGGGTGTTCTCACAGCGTGGCAGCTATCTTCTCTAAGAGAAAGTGGCCCAAGAGGTCAAGGTGAAAGCAGCAGTATCTTTTATGACCTAGTGCAGGAAGGCAAACGTCATCGCTTATGTCTTCTTTTTTTTGAGACGGAGTCTCACTCTGTCACCAGTCTGGAGTGCAGTGGCATGATCTCGGCTCACTGCAACCTCTGCTTCCCAAGTTCAAGCCATTCTCCTGCTGCAGACTCCCAAGTATCTGGGACTACAGGCACGCGCTACCACACCCAGCTAAGTTTTATGTTTTTAGTAGAGATGGGGTTTCACCATGTTGGCCAGGATGGTCTTGATTTCTTGACCTCATGATCTGTCCACCTCAGCCTCCCAAAGTGCTGGGATTACAGGCACGAGCCACAGCTCCTGGCCACTCATGCCATCTTTTATTTGTCACACAGACCAACCCTGGTATGATGTAGCATAGGACTACTCTAGGGCATGAATATATCCAGGAAAGGGGGATTACTGGGAGGCACATTGGAGGCTGGCTACCACAAGTTGTTAATACATACATTGTAAATGAATCACTTAAAAAAAAAAGAATGGGTTTAAGTACCTTTCTGTTCCTGCAATTAGTATCTGAATATTACTGTTAAAAAATTGCAAATGAGTGAAGCAAGGTTATAAAATCACTGGAGCTCTTTTAGGGAGAAAAAGATTTATGATGAGCATCAGGTGGATCATTAGTCCAGGGCTATGTAGGACCATCTGCAATTAGCTTGGTGCCTCCATCTTTTGCCATTGTGAGCATAGAGCACTAGGGTCTTTGTACCTCCCAGATTCTCTGAAATACATAACAGGCCTTCAGTAGCTGTTCCATGTCTTCTCTCATGTTATTTCCTTGAGGCTCCTCAGGCTTCTCAGCCCCAGCACTGGTTTCTCACCATTTCCTTCTATAACTGGTTAAGTTCCCTAATGTCATGCCACACCCCATGGGTAATCCTCAGATTATGTGCAATTCCCATACTTCTGGCTGTTTTCCCATTCTTTCAATTAAAAAAAAAAAAACCACTGGAATACTAGTAAGAGAGGAGTTATCACTCAGACAAAGTCAACTCAGTTCTAAGTTATATAAGTAAAGCATGTATATAAATAAGACATTTACAAACTTTCACACATTAATCACTGCTAGTAACAAATTTCTGGCCGAGTGTGGTGGCTCACGCCTGTAATCCCAGCACTTTGGGAGGCTGAGATGAGCGGATCACCTTGGGTCAGGAGATCGAGACCAGCCTGGCCAACATGGTAAAACCCCATCTCTACTAAAAGTAAAAAAAATAAAATTAGCCGGGTGTGGTGGCATATGCCTGTAGTCCCAGCTCCTAGGGAAGCTGAGGCAGGAGAATCACTTGAACCCAGGAGGTGGAGGTTGCAGTAAGCCGAGATTGTGCACTGCACTCCAGCCCGGGTGACAGAGTGAGACTCTGTCTCAAACAAACAAACAAATTCCTTAACTCTGAGGTTCAGAGCCTCAGTAAGGACACAAGTTTTACGAGTCTGAGTTTGAAAACTGGGCTGGCCTCCCAGTTCTTCCAGTTTCATGGCAGGCTTGCAAGCACATACCACAACTGATAAGGTGAGCTGGGTGAGAGAGTATCTGTGTGATCCCTTCCTGTGCATCTAAACAGGTCCAGCTGTGGATATTGGCTTGCCACTCCAGAAGTTTCCTCAGCCTATCCCCCGTTATCCTGTTTCAACTCATGCTTTGGTTCTTATATCCTTTTATTCCCCAGCCCTGTATTCTTTAGACACTGGCTTCTGCTGTCCACCAGATCCTCATGGTGCAATGACTGGTGTAGACGGGCTTGTTGAATTCACTCTCTGGATCTGAGCAACGTTGGTTGAGCTGTGATGAAGTGCTCCTATCCATCCAGTATGCTTCATGGTGGGAATCTCACCCTGTTCATCACCACTGCCCTAGTAGCTTCAGGTGAAGGATCATACACACTGATGATTGCCTCACTACTTTTAGGGGGAATAGCAGTAGTAGTTTTCTGCTAGAAGTAGAAATGCATCAGTACTTCTAGGGGAAAACAAGTCGATGGCCATTAGTTAAGGTCATTCTTGTAACTTTCATTCATAACTATAAGAGTCAACATTTGTTCATTCTGGTCTTTTATTTGTTTCTTAAATGAGAGTTTTTAGGTGGTGAGTTTTCATCTCTCTCATTTTAAAAATGAGAAAAACAAGGCTAAGAGAAGTTAAGCCACATAGCCACCAAGTTATGGGGACAGGATTAGAATCTCAGCCTCTGATACTTGGTTTAAGTTGTTTTCATTATGCTATGAATGACACAGAAAAATGTCAGAGTAGAGGATGTCACAGATCAAAACTAATTAATGAGCGATTTGCTGAGAATGCTTAATGATACACCTTTAAGAATCACCTTTTGAGAAAAACTGGACTCTTAAAAAAAGAGACCATATGATGGCTTTCACTCTGAGGATATTCTAATAGTCTTCAAGCATTAGGAAATGAAGTTTCAGTTAGAAAGGCAAGTTGGGTGGAAGGTTGGTGGCAAAAGTATCAGAATTACAGGGCATCTGGACAGAAGGGCAGTTGTAGTGCTTCATCCATATACTTTGAAGTATGAATAGTGAAGAGTCAAACTGCTGGAAGCGTTTTTACTTCTCAAATATTTATTGCAACCTACTGTAGGTAAGGCATTTGCCTTGACATGTAGGTCCCTGAAGGGTCTATATTTTGCAGAATATTATAGCCTAGAGTGTGCTTTGAGGGCCACTCTAATAAATGTAGTGTGAAGCATTTTTGTGTTTAACTTGGGGATGCTGTGGAGAACATTGCTGACCACATCATGTAGTGTGCCTTTTAATGATAGAAATATTTTTTAGATCTCAGTGTGTCAAAGAGCTTCTGAGAAACTGTAAATCTTAGCACCTGTTGTGTTTCCTTATTTGAGTTTCACGTATGGTTTGCATCTTTGTGTAATAACCTTATCCTGGCTTTATGTTACAGAATTGCTCAGTTTGTATTTTATCTGTACTATGATTTCCCCACCCACATGTGTGTATTTTGTTGTTCTACATATTTCTGAAGTGACTCTGTAGTGAATGAATAAATGAACGAGCTTATAAAGTAATCTGGGGAGGCCAGGCATAGTGGCTCATACCTGTAATCCCAGCACTTTGGGAGGCTGAGGCAGGTGGATCACCTGAGGTCAGGAATTCAATACCAGCCTGGTCAACATGGTGAAACCTCATCTCTACTAAAAATACGAAAATTAGCCAGGCGTGGTGGCGGGCACCTGTAATTCCCGCTACTCGGGAGGCTAAGACAGGAGAATTGCTTGAACCCGGGAGGCACAGGTTGCAGTGAGCCGAGATCTTGCCTGGGCCACAAGAGTGAAACTCCATCTCAAAAAATTAATTAATTAAACTGGGGAAATATAATAACTTTAAAAACATCTATAAAGAAAGTTTTAGCAAACGAGATTTACTCTTGCATCTTCTTGGTTTTTTTTAGAGACAGAGTCTCCCTCTCTTGCCTGGATTGGAGTGCAGTGGCTGGTGTTGGCTCACTGCAGCCTTGATCTCCTGGGCTCAAGTGTTCCTCCCGCCTCAGGCTCCTGAGTAGTTGGGACCACAGGTGTGTGCCATCACACTTGGCTAATGTTTTGATTTTTTTTGTAGAGTTGGGAATTTGTTGCCAGGTTGCCCATGCTGCTCTTGAAATCCTGGCCTCTAGCAATCCTCCTACCTTGGTCTTGCTGTTGCTTAATAACCCTTATTTGCTTAGAAACAATGTGCTATCAGCAAAGGAGTGAATCTAGATAGAAAAATGAAGAGGTACCCGGCCTGGACCCTAATTTCCCACAGACTATATTTCCAGAGAATGGCCCAGAGAGGCTCCACCCAGAAGGCTGGGATTCTGTTCACGGAAGCCCTGTGGGTCTTGGCACAGTGATGCCTGAGAAATAGTTGAGGCCTCCTGAAAGACTGGCTAGTTGATTGATCTTGTGAGATTACTCAGTATAACTCCTCTTTTATTGAGCTTTGTATCTGCAGTGGAGAAGTGTGTGGGGAAGAAAGGGTTCTATCGAGAATTTTCTCCAGAGGCAGAATAGCACAGACAGTGATTCTCAAATGTGTAGTCCAGTATCATCAGCATCACCCTGGAAAATGCTAGAAAAGTAAATCCTCAGGACCCATCCAGGACTACTGAATCAGAAACTCTGGGAGCAAGGCCCAGCAATCTGTGTTTTACCAAGCCTTCCAGATGCTTCTTCATACTCAGGTTCAAGTGCTGCTGGGATATAGCAGTTAAGAGATGAACCCTGTAGCCAGACTTCCCTTGCTAGAATCCTGGCACTGTTACTTATTCCTTGTATGACTCTAGGTGAGTTGCTTGATCTCTCTGTGTCTCAGTTTCTCCAACTGTCAAGTGGAGATAATGATAGTACCACCTTCAGAAAGTTGTTATAAGTATTAGATTTGGGAGTACACGTAGAATAGTGCTTAGGACATAGTAAAAACTCAATAAATATTAGCCATTATTATTGGAAGACATGGTGTCATGGAAGAATGGGGGGAATATCTTTTCCTAGCTGCCCTCTTTTCATGAGAACCCAATGAACCTTTCTAGTGTAGCCTTCTCTGAGGAGCAGCTACAGGCTGGAGTTGCTGGGATAGGGTCAAAACTGAGGCTATGCTCAAAGCCTTACCTGTTGCTTCAAGGGAGCAACAGATATGTTGCCCTAGAAGGAGCTCTAAATTTTAAAGAACTTTGCTCTCCTTAGCATTGGTAAGACCATTTCCTGACCTAAGGGGCAGAAGGTTGATTCCTTGCCGGATTTTTCTGGGAGAAACCGTAAGTGTCTAAGAGAATGCAGGTTATAAGGAAATTCACACAGACATCTCAAAATAAAATTCATTTACAATTAACTTTAAATATTTTAAAATTTTTTTATTTAAAAAATTAAAAGGGGGGCTGGAAGTTGATTTTGAATAATAACTATACAAAGAGGAGAGGGCAGAGGAAGTTGAGCTGAGCTGTCTGGGGTGCTGTGGCGTGGTGGGCTAGCTACACTAACTGTGGCTGCCGTTTGGGTGCTGCCTGGCTGGCTGGGTCCTTGGCCTTCTCTGTAGCGTCCAGTGCTGTCTCCTTTGCCTTCTCCTTGGCTCCCTTAGCTGTCTTGACAAGTGTTTTGGAAGGGGCCACACTGTGCAGCTTGGCCAAGATATAAACCCTTTATCGTCTTGATCACATTGGTTTTGAATTGGGCGAGACCAAATTCCTGGACAGCTCTGGAGATGCTTAAATAAGCTATAGGTTACCCAGGCTTTCCAGTGGATTGGCGTCCAGGTGCTGCTGCCAGAGTTCCCAGAGTAAGCACGTGGTTCCTCCACTACCACAGCCAGATGTGGTTGATGTTCCAAGTGAAGTGGTCATGTCTGATTCGGTGGCTTCACAGTAGAGTGTTTCAGGATGGACACTGAGCGAGTGGCACTGGGGAAACAGTGGCTCAGCCCAGCGGGGCGTCTGCTGGTCTTGGTCAGGCCGCCAGGACTGGAGCTCAGGGGTCTCCGCCCCGTGTAATATGTTTGCTGTAGGGATTTGGGTACCGCTGTCATTAGGCAGCAAACACTTGGTCCCAGGACCTCCGGAGCACGCTCCAGCCCAGGAAGTACTTCACCATCATCCTGGCTGGGATGGGCTTGGCACACAGGCAGCATCAGAGTGCAGAGGGTGGGGAGTATGTGGGGTCAGGCCAGGTTGGGCACCCACCCCCGACCAGACCCCACAGCATGCCCAAGCACCCATACAGTCAACTTTAAATTGCATGTTTGGGGAAAGAGTCCATACAGAACCAAATGGCTATGTGATGTTATAACCTCTCCCATAGTGTGGAGGTCACTGTTGCAACTTTTAAATGGAAAAGTTTAAAAGTTTTCCATTTAAAATGGAAAATAGTTTTTCCCAGAGTTGCTACAGACACATGCATCAGCACAGCCTCAGAACCCACTTTCCAGTCGAGATAGGTGACATGGTGATTCCTCTTCTTCCAAGGTTTGAAACTGTCCCAGGAAGAAATACAGCTTGACTGAATTAAATTGTTTTCAATAAGATTTTTAAGAAACCCACCAAATCAATTGGGGTTTTACTTTTGGCAGCCCCAGCAGCCAAACTGACTCATCCTTATGGCTGATCCATTAAGTAATGCACAAGTAGTTGATGAGATGACCAGAAAAAGTGATTTCGCTAGGGAAAAATGTTTGGAATTGAAAGCGGCTGGGATTTAAGCTCAGGAGCTCACAGGTTCCACCCTAGGACTTAGCAGCCTCAGGGTTCAGGCAGCCACTTACCCTGCTTTTAGCAGGGTCATTGCCTAGAAGGATAGGCTAGAACTAGAGCAGGCTGGGTCAGGGTCTTTCTAGCCAATGTGTATCTTTGAACCTGTGCAGGCCTCTAGGCTACAGTGTGCAAACTGGTGTCCTGAAGACCAACCCAAGAGCCTTGCATCTCTCTCTCTTTATCCTGTTGCAGGTCTGAGAATCTTTTGAGGCCAAAGAAAATGAATTCTAAAGCTCAGGCTTAGATCCAGCAGCCAGTATGAAAGCATGTGCCGTGGAGATGCAGCGCAGCATTCCAGGAATGTGTTCTCTGAGGACCAAGTGCTTTTCTTATCTCAGTATGTTTTCCTCCTATCCCACCCCTCCCACCTGACCATCTCTCCTCATTGAATCTCCCAGTGAATTTGTCTGTTGCTTTGACAACAGCTGGAAAGAGGATGTGGGGGATGGTGAAGTGGAAGACTGGAAATACCACATCACCCTGTGGTAGAATTGCTGCTGAGATCCAGAAGGGAGCGCAGCCAGAATGAGATGTTAGCTTGAGGCTTGGAAACAGCAGCATGGGATGATCTGCCCTGGGAGGGAGGGGCTTCTCTTGCTCCTTTTCCTGCTCCTTGGAATCCTCTAGGACTCTGAAAATAAAGGATTTATTTCAGGGGACAGAGCTGGTATCTTTCCAAGAGAAAGGCAAGTTGATGGCAAGAGACAAGCTCCAGTTGTGGTGTAATTTATGATGGGGGCTTATCAGCCTGAAGGAAGCAGTTTGGAAACAGCCTGGGTAGATCTCTCCCCACAGAAATGCTCTGCTCAGTCCTCCTGCTTCTTAAAAAATGAAGTGTGGTGGACTAGAATGGAGACCTCGTAATGCCTGGATGATCACACAGACTTGGATAGGGAGCTTGGTTTCAGAGCATAAGAATGGACCCAGGCAATACCACTTAAGTGAAGATAAATAATGGGCAACTCACACAAGCAGGTCAAACATCTGACTTCAAATAACATGTTTTTTTCTCAAGCTGAATTGCCTAGAGTTGAATGAAGTCAGATTTGCATTCACTATCTTTCCTTAGCTCAGCTCCTAACTTTCTATGTCTTCTCCCGAGGGGGAATAAAAACAGAGCTGCTTCACATGAATGTGATGGTTACCATTCAGAACCCTGTCACAACTTTGTCTTTTCTCTATCATCTTGAAGGAAAAATTATGTTCCATAGCTTCAAGGTCAACTGTGAGCTATTTGGGCGTGGAAATGAAATGAGACCCTTGGAAAGCTTGTCCCTCTCTTCATTCATATTTTGCTGATGTTTAATAAAACTCAGTTATTCTCCAGCCTGGGGTTGGAGGCCAGGCAGCCATAAACCTGTCCGGAAAATTTCATTAGGTAGAATTAGTTTTTCTTTTTTTCTTTTCTGCCATAAAAGGGAGTATATGCGTGTGGTTTTATTTTTATTTTTGTTTTCGTTGTTTTGTTTATAAATTGTTTGCTTTTGCTTTGTGTTTTGTTTCTGTGGCTTTTTAGAGCTGGTCTTATAGCCTGAAGGAGTGTCTGGAAATGAATGTGTAAATAGTAGTGGCCTCTCTGCCTGGTCCCCCACCCTGTTCCTTTAACTTTCAGACTCAGAAGCTAGAGTCCCCAACTCCCCAGGGGGCACACTTAGCCTTGCCCTCAGCACTGGGGTTGATTTTATTCCTGGCTGAGGGAATGTCAGGGGACTAAGGTCAGAAGTGGGATGACTTGCTGCTGTCTGGTCATGTTCGGATCTGGTGTCCTCCATCCTAAATCAGACCCTGGTCCTAGTGCTCTGTTTTCAGCCCTCTTCCTGTTTATCCTCTCTACAGCACTGGCCCTGCTGACCATTACCTGCTCCTCCATTGGTTTCTGGGCAACCACTTGTTTTCTGATTCTCTTCCCTCTTCTTCTCAGGTCTTTCCAGGCTCCTTGGCAAACTCTCCTCTGCCCTCCCTAAAATGTTGACATTCTGTAGGGCTCTATCATTTGTCATCTTCTCTGGATAATCTTCCTTACACCTGTGACCCTAATCACCAAGTCTAGGATACTGACTTCCAACCATTGCTACTGAACTCCAGACATAAGTTTCTAGGCTTTGTGGTCATTTCGACTAGTACGCTCTTTAGTAGCTGAAACTTAATATATTTCAATAGGAACTCGTTATCTTCTCTCTTGTCTTAGTCCCTTTGAGCATCTATGACAAATTATCATAGACTGGGTAGCTTATAAGCAATAAAAATTTATTTCTCACATTTCTGGAGGCTGGAAAGTCTTAGATCAAAGTGCTGGAAAATTTGGTATATTGTGAGACTTGCTTCCTGGTTTATAAATGAGTGTCTTCTCTCTGTGTCCTCACATGGCAGAATAGGCAAAGATGCTTTCCCAGGTGTGTGTGTGTGTGTGTGTGTGTGTTTTAAATAAGGGCACTAATTCCATTCATGAAAGCTCTGCCCCATGACCTAATTACCTTTCAATGGCCCCACCTCCTAATACCATCACATTGGGGATTAGGATTTCATCATATGAGTTTTAGTGGGACACAAACATTCAGTCTATAGCACCTATCAAGGTAGATCTTGTAGCTTTGATTTTGATTGGTAGACTACCACCCATCCAGTCCCTCAGGTCAAAATCCCAGGGTCATCCTAAACAATTTATTTTTCCTCATTCCTTGTGTTCGACTAATCATCATATTCTTATGTTTTTACTTCAGAAGTTTTTCTTGACTCTTACCTCTCCTATCCATTTTCACTGGTACTGCTTTGGTGCAAACCCCCATCCTTCTTCACCTACAAAAATACAATATTATAATTCTTAAACAGGAATAAGCTTAACAAATAATAAATGAATGAATGACCTATCTGGTACCAGACAGACTATTGTGAGGGTTAAAGGAGGTATTTTATGGAATGCACACTCAGTACAATGATTGGTACATAGTAGAGGCTTAATAAATGAGTTATTTGTACATTATATGTAGGAAATATTTGAGAGCATGGACTTTGGACCTAGGCAGCCTGAGTTCAAATCCAAATTCCACCATATACATTTATTATGTATGTGATCACTGTGCCTCCATTTGCTCATCTGTAAAATGGGGATGAATATGATAAGGCCGTTGTGAGAGTCAAATGACTTATTTATGTAAAGCACTTAGAATACTGCCTGGAATATAGTTCATGAGCAATATGTTAGCGGTCACTATTATTGTTATTATTAGTTTCCTGTCTCCTATCTTTTATAAGTAACATGTTGACTTTATTAGAGGAAGAAAGTTCTTATGTATGGCACCCTAAATTTACATAGAGAAAAAAAATCATCCCCTAGTTTTCCCCCAAGTAAAAGTCATATCTATAAGTTATGAATTTCATAAATGCCAAATCACAGTCTTTGATCATAGTACAGTGTTTATAATAGCTCTTTTAGATGACTAGCCATCCTGGTTTGCCTAAGATGGAGGGCAGTGGGGGCAGTTTTCTGGGATGGTGGACTTTCAGTGATAAAACAAGAACAGTCTTGGATAAACCAGGATAGTTGGTCATCCTGGTTTTTTTATGCTTAATAGATCTCCTCTTCTGAAGTTCATCTTCCAAACATAATTCCCCAAGCATATTTCAAAGATAAAACAAAATATATGAATTAAGGTGAGGGACTTGAATGGAAGGTTGGGGACATAACCTAGGAATCCTCATGTACCATCTTCAGTCCTTATCCATCAAAATGTCCACTTTAAGGGGATTTTGAAAATAGAGGAAGGCTTTTTCTTACTGGTGAAAAGAACAACTAACTTCTGGCATTGTTCTAAAACCCTGCAGCTCTCTTCAGCATACTGTCTGCATTGAGCTGCCAACTGAAGTCCTGTTTCTCATCCCCTAGGCCTTCTCCTCTTCAGATGGACTGCAGGGGGCCACGAGGCCCCGGTGGCAGCAGATCAACTCTGAGCACAGCCACTGCATAGAGGGTTCAGTGAAGTGAGTGGGGCTATTACTCCCCACCAAGCTGTTCCACTGCCTTACCTCCTGTGTTTTTAAACTCCAGTTTTTGTCTTTCCCTGTTGGCACCAAACTTATCTTCATAAAATATAAATCAAATCTCATTATTTCCCCGTGAAATCTGTTGACGCCTGTGGCTAGTGGGATCAGTGCCAAATCCTTGTCTTACTCTGTAAGATCTTTCACACTCTGGCCCCCAGCAACTCTCCAGCACTTCTGGCATTCCTCGGGTGACCTCTGCTTCAGTAACCCAGGACTCACCACTGTTCCTCAAAGCTCACTGACTATGACTTTCATTAACTCAAGCTTCTGTATATGCTATATTCTCTGCCTTGCAAACCCTTTCCCTTGCTAGGCAAATTCCTGCATGTTCCTTAAAACCCATATAAAAGATGATCTCCTCTGTGAAGGTAATCCTTGGCTCCCCTCTGGGTACCTAGAGTGCTCTGTTCATACCTCAAAGAAGTTCCTACTTAGTATGAGAACACATTTGCACATCCGTCCCTCCCTGGAGGCTTTGAGTATCTTGAGGCACTCGATCTCTGGTGTATTCTTCTTAGAATTCACTGTGTCTAGTACAGGTCTGTTGAATAATGGAATAACAGCAGCAACAAAGCTACAACCACAACGACAACAGTTAACCTTGACTGGGAGCATTTATGCTGTGCTGAATGCTTTGCTAAATGCTTTACAAGCCTCAACTCAGTCCTTTAAGGAAAGTGACACTACTACCCCCATTTTATAATGAAGATAAGTGCTAATTTGGTGAGAAACTGGAGTTCATCTTTGTTCTGCCTAGAGAGCAAAAGCTTATGAGGCTTAGACATATCACCAATAGAATGTTTTAAAAAAGCTTTAAAATACTTGAGTATAACCTTTCTTAATCCATTCTAACATGTTGGAGGCTCTTGCTCATATACAAAGAGCCAATATGCCAATCACAAATTCAAGCTAACTGCTAAAGCAACCTCCAAATAAAGAAAAACTTGTTTAAGACATTTCCTTAACCCAGTGTCACTTTTAGCTTGTATCTGAAAGTTATAAAACTGTTTTCCTTGGAAAACATCCTTAGTGAAGGTGTTTAATGGAGCCATCTTGACCTTGGCTTGGTTAGTTTGAATCAGGCTTAAGAGCCATTGACAGCTATGCCTCCTACTCATTTTCCAGGAAATATCCATGTTAGCCTTAGCCAATGTCAGTGCTTTGTACCACATGCCCTGCTTTGGTGTACAATTTGAAGTGTCAAAAGCACTCACTGAAAACTTAAGCCAATCCACAAAATACAGCTCTAAGAGTCCTTACCATATGGATTCAGTTATAGTTTCATCTTTCTGGGTAATTATGAAGGATAGTAAAGATAACTATAATTTATTTAGACCCTCTTATTTTTCAGCTGTGCATTGCCTCCATCCCCATATTCCATTTTCAGAGGAAGAAATTGAGGCTCAATAATTTGTGTAACTTGTCCAAGATCTCCCTGCAAGTAAATGTAGAACTTGGGAATGGAACCAAGATGAGTCTTACAAGTCCTGTGTTATTCACCAGTGAGCTACACAGCCTTATGGTGCAGATAGCACAACGTCTGTGGGCAACCAGTACTCGAATAGTTTGGAAACCGTCAGCCTGTGTTCTCCAAATGAGATCTGGTACTCATTCTTGGCCTCCGTATTTCTAGGGGGATTCTACATTCTGTGTTACCAGGGTAGGTTAATCCTAAAGGTAACTGGGTACTCGTTCACTATTCTGTGGGGTTGGAGATTTCCTCTGGACGTTTTCTGTGGGCATGGTGATGAGTGGGACCAGGGTAAGGATGTAGTGGGTGATAGCTGGCATAGTAGCCTAAGAGCAGGGTAACTGGCTGACCTGCTTAGTGGGCCATGTTTAAATCTGTCCCTGACCTTTTCCTAAGCACTCTCTTTCTGTCTTATCTTGTTTCTACTTCTGGCATGAAGGATCTAGACCAATTTAATGATGAATAATGACAAAACTCAAGAAACATTCTTATTACTATGATTTTTAATCTTGAAAATGAGGATTATGTGGGTAACCAGAAACTGCAGGCTGACTCCATATAAAGACCTGGGTGGCCCTGCTAACTCTTTCATACACTGAGAAAATCTTGGTTTCACAAAGATTGCAGCAATTTGAAAATAGTTCTCTAGGCTATAAAATTTACCTGACTAAAACCAATCTAATCCCTTGAGCCAAAGATCAGACTTTTTTGCCAGGTATAGTTTTACATTGTCATTTTATCCTTCAGGTGGAACAGCAATTGTTTCTAAGTTTTAATATTGAGAATCTGTCTCCATAGCCAAGAGGAAGTGTGGGTGGAAGCAATTAACTGGACAGTTCAGTCAATCAACTCGGAAGCTTACTGACCTTTCTTCTGGTTTTAATTTTGTAGTTTATCAGAGTCCAGAATTTCAGTCTGGTTCATAACTTTTATTTAACCACTGATTTTTTAAACTGGGCTTGAATTAGTGCTTCTTTGGACTTTCTCTCTCTCTCTCTCTCTCTCTCTGGTTTGCTCTCAACAGCTTGAATGAGAGACTGGATGGTGTTGAAGTGAAATGCCGGAGCCATCCATCGTGCTTCCAAGATGGCTCCCTGGCTATGAGAACAGCGACCCTGTGAGGCCAGCATGGACTTGGTTCTCCGTGCATAACATGGCTGGAGGAGCTCCAGCTTTGGGATGTTATCTTGCTGTTTTACACTGGTGGTTCAGCCAGCCCATGGGAAACTGAACTTGGGCTGGGAGACCTGGCAGCAAATCCAAACTGAAATAGGAATCAGCTCTTCAAGTCCAAATGTGAAAACAAATGCGGGTCCAAGGCCTAAATGCCTGAAGGACATTGGGAAGGGGTGAAGTGGAATCAAGAAAGCTTTTGGTGACACTATGGGAAGGGCTATTGAATATCTTCTCAGGACAGCACAAACTGTCAGAGGCACAGCATATTTAGAACCTATTTTTAAAACTTTTAGATTTTTTAGCTTGATTGTTAGATAAAAGAAATGGTGACCCCCTTAAGAGGCAAAATACTAGCCTTGAGTGTTGTGGGATATATCGTGATTGGTTACTAACTCTTCTAATGGCTCAGGCAGCCCCCAAAGCTAAGACTCCTAAGCCCAAAGGAAGATGAGAGCTGAAAGGAACATTGAGCTCATCCAGTGCAGTGCTTCTCAGCTTGTGCCCACATTGACTTCACTTGGAAATATTTGAGAAATACTGATGCCTGGGCCCCATTCCAGACCAATTAAATCAGAGTGTCTGGGAGAGACACGCAGAAAGTGGTAGGTTTTAACACCTCCCTATGCATTCTGCTGATCAGACAGGGTTGAGAAGAATCAAACTAGACTCATTTTACATATGAAGACATAGAAACCCAGATACTAAGATAAAATATGTTGCCTGAGTCATGTAGCTAGTGTCAAAACCTGACTCTTAGTTAGTGGTCTTATGTCACACCAAGCTGCTTCCCTTTATTGTAGTTTTGCCATAAATTAAAAGCATACTTGAAAATGTTAGTTTACAAAGTACTTTTAAGAAATGGATTTCATTTTAAGGAAAATAGTGATTCAGTGGCCAATCCACTGATGTTTTCTGCATGATCTTCAGACCAATCTACATGCTTATTGTGCTTGGGCCTCTGAGTCAAACACTGGCTCCTTTGCTGCGTCGCCATCGTTGGCCTAGCATGCTTGCACTCTGTTTCTTCTCCGGAAACCTAACGTGCTACTTTGATTCACTTGGTTAATGGGAAGATGGGAAATAGTCTCTAGAAATCCTTTTTTTTTTTTTTAGACAGAGTCTTGCTCTGTCACTCAGGCTGGAGTGCAATGGCGCAATCTCAGCTCAATGCAAACTGTGCTTTTCTCCTGCCTCAGCCTCGAGTAGCTGGGATTACAGACGTGCACCACCATGCCCAGCTAATTTCTGTATTTTTAGTAGAGACTAAAAATACAAAATAGTAATTTTTACCATATTGACCAGGCTGGTCTTGAACTCCTGACCTCAAGTGATCCACCCACCTTGGCCTCCCAAAGTGCTGGTATTACAGGCATGAGCCACCGCACCTGGCCCTTCCTATATATGTTTAGCTGGTGATACATTTCTACCAGAGAAACATTTTTTTACAGAACTCACTTCATGTTTTGGGTGAAGGGCACATCCAGACATGTGCCAGCATTACCCTACAAGATACCGGGTTATCAAGTAAATGTCTACATTGCACATCAGCAACCATTCATGGAAATTTACCATTTTTTGTCCAGCTCACCTTGTTTGCCACATTCCAACTAAAATTCATAGCTAGGCTTACCAACAATATCATTTAATCACATTTTATAGACAAAACTTCAAGGTGTTCAGGTCCAGGTATGAAAATTAAAATTTCTTTTTGTGTAAAAACATGGAACAATCTATGATCTAAATTTCAAGATATTTAGAAAAATTGCTTTATCCTGACCAATGGTCCCCAACCCTGACCTATTAGATTCACCTGGGGAATTAATATATGTGTGTGTGTGTGTGTGTGTGTGTGTGTGTGTGTGTGTGTGTATATGCCCTGGCCCCGCCCCAGAGATTCTGATAGAATTGGGTCTGGAGTGGGCCAAGAGCACTAATATTTTCAGATGTTCCTCAGCTGAGTGTCACAGGCAGTTTAGTTGAGAACCATTGCACCTGACTGTAAAACAGGGCCCTGAGCTTGGAACTTTATGCTGTGACCATATTGCTCTAGCATTTTTATTTCATTTTAAGTATTCAAAAAATTTATGTTTAAGAGAGAAATATTTTAAAAATACTTCTTTGGGCATATTTTCTTCCAATAATCCATACACTCTTCTCTTCACCTTGCAACCTCATTATGGCTAGGGCAGAGATTTATCACCCCTGAGAAGGAGAAGTTGGGTTCTGCCAAGAACAGTGATTTGCAACCCTTGATGCCCTTTAGAATCACCTGGGGAGCTATAAAAAAACTGCCAGTGCCTCAATCCACTTCAGTCTAATTAAATCAGAATTTGGGGGGATGGGCTGAGGGATTACTACTATAAAAGTACCTCAGGCCTAATACTTTTTATCATGCAGCTAATGTTGAGAATCATGGCTCTAATAAGAAATAACTTGTCAACTTAAAATAAGATTCTTATTTCTTAACATGTCTCATGTTGTAACCCAAACTTTTAAAATTGAGAGAAAATAATTTATTTACCTATAGTTGGAAGTGATAGAGGTTATTGACAATATGATTTTATGATTTAATCTAATATTTATTGAACACTTACTATATGCAAGGCAGATATGATTGAAAATATTTCCTGGAAACTTTTTTGTTTGTTTACTTTGGGTCAGATAGAAGGAACCCAGGGTAGATGTAGGAGTCTAGGTCCCTGCAGGAAAGAGGTGGCACACTCAAACTTGAGATATGGCATAACAGCACTAGATAAGAATTTGGCTTTGATACTAACTAGCCACACAGCATCCTAATGTTATTTTGGAAATTTCTATATTCATTTTCCTAGACACAAAGGCATGACTTGGGCACCGTGGAGGTAAAGATATTCCTAAAGATATTTAGGAAAGTAGCTAGGGATGCTCTCCAGAATTAAACACAAGAATAAATTTTAATTTTTATACATGGACCTGAACACCTTGAAGTTTTGTCTATAAAATGTGATTAAATGGTATTGTTGGTAAATAGCTAGGGATGGTCTCCATTCATTCAAAAATTCATTTGTTGGGTGACTATCATATATAGACACAGGGCCAGGTGTTGGGAATCTCAAAATAAAGAGAGAATCCCTGCCCTCAAGGAGACTGGTTTCATAGAGATACAGGAAAGCACATAAAGGTGAACAGGAACATGGTTTACCTGGCGGTTGTGGACTCAGCCTTCTGGAGTGCTGCCTCTCCATTGCTGGCCTAGCACGCTTGCATTCTGTTTCTTCTCCAGAAACCTGGCACACTGCTTCACTAGTGGCTTAGTGCTTTTAAAGAGAAGGATTTGAGTATCTGCCAAATACTTGTGATTTGTGCATATGAGTGTGTGTGTGTGTACACATACATATGCATGCTTGCACACACATTCTTCAGATAGAACTCTTACTGGGATACAGTGGGGGAGGAATGAGGAAAAATCAGTAGCTTTTTTTCTTAACATTTTTCTGGTGTGAACATAAGCAGAAGCTCAACACAGCACAGGCTGTGAGGGAAGGAGAATTCATCAAGTCTAAACTATCTTCTCTCTTCTGGCTCAAAAGTAGGTGACATCAACAGGATGTGGGGTTTCAGGATGAGCCTTGAATCGCATGAAATGAATTAAACCTCACAACTCCTTGGAACAGGAACCTGTTTTCATGTGAATTCCCCAACAGCTTTTGGGAGAGCCTTGAAACAAATGGATTTAGCATCTGGGTTTTTTGTTAGGTTTGATTTGCTTTTCTAACATCCGGTACTTTTGCAAAAATCTTCGAAAACAAAAAGCTAAACCAAAGCCCAGAAGGAGGCAAGTGTCCAAGAACATATGGAAGCCTAAGAGGTTAATATGCTCCTCTTTGTCTCTGTCATGATGTACATCCTTTCAGCCTTGACTTTTAGCAAGTGACCTTTAGCAGAGATGTGAGGGTCTGTCACTCTGACATTTGACAGCTATGGAGATTCATTCTCAGCAGAGCAATAGGTTCAAGGGGCAGGCTAGTTGTCCTATTCTAGTTTTTGTGAGGGAGAAACAACATCTTGGGAGACCGTCGATTATCTAGTAATATGTATTTTCTTGTTGTTCAACCTCAGTGAGACACAGAGACTGAGATGGGTCCCAGAAAAAGTAGGGAAGAGGGACTGTAAGAGGGTCTGAGTGAGTAATGGAGGTGGCTTTGGCATTTATTCAGGGACATTGCAGAGTTGCCTTTTAAAGAGATCTCTTCAATGACATTAGAAAGAAATAGAGACAGATCCCTTTATAACCTGAGGTTTAGCATGATCTCATTTCCGATATGTTGAAGGCTATCTCATTATTGTGCTGGATGCCCCTTAAGTGCTCCAAACTTTCTTTCTGGATGTACCCAGGACACTTTGGGGGTGTTAATGTGGCCATGCAGGTGAGGCGAGATGAACAGGGATGACCTCTTGCGAGGTAGTCCTAGCATCTCTGACCCTACGGCTGTCTAGCCTCTGACACCATTCTGCCTCTGACGTGTCTCTTAAACTTCAAGCAACCTATATTTAGGAGATTATGTAAAAAGTATTGAAAGCAAATGGCCATTCTGCTCTAAGGTCAGAGTTCTGCTGTGCCTGATAATGCTGCTTTGATCTCCAGGCCCCTGCCTGCCCAGATCTATGGTATCTGTCAGCCAGCTTCACTCTGGACTTGACCTTTTGCTGGCCTAGACCTGTGGTTACTGTCAGGACTCTATTCTCTCAGCATGTCACCTCTGGCAATTTTTTAAAAATCCCCAAATCTTAAACTTCAGACATCCCGGATTCTGTTCCAGCTCATTGCAAAGGCTTTTTGAAATTAAAAAAAGAAAAGAAACAAAGCAAAAAACAAAAAACCCACCACCAACAACAAAAACAAACAAACAAACAAAAAAACAAGAGGGCAAAGAAATGGTTTTAAGAGGAAATTTCAACAAATAAGATCAATGATGCAGTAACAGCAGTTTTTTTGGCTAAAGCCTTATAAAAGGCATATAGAATCCTAGATGAATTCCAATAGAGCTGGGTAAAATTGAGAGTTTATTTGTTCCAGTGCCCTGTTTGGGGGCAGGTGACCCCCCAATAATCAAAAAAAGATGCTTATCTCTTGTCCTTTTGAAAATTTCTGGGTGTGCTTTCCTTGGATTTGCTCATTTTGATATTTCATAACCCTGGTAGCCAGATAGTGCTTCCTCATATCCAGCTGGAATGTTTGTTACTTAATTAAAAATTCTATTTTCCATCCTGTGGCAATTTTGGTTATTTATTTATTTATTTTTGGATCTTTTCCAGATGTGTACATGGTTTTCACAATGTGACGAACTAAGTTGGACATGATACTCTGATAAGGGTCTGACTGCTGCAGAGTGTATTGGAACCACTGGGCTAGGATTCAGAAAGATTCTAGCTCCTTGACTGCCAGGAACTAGTGGTTTGACCTTGGACAAGCCACTTACCCTGTCTGGACTTCATGCTCTTCATCACTAAAGTGAGAGTAAGTATCAGACTACATGATCTCTTAACATTTCTTCCAGCTCTGATGCTTGTGTTCAATAATTTTGCTAAAATTAACATACCTCAGTCAATGAATCTGTGCTTAGCATGTAATAGTTGGACAATAAATGTTTGCCAAACTGAATTAAATCATAGGAATTTCCACTGAAGTTTTCTCTCAGTATGTACTAAACCTTTTAATTTCCCCGATGTCCTCCATCCCTTCCAGGAGGGATGTATGTCTTTTATAGAAATGAGAACCAGTGTGCAGTGGTGAAGCTGCTGTCTTCCCAAAGTGTCGCAGGCACCAGCATCGGAGGAGTGAGGATTCTCAGGTTTCACAGACAATGAGGCCCAAACTGTTTCTAGTCACTTCTCTACTGCCATAGCCAATCTATTAAAATGCCTGTGTGATTCTGGAAAGAAAACAAGTGCCCATGAAAAGCAGGTTATAAATACATCCAATTATAAATATATCCCATTAAAAATAGATATTGACAAGGAGCTCCAGATAGAGCTGTCCTCAGCAAACTGAGCTGAGCAAAGTGGCCTATTATCCAGAAAGCAATAATACTTTCTTACGTGATTCCTTAATAATATCTTTGGAGTTGTATAAGCCTCATAACTAGCTACTAAATAGTGTATGTGGTCAGTTAAGAATTGGGCTTGAATGGTCCAGTAAAGATAGAATTAGGACTGAACACATATTTTTCCTCTTTGTGTCACAGGACTTACAAACCCCAGTGACTATGTTGCTGGAAGGACTGAGCTGACTTTCGAAAGTGAGAGTGGCATGTGGTCCTTAACATCTCTGGTCTTTAACAACTCCCATGGAGACCTCTGGCCTGGGGCAGTGGAAGAACCACAGACCTGGAACCAGAGGGCCTGGGCTTCTACCCCAGGTCCTGCATGCCCTACCTCGATGACCTTGGATATATGGTTTGAATCTTTGTCCCCATACAAATCTCACGCTGAATTGTGAACCCCCGTGTTAGAGATGGGGCCTGGTGGGAGGTGATTGGATCATGGCGGGGGAGATTTCTAATGGTTTAGCACCATCCCCCTAGTACTGTCTTGTGATAGAGTTCTCACAAGCTCTGGTTGTTTGAAAGTGTGTAGCACCTCCCCCTTTTTCTCTCGCTCCTGCTCTGCCAAGGTAAGACGTGCTTGCTTCTCATTCGCCTACTGCTGTGATTGTTAAGTTTCCTGAGGCCTCCCAGCCACACTTCCTGTACAGCCTACAGAACTGTGAATCAATTAAACCTCTTTTCTTTATAAATTACCCAATCTCAGATAGTTCTTTATAGCAGTGTGAGAATGGACTAATACACTTGGGGAAACTAGTTAACCTCTTTTGAACCTCAGGTTTGCATTAGAAATTAAATGAGGTAATATGTGAGAAAGCAGCCTAATATAGTGTTTGGCAGGTGGGAAAACTCAATTAGTGTCTTGTAATGATGGTCCAAAGTTGGGTTGTGATATAGGAATGAAACTGCAGTGATTTAGCTGGCATGTGTTGTGGTTGAGGCCCTGCTGGGACACCACATTCAAATTGTATAGAAGCTCTTTCCCCAATGTTTTGTCCACTAAGGTTGCCATAATAGTGTCACAATGGGCAGCTTAAACAAAAGAAATCGATCTCCTCACAGTTCTGGAGGCTGGGTTGGTTTCTGCTTTGGCATCTCCGCTTGGCTTACAGATGGCTGCCCTCTTGCTGCCTCTGCATGGGGCCTCTCTCTGTGCACTCTTGTTCCTGGTGCCTCTTTGTGTGTCCTCATCTCTTCTTTTTATAAGGACACCAGTCACATTGGATTAGGGCCCACCCCAATATCCTCGCTTCATCAGCTCTTTAAAGGCCCTATCTCTACAGTCACATTCCCAGGTACTGGGGGTTAAGATTCAATATAGGAATTTAGGTGGGGGGATACAATTCAGTCCATAAGACCTAGGAACTCACTGAGAATGCAGGAGGAGCTTAAATCACAGGGCTGCATGGGTTTTGCAGTGCGGCCCCGTTTGTAATGTATGAAATTCCATGTTCAAGGCTAATCTTCCCCCGACTTTCTTTTCTTTTCCTGGGAGGAAGACTCAAGTGAACATCTCCATTTTGACAAGTATATATCTCTTCTTTCTTTGCAGAGATTCTTTACCCATGGTTTCTTAGGTTTATGAACAAGGAAGCTGAATGAAGTTCCTTTCCTTTCTGGGTGAGCCCCTGGGTTTCTGGAAGATCCTTAAAATCTTAAAATGGCTTCTGAGCACTGAAGCCCAAGCTGTTAGCTGACCTGTGTGAGGCCATGAGACAGAATGCCACAGCCACACCCCAAGGATGCTGAAGGGGTTTCCCTCTTCTGTGGTTTTTCTCCTTTCTCCTCGAGGGGCTCCTCCTACATGGTGAGTCATCCAGAACTGCAAACACACAGCCAGCTGTTTGGAATACAAGAAATAACTGTAGCCAGAGGCATCTTGGGTCCAAACTCTCTTCTCTCTTTCTCTCTTTTATTGCTCATTTCCTAAGTCACTTCCCTTCCTCTCCCTCACTTCCCCTTCCTGTTCTTCCTAGGACTTAATGCAGGTATCTGGTGACGTTAGGTCTTTGACAGTCAATGTCGGACCTCACTAACATTGATATTTATCAAAGTAACAGTTACATCAAAGCCCTTTTTCATATACTTGAAGTATTGTCTTTATTTTTTCCTTCCTTTCTCTCTCTCTCTTCTCTTTCTCTCTCTTTTTCTTTCTTTTTTCTTTTTCTTGTTCTTTCTTTCTTTTGTCTTTCTTTCTGTCTTCCTTTTTTGAGACTGAGTCTCACTCTGTCACCCAGGCTGGAGTACAGTTGGAGGAATCCCGGCTCACTGCAGCCTCTGCCTTCCCAGTTCAAGCAATTCTCCTGCCTTAGCCTCCTGAGTAGCTGGGATTTCAGGATTGCGCCACCACACCTGACTAACTTTTTGTATTTTTTAGTAGAAATGGGGTTTCACCATGTTGCCCAGGCTGGTCTCAAACTCCTGGGCTCAAGTGATCCGCCCGCTGTGGCCTCCCAAAGTGCTGGGATTACAGGTGTGAGCCACTGCACCAGCCTGCATTTCTTTCTTAAGGTGTAATCACTTTCCTTGTTGAACCTAGAGCATAAGCTAATATCTAGAATGTTAACTTCTCATGAACAAGAACCATACTGTATCCTCCATGGCCGATGCTTTACGCATAATCATGCTCAAACACCTTTTGAAGAAAGCAATGAAACTTCTAAGAAAAATATTACTCTCTGAGAGGAATAGACTTATAGTTAGTTTTAAAGAAACTTGGGGAATCCCCTGAGTTGTGTAAACCTGGAGAGTGTGCCACCAGTACAGCTGTGACCAGTTACTTTGGTGATACCATTTCAGCCACTAAGCTTAGCCATAGGTACAGTTTAAAATATGTATATAACTTCTTTTGATACTAAAATGTAAAGCAGGTAATCATATAAAGTCATTTTAATAGACATAAATGCCTAGGTAAAATGTATTACCATATTAACTAGATATGATTTTATCATGTTTGTTTGTTAAAAATATATTTTTCCTTCTCGTGGCTTCAAAGTTAGAAATACCCTCTTAGATACTTGCTCTGGCATTCAAGTCTCTGAAATTTTATTGAAGTTAATGTCTTCAGGCTTTCTTAAATAGGTGGGGGCAGTAGGCTCTGACCCCATTCTAATCTTGCTTGCTCTCTTTCTCTCCTCTTTTTGCCATCAAAGGAAGAGGAGGGCAATGAAGAAATGGATTGGATCTCATTTTTCCATCTTGGACCTTTCCTGTGCTCCTTTCCACTTAGTAGAGGTAATTAATCAAGATTGGGTACACATGTGAAACTTGTACTTATTAATTCAGCAAGTATTGAATATAAATATACTCTGTGTCAGACATTCTGTCAGGTTCAGGCACTGCAGAGATGAAAAAGTCACAATCTTGGCCTGCAAAGAGCTCATAGTCTACTGGGGAGTAGAAATAGAACTGAATCATTATTCTAGACTAAGATACTGGAAATATGTATAAAGGACTATGAGAGTACTGAGGAGGGGTTTGCCTCTTAGTATAAAGAGAAGGAAGGTTAGAGACACTGGAACTAGGTCTTGCAGGATGTCTAGAGTTTTGCTAGATGAGAAGGAGGGGTAAGGACTATATAGTGAGAACATAAGAAATTTGGTTTTTCATTCCTGAGTTTCTTCACTTAGAATAATGGTCTCCAACTCCACCCAAGTTGCTGCAAAAGGCATGACTTCATTCCTTTTTAAGGCTGAGTAGTATTCCATGGTATATACATACCACATTTTCTTTATTAATTCATTGGTTGATGGGTACTTAGGTTGGTTCCACGTCTTTGCAGTTGTGAATTGTGCTGCTTTAAACATGCACATGCATGTGTCTTTTTTATATAATGACTTACTTTCCTTTGGGTAGATATCCAGTAGTGGGATTGTTTAACTGAATGATAGCTCTACTTTTAGTTCTTTAAGGACTCTCCATATTGTGTTCTATAGTAGTTTTACTAATTTACATTCCCACCCAGGGCTAGAATAATTTAAGCAATAAAATAAATAATGATAGGCTTGTATTATAGCTAACAACAACAAATATATATATGTGTGTGTGTGTGTGTGTGTGTGTGTGTGTATATATATACGTATATATATGTATGTTATATGTACATATATCCACTAGTCCATGCAGGCTTAAATAAATGATTGAATAAATAAATAAATAGAGAGGAAGGGACAACTATTTTTTTACAGAGGAGTTTTCAATAAAATCTGTAGACCATTTCTCCTTCAGAAAGTAGAGCTTAAGTCCTCTTCCCTTGAGTGTAGGCTGGACTTAGTGATTCATTTTCAAAGAGTAAAATATCAAAAAGGACAATTAGTAGTTTTGTGGAGTGCTGTGGCAGACATCATCTTAAACAAGCGAGGGGATTATCCTCACTAGTGATGTTATACACCCCTGCTGTGATGATGATAAGCACCACACCTCTGTGGCATTATCTTTAAAGCCCATAGCATGTAAATTCATCTAACAGACTTACATTGGGAACTCTTCAAAAGTATCAAGGCTGTAAAAAACAAAGACTGAAAGACCATCCCAGATCAGCAGAAACTAAGGAGATAAGATGACTAAATGCAATGTGGTACCCTAGGTGACTCCTGGAAGAGAAAAAGAACATTAGTGGGAAAACTTGTGAAATCCAAATAATGCCAGTAATTTGATAGTAGTATTATATCAGTGCTAGTTTCTAGTTGTGATAAAGGTGCCATGGTTATATAAGATGCTAGCATTAGGGGAAATTAGTGAAGTATATACATGAACTTTCTGTACTATGTAATTTTTTGTAAGTCAAAAATAATTCCAAAATAAAAATTTATTAAAAAAATAAAGATAGCTTGGTGAAGGTAAGATAGCTTGGTAAGGCCTAATATTATGTGCTTCCTTGACATCTAGTGCAACTGGGGAGGTCTCAAATGACCTAACTGCAGGCTCTCCTCCCTACTCCACTCCTGCAGCTGACATCTCCTAGTCAAACAACTCTCCTTTTCAAAGGGACCAGGCACAGTTTCTGCTTATCCCTGAGTAGCAGTTTTCAGTTTCCTGCCAGCCTGTGGAGTTTCTCAAACAAGCCAATCATCTCCCGCTGTGGGAACTGAGAAGCACCCCACCCTCTTGATACTACAAAGCCCCTGGTTGTTCCCTAGTATACCCCCTGTGTGGTCCTGTGTAGCATATGGTATCTTCCTCTCTTAGGCAGTGAGTGTATGTGACTAATAAACTGTCTGTCTCATCTGTTCAGTGCCAGCTCTCATTTGTTCTGCCATCCCCTAACCTAGGGTGGGGACCCCTTCCACACCAACAGGGTGAATGCAAGGTGGTTAAAACAAGACGCCTCTTCAGAATCTATATCCTAGGGAAAAAATTAACAACAACTATAACAAAACCAGAAGCCTCAACTCGGACCCTGCATTCCAGATGTGTTACAGGGGCCTCTCTCCCCAGAGCCACTTTCTGGTCAGAGCTTACCTCCTCTTGCTCAGGGTTAGGAGCTCTGGGCAGGAAAAGGACATTATGCTGAAAGCTGGAGATGAAGAGGGGAATATGGTAGTGAGGAGACAAAGGAAGAGAGGCCAAGGAAATAGAAAAGGGAGGAGATGACACACCTTGAAGGATCCAGCCAATGCTCAGGATATGCCAAAAGGCATTATGGGGCTTTAGGCCAGTGCCTCACAGAGTACCTGGCATGCAGTAAGTGCTCAATTAGTATTGGAGGAGTCGGAAATTTTTACTGCCATAAGGCTTAGAGCAGGCTTCACTGAAAGGGATTGTATCAAAGCAGTACATTAAGAACTTGATCCAGCCATGCAGTGGGCACTGCATTAGGTTTTACAAGCTTAGAATGTTCCCAACACACCATCTGGCTGTATGGCCTTGGACAAATCCTCCAATCTCTCTGAGTGTATATATTCTCAACCATAAGTGAGGCTAACGGAACCCATGTGGTTCATGCTTACCCAACTGGCCGAGACCCAAATATAATGTTCTATGTGAATCTGTAAAAAGTGTTAAATATCATAGCATTAGTAAACATATTAAACACACTGATTTGTGGGGCAGGAAGATCATGAGAGAGTATAAGAGTAAGGATTAAAAGATGTGGCTTCTGTTCTCAGGAAAGGTGTAGCCGAGTGGGAAGGAACACAGAAGTCACAGCAGTTCCAGCAAAGTCAGAGGTTCCATGGAAGAGGTGCACACAGCATGCGGCAACAGGGAAGATTTGACCGGGGGATGGATAGAGATTCCACTGAGGAGGTATGACATGAACTGGACCTTGAAGCATGAGTAATTTGATATGGGGCGACCAGCAGGGTTGGAATCAAAAGGCTGGTTCAAATATTAGTCTCTATATTTACTGGTTCCGTGACGTTGGGCAAGTCTGAATCTTTCTGAATCTTAGTTGTCTCATCTTCAAAAGGGGATAACAACATCTATAGTTGGGATGAGAATCAAATGGACGATACAAGTGAAAGTGCCCCACAGAGTGCCTGGCATGCAGTAGGTGCTCAGTTAACGTTAGCTAAGCTGAAGTTTTTATTGTTATGAAGGCTGGAGCAGGCTTCCTTGGATGGGGGTTTGATCCAAGGAGCAAGTTAAGAACTTGGCCCATCCTTGGAGATTTCCCAGACATCATTAGACTTGTTCTGAAATGCTTCCCATCAGCCAGAGAGCCTTCAGAGCTATCTTGGGGATAGAGAGTGGGCCAGGGAGTGAGGCCTGGACAGCTGTGTTCCCAGGGATTAGAAAATGAGGTGGGGAAGTAAGCCTCCCTCATGGGCTGTCCACTCTGGGGACTGGGCAATGGAGGCAGGCACTGCCTTTCTGGCTTGGCAGTTATCAGCAAGCATATGGCAGCTGGCTTCAGTGGCTGCCACCCCAACAGGTGGTGGTCCACTTAGCCGTCATCTGCCATCTTAAGCTCAACACATCTAACCTGAACTCCTGATCTTTGATACACACCTGCTCCCCGCTAGCCTTCCCCATTCAGTGGAAGCATCTCCATCTTTTTGGTTGCTCAGGCCCAATTCCTTAGGGTTGACTTGGATCCTCTCTCCTTCTCCCTCTCTCCCTTCCATATCCCACAGCCCACCTTTCAGGAAATCCTGTTGGCTCTCCTTTTAGAAAATAGCCAGAACTGACCACTCCTCACCACTGCATTGCTGCCCCTGGGTTCAGATGCCATGGTCCCTGCACCTGGAACACTGCAGCAGCCTCCTGGCTGGTCTCTGCTTTTACCCTTGTCCCTGCTTTACAGCTGTTCACAAGAGGGCAGCCAACTGATCCTACCAAATCTTAGAGCATTTTAGTCATCTGCTCGAGATCCTGCACATGTCCCCATTTCACTCAGGGTAAAAGCTAAGGTCATTACAATGTCCTACAGGACCCCTGTGACCCCAGAACCTAGTTTCTGTTCCCTCTCTGACTTCATCTCCTGCAACTCTCCCCCTTGAGTCCTCTGTTCCAGCTGCACTGGCCTCCTCCCTGTTCCTTAGGGCTTTTGCTCTGGCTGGCTCTCTGCTTGGAATGCCTTTCCTCCAGATATCCATATGCCAGCTCCCTCACTCCTTCAAATTTTTGCTCAAATGTCAACCTCTCAATGAAGCTTTTGACAATCCTATTTAAAATAGTAACCTGCAGAGCTCCCCGCCTTCCCCCAGCACACTCCAGCTCCACTACCCTGTGCCTCTTTTCTCATGCAGCACTCATCACCTACGGGCCTTTTAATGCACTTGTTCTTTGTTCGTTTTCTGCCTCACCTCACTAGAGCATAAACCAAATGAAGGCAGGGGAGGGACTTTGTCAGGCCTATTCATGGATGTACCCTAAGTGCCTGGAGCACTTCTTGGTTGCTGCTAAATATTTGCTTGCTGTTTGTCCTGGGCTTCTGCATACTGCTGGATGAAGCAGGTCTGCTGTACCTAGGAGTCAATCCATGGCCTGGGTTAGCAGGCTGGCCTTCCTGTAGGATCTCTGAGCTAGGTTCTAGGAGTGAACTGACTTGCCTAAATCCTCAAGTTGAAGTTGAGGGCTAGACCTACCAGGGACCTCAGGGGATCTGACTCCAAATGAGTCTTCTGTGTCTCTGAGCGTCCCAGGTTAAGAGAGGATTGGAACGGGTGATTGGAGCAGGAAGGAAAGGCTCCTTAGACCCCTGCCTGTTCTGACTGGGGAGTTTAGCACATTTGTAGGATGTGCCCAGGGTTAGCTGTCTCTTTTCGAAACTGCCATCCTCACCCCACCCGTTGCATGAGCCTCACGTGGGCATCTCTGATGTTTCAGTAGCCAAGTGGGGTGGGGAGGATTTTGGATGTTAGAGTTGAGCTTGCCAGTGAATGACTCTGGACTCTGAATTGAGCCTCCAGGAGAGGGAGAGAACCATGGGCAGGAGGTTGGGAGCTTGGGGTACCCCTCCCTCCAGCTGCTAGGCCATGGAGTTTTCATTTGTTCAAAGGGAACAGTTAAGCCTGCACTGTCTCCCTTCTGGCGTTCTGAGGATCAAGTGAAATAATGTATATGAAAATGTTTTCAAAAGAATAAAGAGCTTTGCCAGGATAAGAAATTGCTTTTATTCAAGAGATAAGTCAAGGGTGAGATTGCTTACAAGTATTTGTGTGTGGGCTGTTATATTAAATCCTGTTTTGTTTGTTTAAAAACAACAACAACAAAAAAACGACAATAAATCCGGGCCTGCTCTATCAAGAAACCGTGGAGCGTGCTGTGCGGCTTCACAGATCACCCATCTCTCCACAGCTCTGTGTACTCTCCCACCACAGCCTGCTCTCAGATGGGGATGTGCTGGGTGCTGAACGCCCGCCCACCAGCACAGCCCTTGCATGGCCTGGGATGGGGCTGTGGTTTTGCAAAAGCCAGATCAGTGCTGCTTGGTTGTGAGGGTGAACCGCTTGCCCCAGAGCTTCATTGGCACCGTTGGGAGGCAGGGGGATGTTGGGCCAATCCCTTGGTTTGTTCAGGACCTGAGTGGGGAGCAGTGGAACAAGAGGAGGAAAACAAATATTTGTAGGATTCTTTTCTGTGCCAGGAGTCATCATTCTTTACACCTCACAACAAACCTGCATCTCTCTAAGGTTTCTCGTTACTGATTTGAAAATTAGAAAACTGAGACTCAGAGAGGTTAAATAACCTGTCCTGGGCTTCTTAGTCACCAGCGGGAGTGTCACTGAAATGAAGATCTGTCTGGTTTCCAAATCTGAGCCCTTTTTATGGTGCTGTACTCCCCTTTCCATAGATCGATGGACTGGGCTCCAGTCTCAGCTCCTTCCCCGACATGTGTGACCTTAGGCAAGTCATTTAACTTCTCCCATCCATTTCCTCAGCTATAAAATGCAACCATAACTTTTTCCCTCAGTGGGTGGTTGTGAGAATCAAGTGAGATAATGTATGTGGAGCAATCAGAAACATTGAGCGAAATGTTACATGCAGGCAAGGAATTACTATTATAATTTGGAAAGCATTGCTTTTATTCTGTGACTCCCTTGCTCAGGAACGTTCAGTAAGTCACTTCCCTGCCCCGAATCTGCTGGGTCCTCCCTGTCCTTTATGCTCTCACTGCTCCTCCTCCAGCTAGCCTTTCTTTGTGCTCTTTTAAGTGGCATGTCCTTTACCTGACATGTCCACTCTGCCACCTCTCTGCCAATCTGAATTTTTCTCCACCCTTAAAACTCAATGTACACCGGGTCTGCTTCCTTCAAGAAGCCCTCTTCTCCAGGCTTACGTGGCTGTGCCACCACCTGCAGGTGCAAGGGCTCTTCAGTTGTTTCAGAAGCAGGAGCAGTTCTCTTCAAGGAGGTTTTCAGCTCCTGTGGGGTAGAGATCATGATTCTGTGCTCTTTGAATGTTCTCACAATACCTCATGCAGTACTTGAGACCTATAAACTAAACACTCAGAAAATGTTGATGGAAGGACTGATCCAGGGAATTGGATCAATTCCTCTACTTTCTCATGATTGTACCAGGTCATGGAAAGGTGTGGCTGTATTTCCAGTCCCCTTCAGTGGTCCTCAGCTCTCTTCTGGAAGAGGCAGCTTCCTGCCTGAACTCACACAACACAAGCAAGTCCCCAGCTTGAGTCTGCGCCCCCTCCTCTCTGCCTGGCCTGGCTCTGCCCTTGCGGAGCTGCCTTGCTCAAGCACTCTGACCTCTAAGATCTTCCCTGCCTTGTACCACTTTCAAACACCATGTCTGGGCTCTTGCTTATGCACTTGGCTTGTTTTTCAAGAACGCTGTTGATCTGCCATGGGCATGTAGTAGCTGCTCAGTACTTAATACTTTACTAAGACTGGATGCTGATCTCAAAGGATCAGCTGAAATCTGCACACTTGATTGCAAAAGCTTCCCAGATGCCTTTTTTTGTTATTATTATTATTTTTTTGAGACAGGGTCTTACTCTGTCACTCAGGCTGGAGGACAGTGGCGTGATCTCTGCTTACTGCAACCTCCATCCCCTGGATTCAAGTGATTCTCCTACCTCAGCCTCCCAAGTAGCTGGGACTACAGGTGCACACCACTATGCCCAGATAATTTTTTTATTTTTTGGTAGAGACAGGGTGCTGTCTCTACCAAAAGCATAGAGACCATGTTGGCCAAGCTGGTCTCAAACTTCTGACCTCAAGCAATCCACCCGCCTCAGCCTTTCAAATACTGGATTACAGATGTGAGCCACCATGCCCGGCCAAGTGGTCTATCCACCTCAGCTTTTTGAATACTGAAATACAGATAAGAGCTGCCATGCCTGGCACCTGGATGCTTTTTAGTATTCAGAATGCAAGCATGGATTCCGCAAGCAAGGGAAGGTAAAAAAGAAAGCCTAGCCTTGGTATTGATCACATTAGTTTGAACCATGCCACCAGGCACATGACCTCATCTCTCAAATCCTTGATTTCTTGACACGTAAATTGTGGATAATGATAACACAGACATTATAGTGTTGTATGAGCATGCCTTTAAATTCCACCCAAAATTATGTCCCCAGTCCCATTGTTCAGGTCTTAGTTTAGATGCTTTTTTACTCAGAAAGCATCTGAGAACTTCCTCCAAGCCCCAAGGAAGTCTCTTGTGTTGTTATGTACCACAATGCCCTGTTAATTTTCTTCCTAGTACTTCTACAATCTATAATTACTATATATGTGTACATGTATATTTTGTTTCCCTACTAGAATGTCAGCTCCATGAGGGCAGGGAACACCTCAGTCTTAATCACCACTGTATCCATAACTCCTAGAACAGTGCCTGGCACTTAGTACATGTTCAGTTATTTTTGGTGGCCTTCCTTTCTCTTTCCTCAGTACATAGCACATTGTCAGCCTCTGTGTCAGGAAGATAAAGGGTCTCCTGTAAACCACTCAGAAAGCTCCTGTGAAGGCATGAAGGGTGGAGTGTGCACATGTCAAGAAGGGGCTTCTACAACATAAAAACCTTTCTTCAGAAAGCGAAAGACAGGCAGTGGGGGTGGAGTGTGGGGACAAGTGCCGGTGACCTTTTCATCTGAAGCAGCAGAACAAATGCCACTCATACCTATTGAGCTGGTTTGGGGGTTTCCTCTGCCTCCACAGCTGGATGCCTGGAATCCCCAGACCATAAGGATGAATCTGGGCTGTTTCCACCTGATTAGCGGAGCTGCAAGGGTTGGGGTGTTTCTGGAATAATAGCCTGGTCTCACCCTCCTTCCTGCCACCTAGTCCTTGCCTTCCCAGTGCCTAGGTGGCCTTCCCATGCCTGGAATCTGTCCAGGTTCAGCACGCTGCTACGTGGCCACCAAGGAAGCTACTAGAGCTGTGACCTTTCTCACCCAATATACTGCATAAGGGAGATGAATGTGTATGTGTGTGTGTGCACACATACATGTGCATGAGCGTGCGTGCAGGACTGTTTATTTTACACTTGAGAGAAGAAAAATGGGAAAGGGCAGAACAGAAGAGGGAAGGGAAAGGCAAAAGCAGAGTGGAGGAGAACAGTGAGTTGAGGAGGTTGGAGAGAGAAATGTTAGATCAAGGGACTTTTACAATTTAAATGTGGGAAAGGTTGGAGCTGATAGAGAAGAGCCAGTTGAGAGGGAGAGTTTGAAAATACAGCACAAGGGAAGGCTAATAAATAGAGCAGTCTAGGGTAACCAACTGTCCCAGTTTGCCCAGAACTAAGGGTTCCTGAGATGTGAGGCATTTGGTTCAGAGGCTTACAATGTGGGACTTCTCCATGGCCAGGCTTTGGCACAGGTATGGCATTGGGGAGAATGGGGTTGGGGTAACTGAAGGGCCACCTTTCCACACATACCTCCTGATGTTTTCCAGGTGTGGAACCAAGACTTGCTGACCTCACTGGCACCTCACTCCCCCACCTGCGAAGGTAACATTCTCCAGGGTCATAGTGTGAATCTACATGGGTCACTTGAGTCTGCTGGGCCTCATTTTCCTCACATGTAGAACAAGGACATTGGATTCAGTAGTGTCTGAGACACTTTCCAGTCTCTGCTGAGCTTTTGCAAGTCAATGGCATAAGTTGTGATGGTTTTGAGGGCCCTGGCTGAGGTCTATTAGTGGGAGAATGCATCAGGAGTCTCCAGTAGGGAAGTCTTCAGGGAGGGCTGCTTCTGGCTGTCATTGGAGGCCCCCTCCCTATTTTGAGAACCCGGCTTTGGAACAGCCAGAGCTCACATGAGTGTAAATAGATGAGTGCGTGGGTGAACACTAATGCAGCAGGATCATCCTTCCTCAAGAAACACTGCTGCCTACACAGGGGCGTAGGCCAGCCAGGCATGGGCCCAGCAGTGATAAGTTATCAATTTGTGTGGGGCTGTGTGGTTTCATCAGCAGCCCCATGTGGTAGAGGCTACAATAGATGACAGCAGGAAATGGAGGTGCAGGAGGAGGGGGCTGCTGAACTGATCAGATTTCTCAATTATTTCTTTAACCAATTTGGGCTGAGCGAGCACCTGGGGCTCTTCAGTTTTGGGGGAGGAGATCTCAAGAGAGATGATACTGGCCATCCTTCATTTTGGGCAGGTGGCAACTTGAGTGATTAATGTGCATATGAAAAGCAGATATCATTTTATTTATTTTCCAAGCTGATTGAGCAGGTCATGCCAGTTACATTAGTTTTGAAGAAGAAGCAAAACAAAAACAAACAATACGTATGGGTCTGTCTGTGGTGGTGTTCATGTGTGTTGTGTGATGGGGGAGGCAGCTGAAATCCCAAATCAATAAGGTAATTGAGTTACTTCCTCCAAGTGTTTAAGGCTATTACTTAAAGTGAACACAGGGCAGTTGACTGTGTTTGCTTGACTGTAATCAACTTTGGACTCATTGGGCATATTGATTTCTTTCAATGCTGTTTGGTGTTCTCATTGAAATATCAGCAAAAGTCCTCCTCTCCTCCTCTCCTTTCTCCCCTCCTTCCTTCCTTCATTCTCCAGCCTTCCAAAAAGCAAAAATGCACTTCTTTCTACTGGCTAGGCTGTACGTTTTCCGCTCCATATCATCATCACTTGTTCTAAAAGCAAAATTCAATTTTCCAAGACTCTACACTTCTTCACACACACACATACACACACACATACACACACACAGAGCCTCTGTGCTCAACAATGTGCTTTTTAATATAGAAAAAAAGCAAAAACAACAGGTCCACTATAGTCCTGTGATGTCCTCGGGCAGGGAAGCCATTCCCAATCCAGCAAGAGACATTGTCCTCATTGAGGCGGCTCTCCAGCTCTGGGCAGCTCACAATCCCAACCTTTGTGGTGACCAAAGAATTGTGGCCTGTCCCCTTCCCCTCGGACTCCACCCTACTGGCCCCCAAAGGTCACTGACAGTGATGTCACGGAAAAGCATGTGCTCAGGGAGCCTTTCCTCAGAGGAAGCCATGGAAACTATTGGCGGGTGGAGCTATCTTCCCTTCTGCCCAACACCCAGCCTCAAGCCCTGGAGAATGTCTCCAGCTTGGAGGGAGTGCACTGAGGGAAGGACTCCATTTGTGAGGCTGAGTGGCCTAGCTAGGAGATTCCACTGAGAGGGTGTGGGCAGTCCCCTTTTGCACTCCATGTGCACCCACCTAGGCGTCAATGAGGACTGTGTAACCTGGGCCCGGATTCCCTCTCCAGCATTTCATCTACTTTAGCCCTCTTTTGCACAGCTGGATTTTGCTCCACATTTTCGCATTCATTTGCTTTATCCAACCCTCTTTCCCTCCTCCCTTAAGCATTAGCAGTATCTACTAATGTATGTGTGTGTGCATACACGTGCAAGTGCATACACATGCGCGCGCGACACACACACACACACACACACACACACACACACACACACTAACACATCCTCCAGGGTTCGCTATTAGCCTACCTCTCTCTGTATGTGTTAGCCCCATCTCAACTTCAGGCCAGAAAAATCCAAGCAAAGCCTCACTGGAGCAGCGTTGGCAGTGCAGTTAGCTGGAGCCTACACATGTCCCTTGCCTGTCAAAGATAGCTTCTACCTAAAGGCTTAGGGGCACAAAACTCATGGGGTTGTAGAGAGAATCTCAAAGAAAACAAAATTTACATTAAAGTTGCATTGACTGAAGACTTCCTATGTACTAGGTCCTGTCCTAGGTATTTCATATATATATGTCCCGCGATAGTCTCAACCACTCCAGGAAGGAGGTGTCTCCACTGCATTTTAGTGTTAAAGAAGATGAAGCATAGCAGTGAGGCCAAATGCATATAAACAGATTTGAAACCAGGCCCTTTAACTCCAGATCAAAGACTTTCTTTACTACCTTATAGTTCAGAAACTGCAGCAGATAACTAGGATCATTTACATTCTAGAAGGGGAAGGGTGTGCAAATGTGTGTGTATGCATATGGGGCTGGGGCAGACAGTTTCAGGAATGGGAGAAACAGCAGTATCGTCGTTTTCCTTTAGTGCCTTCCTCTCTGATACATGTCTCTTCTTGGGATCAAGGTCTTTCAGCTGAACTCTGCCCAAGGCTCCACAGTGGCTCCTACCACCCAACTATTCTACTGCCACCAGAGAAAGTGGTTTGGCTTCCAGTCTGGCCCCACACTCCTTTCCATCCTCTCTTCTGCTGGCTCCTCTCTGCTTCCATCCCCACTGACTCCACTGTGCATTACTTACTGTGCCTCAAACATCCATGTTCTTTAGGACTCAATCCTTTGCATTGGCTGTACATTTTGCCTACCATATCTCCTCCCTGCCGCCCTTTTTGGTGACCTCCTATTATCTTTTTAAATCTCAACTTGTGATGCTTTCCTTTAACCCCCATGCCCCCTTGTGTCCCCGTGATACTTTGTATATCCATTTATGCATTCCAAGTCTGATTAGAGCTGTGCTTGAGAACGATCATTGTATTGGTAGGTGGAGGTTGTTAGAGAAGAGGCTAAAGGCTGGGAGAACATTAGGAGTTTGTTGCACTCGTTTCAGGGAGAGAAGAATTAAAGCAGGGGATACAAAGAAGGGGCCTGCCTGGGGTGGGGAGAATTCCTGGAGATTGAGAGTACTGGGCATGGAGCTGAGTTTGATTCCAGGGTCAGAGTAAGAGAGGCTATTACCTGCCCAAAGCGGGTTTCAGGAAAGTTTTGCCTCACTGCAGGAGACTTTCCTAGAAGACCTTTAGAAGACCCTTTCAACCCTTTAACCGATTTTGTTATAGCTGTGGCATTCTTCGGGTTGCTCAGAAGGCAGAAGCTCTAAAAATAGAAAGCATTATTATTACCGATTAAATTTCTTTCCACCTACAGAAATTTCTGAAAGTAATAAGAAGAGGAAGCCTGAGTCTGTGCTCAAGTGTTCGGGGAGCAGAGATGTATTGAGAGGTGAGGAAAGAAGAGGGAGGGTGTGGAGAAAGGGAGGCTAGGCAGGTAAGATGGGGGTTAGGGTAAGAAAACACTGATTGAACCCACTGATGAGTAAAGGGACCTTTCAGCAGGCATTGACTTTTCAAGAGAGATGCACTGTATGTTAGAACAATAGAGTCCCCCTGAGGCCCACTGTCTCAGCTGTAGCAGGTCCAGGCTGCCAGATGGAATGGGGTTTTCCCCTGTCTCTGCATGGGGGCAATGCAGGCATGCTTTTCATAACTCTGACAGGTGTGCAGCCTCTAATGCCTTCACTCTCAGCTTCCTGATGCATTTCATAAAAACCCATCTGCAAGGCTGCCTACAGCCTCGGTTTCTGAGAAGGGTACCCGTCGTGACTAACAAGCTATAAGATCACATAAAGAGATGATACAGAAAATATCCAATTTTACATAGGTACATATTAATTTTTTTTTGAAAAAGAGGAGCCTTCAAATTGAATCAGCATCAGGTCCTGAAAACTTGGATTCAACCTTATGGTTCTATTAGAATATTTGAAAATGATTTTAATGTCTTTTTCTTTTCTTTCTGTTTTTTCTTTTTCTTTCTTTCTTTCTTTTTTTTTTTTTGAGACAGAGTCTTGCTCTGTCACAAGGCTGGAGTGCAGTGGGGTGCGATCTCGGTTCACTGCAACCTCTGCCTCCCAGGTTCCAGTGATTCTCCTGTCTCAGCCTCCTGAGTAGCTGGGATTAATTTTTATATTTTTAGTATAGACGGGATTTCATCATATTGGTCAGGCTGGTCTCGAACTCCTGACCTCAGGTGATCTACCCACTTCGGCCTCCAAAATGCTGGGATTATAGGCATGAGCTACCGTGCCTGGCCTAATGCCTCTTTCATATGACTCAAAAAAGTCCAAGTTACTTTTCCTGTGTCTTCTGTATTTTCTCTTCTCCCATACGGCTTAGTTCATTGTCCTGGGTGCCCTCCCGAGTCATCCTTGCAGAAGTGTTTTCATCAGCATGAAGTAATTCGGGACACAGGCTTGAAACTGGGCTCTGTTAAGAACTGACTTGGGCTACTTGCTTCTAAAAGTAAATTATTCCCAATTGCTATTTGGTCATAGGTAAAAGATGGTTGAATAACAGCATTTTCACATGGTTCACCATAAGAATTCCTCTGTATTTTCTCTTCTACAAAATGGAAATAATAAAGTCTGTCTCACCTGATGGTGGTGAGGATGAAATGAGATAATCCATGTAATGTGTTTTGCACACTTCCTGGAATGTGGTCAATGCTCAGTAAATGTTAGCATTTATTAGTAGTATTAGTATTAATAGCTGTGAGTCCCAAAAGTGGCATTCTCTTTTCCCAAGCTAAAATCAAGTTGTTTCTCTAATAGTGAAGGAGGAGACAGCTATGGGAAATCATCACCAAACAGAATTGCCAACACATTCATTGTTGTCCTTAGGCTCCCCCTTAAGCTGCAATCTGTATCTCTTTATAATGGTCATAATAGCGAACACTCATCTTGTGCTTTGTTCTACCAGCTTAACACAAATGAACTCAATTAAGCCACATCCAACTCCTCAAGGCTGGGCATAATTATTTTCACTTGCCTGAGGTCACACAGCTAGTCAGACAGTCTAGATAAGGCTGAGTGTTGCAGAGTCTATGATTTTGACCTAAGTCACATGACCTTCACCCAGCTTGCCTTGCTTCAGAGTCTCTAGATTAGACCACATAAAATGACTGGCTCCTCTTGAGCCTATGGCCAGCTACAGCCCTTGAGGCCTATGCTCTGTAACACCAGCCATCCATCTCAGTTTGCAGGCTGCTGCGTATGTGTATTTTGGGTGTAAGGGAGACACACCTGGAGGGGTGCTCATGGGCGGGAGCTTCTGGAGGTTGCTCCTTACTCTACGGCTTCTCTGTTCAAACATCCCTCCCCTCAGAGAACTCTGTGGCTGAGTCCCTTGGCCCAGAACATCTGTTTATTTACATTTGCATATTCCTCACTCACTATTTAGTTAATTAGAGTAATATATACACAGAGTCATAAGTACCTGGGCCATATAGAACAACATAAAACAAGAGTTAAAATGTCCTTTCACCCCCTCACCTGTCTCTAGGTTTAACCATTTCTATTTCTAGCTCTTCTGGTGGTTATATCCAAACTTTAATTGTCTAAATGCTTATATTGCTTTTTCTTTGTTTTCCAACTTTAAACAGTGTTTATTGATTCCTTACTGTAGAAGAGGAATAATTTAACTTATTGTAGTAGCCTCCTAATTTTGCTTTTTTTGTTCCCTACCTATGTGATTTTAAAAAACATATTTAATTTATATTTTAAAAGACTATCTTTCTTGATATCTCAACTTCAGACAGTATTTTCTAATTCTGCACTATGAAATAAGAAATTCACCCTTTCTCCACAACCTGTCAGCTGTTCTATCACTTTTACATTGTTTAGATTGATAATATTTAAATTCTTTTCTGTAATTACCATTAAGCCTCTGTGTTTTGTTTATATGTTGATTTTTATAAGTTGGAAATCAATGAGTATTTACATTATGATTATGTAATTAGTATTCTCTTCAGAACCAAGTAGCGGGATTAGACACACAGAGAGGATGTAATTCTATGTTGTTAAATCTCTTTTATTTAAGGGGTGGGGGGGTGGTCTAAGAATCAATGTCAGAGGTATTCTGTTTTCATATGTTCTATTCATGCTTAGAATTCTGATACATTTTCATTTTTGTATATTTAGACCATAATTTTCTTTTACAACTCTTTTTTAATTTTCCTGGTATTCTTAACTGTTTTTCTTTTGCTTACAGAATAATGCTATTATTTCACCTTATCAATAGGTCATCTAGCTTCTTATTCCAGTTACTTCCTATAGGAAATTTTCTTGACTCTTGAAGACATTTTCTCAAACAGCTTTCTTCTCTTTTCTAATTTTCTTGGTTACTTTCTCGGCCCTGCAGAGAATTACCACTCTAGGATTTCAATTCATTTCCCTCTGGTTTACTCCCACTGTTTTTGGATCCCACGTTCTCTTAGATGTCTATTTCACTTGGTTAGAGTATGCTTTCAAATGATCTTTACACAGGGTGCATCAGAGGTTACCTTTCTGGGCCTTTGCATGTCTAAAAACTCCTCTATTCCCGCCTCCTTGATTGGTTTGGCTAGAATTCTAGATTTAAGATGATTTTTCCTCTGATCATTGAGTTCTAGCATATAGTTTTAGTATTGATGGTCTGATACTTGTTGCTTTGTAGGTGACCAACTTAATTGTTTTCTCTCTTAGAAACTTTTGGGTTATTTTTTATGCTTGGTGTTTCTAAACTTTATTATAAATAAAAACCCAGTTTGTATTTTTTTGGTAAGCTCAAGGCATTTGCTTGTTTTTCTGCATTTAAAAAATTATTTTCTCCCTTCCATTTACTCTGCACTCATTTTCTGGAACTCTCATTAAATGGATAGTTCATCTACTGTGTTAATTCTCTATATTGCTTAACTTTTCCCTCATATTTTCCATTTCTTTGTCTTTTTTAATCTGTGGGTCTGGAGGATTTTCTTGAATTTGTCTTCTAGTTGTTCTATTTGTCTTTTTCTTTAGCAACTGCATCTCTAATGTGCAATAACTCTGTTTTGCACTTTGAATGTTTTATTTTTATAGCACCAATTTTGTTTTATTTATGTAATATTTCTTTGAATCTCTCTGTGCACTCTAGTTGGAATTATTTTAAAAGTTCACTTATATTTGGTTTTCTCTGGAGTCAGTGTTTTATTTGTTCATCTATATTTACTTGTGATGGTGATTTTTCTCAAATACTTAGTCATCCTTGGAAGTCTATTATATTTTTTGAATGAAAGAGTAAGTTGATTAATTTCTGAAGCCAGCAAAAATTTCCTTTGTGGGTGTCTAGTCCTATTTTCTTACCAGGCTTCTTTACTAAATGGAAGACAATTAAAGTCACAAAGTTTCTGCCCTTATGCTATTTATAATTTTAAGAATGCATACATCATATATACAACAGAATCAGTAAATATAAAACTCTGATAAAAATTATGAAGAGAAATAACAGGGTTTTATGAGGGAGTATAGCAGGGAGATCTAATTTAGACTGGAGATTTGGGATGACTTTTCTGAGGAGGTGACATTTACACTGAGGTTTAAGGTGGCTTGATTGCCTGGAAGAGTGGATGAAAGAGCCTTCTAATCAGAGAGCATAGCATGTCCAAAGGCTCTACAGCAGGAAAGAGGATGGTGTGTTCTAGGCACTGAAAAAAGGCTTGTGTGGCTATGATGTTATCAGGGCAAGAGTACATGAGGTTGGAGTTAAAAAAAAAAAAATAGCCAGAGGCTGGGTCATGGAGACCTCGAAGATTCAGTTACAGGAAGATAATTTATTTCTCAGTGCAATGATAAATCTTTAAATGACTTTAAGCATGGGAGTAATATGATCAAATTTATGGTTTATAAATACTCTTCTGATTATTTTGTGGCTAATGGAATGGAGGTCTTAGCAGTAGAAACAGAAAAGAAGTTAGAAGGTTTTTACAGAAGTGTAGGCAAAAGAAGGTGATAGAACAAGGTAGATACATCAGAGATAGAGAAAAGTGACAGGATCAAATTGTGGATGAGAAATAAGGAGCTAGAGGGAAGTGGCTTCATTAATGGCTCTTAGATTTCTGGCCTGCATAACTAGGCCAGATACCAGATACCTGCATAACCAGGTCGAGATACCACCTGGGGATGGCACACTCTGGGAAAACCAGGTTTAGAGGGAAGATCATGAGTTTAGTTGGGTAATGTTAGGTGTGAGATGGTTATGAGACATCCAAGTGTGAATGTCTAGTGGGCCTCTTGACACTTGGATCTGGAGAGACTTGTGCCAAGAAGGCCAAATGAGCATGCTTCAGGAAGGGAAGGAAATGGCCAGTTGTGTTGAGTGACATCAAGCTGGCAAATAAACATAGATAAGATTTATTCAAGTTTGAAGCAAAGAGATTTTTGTATGACCTTGGAAAGGGTGGTCCTATTAGAATGATGGACTTAGGGGCCAGGCTGTGTGGACTGAGAAGGAAGTGGGCCGAGAAGGAAGTAGAAGGTGGGCATGAGGGTTGCCTAAACAACCCCTTCAAGAGTAGCTGGGAAGGGGAAGAGAGGGCAGCTACTAAAGGAATGTGTCACATAACACAGATTTCCATGTCAAAATTATTCATTAGGCTGTGCACTCCAGAGGGCAGGAACCATTTCTTCAACTTCTTTCAGTCCTCTGGGCCAGCATAGTACCTGGTGAATGACAGTTCACTAAACCATGTTTATTGAACCTATTGGAAAATATGAATCCTTAACAAAGAGGACCATTCTACTGCACTACAGCAGGTAGAGCTGGCTCAATGCTTAACACCCCCTGCTGTTTTTAAGGTTGATGTCAGGTCCAGATAACCACAGACTGTTGACAGCCATGGCTTGCGTAAGTTATCCTTATCCGCCTGACCCTTTGGGAGTTAGGCTGCTGAAGGTTCTGCTTGGGAAAAGTCAAAAGGATCCAGTGGATATCTTGGTTAACTCTAGGGACTAGTTTTAGGGTTGAACCGTTCTCTCAAAATAATAGCTGTAGACCTTCCTTATATTTATTGAGTACCTACTATGTATTTATCACCGTATCATGTATTTTTGTTTGTTTTAAAATCCAATTTTCAGTTATTGTCCATATTTGATAGATGGGAGCATGAAAGGTCAGAGAGGATAAGTATATTTCTGATATGGTTTGACTGTGTCCCTGCCCAAATCTCATCTTGAATTGTACCTCCCACAATTCCCATGTGTCACGGGAGATACCCAATGGAAGTTAATTGAATCATGGTGGGGGTGTCTTTCCTGTGATGTTCTTGTGATAGTGGATAAGTCTCACAATATCTGATGGCTTTAAAAAATGGTAATTTCCCTGCACAAGCTCTCTCTTTGCCTGCTGCCTTCCATGTAAGATGTGACTCGATCCTCCTTGCCTTCTGCCATGATTGTGAGGCCTCCCTAGCCACGTGGAACCATAAGCCCATTAAACCTCTTTCTTTTGTAAATTGCCCAGTCTTGGGTATGTCCTTATCAACAGCAAGAAAAATGGACTAATACAATTTCCTAAGGTCAGATATGTTGTACTAGCTGAGTCAGGATTTGAATCCAGGTCTTCTGATTTCACTGGGCATACACTTTCTAAAGGTTAGAAAATTAGCAGGGTAGATGAGGACCAAGACAAGTTTTAATAGTCCAAAAATCTTTGGTATGTCTTTTCAGTGACTTTTGAACGACATGAAAAGCAGACAATTAAATGATCAGCGGTGGGAGGGAGCGTAGAAGAGAGGAGGAGGAGGGGCAGCTGAAGAGTTTGATTCTTTGATGGGATGAGATGTCTCATGTAATTCAGGTGAGTGGGCCTCTGAGGGGCTGTACCCAGGATGCTCATAAAATGATGGTTTTGTGCTCCAGCCTTTTTTATCTTTAATAAATTGTGTTGTGTATATTTAAGACACAGAACATGATGTTTTAGGATACATATAGATAGTAAAAAGCTTCTATAGTAAAGCAAATTAATATATTCATTATCTCACATAGTAACCTATTTTTTTGTGGCCAGATCGGCTAAAATCCATTAATTTAGCAGGAGTCCTATAGGCAGTACAATTTTATTACCTACAGTAGTCGTGTTGTACATGAGGAGCTCAGGACCTCTAGATGTGTCATCCTACATATCTGTCACATCTCCCCTGTCTCCTCTGTCTGCACCCCACCTCTGCTAACCACTGTTTTGTTCTCTCTGTATATTTGAATTTTTTTTTTTTTTAGATTCCACATATAAGTGAGAGCATGCAATATTTTTCTTTCTTTGTCTGGCTTATTTTACTTAGCATAATGTCCTCTGGGGCATTCATGTTGTGGCAAAAGGCAAGAGCTCAATCTTTTTTAGGACTGAATAGTATTCCATTGTATATATGTACCATAACTTTTTTTTGTTTGTTTTTTCAGACTGAGTCTTGTTTTGGTTCCCAGGCTGGAGCACAGTGGCATGGTCTCAGCTCACTGCAACCTCCGTCTCCTGGGTTCAAGCAATTCTCTGCCTCAGCCTTCCAAGTAGCTGGGATTACAGGCATGAGCCACTGTGCTCGGCCTGTACCACAGTTTTTTATCCATTTTTCCATCAAAGGACACTTAGGTTGTTTCCATATCTTGGCTATTATGAATATGATATTGTGATATGATATTGTGAATATGGCTTGGCTTCAATGAACATGACGGTGCAGACATCTTTACAAGGCAATGATTTCATTTCCTTTGGATATATTTCTGGAGGAGGAATTGTTAGGCCACGTGATAGTTCTATTTTTAATTTCTTTAGAAAGTTCTGTAGTGTTTTCTATAATGGCTGGACCAGTCTACATTCCCACCAGTAGTACATAAGAGCTCCCTTCCTCCACACCCTTGCTAACATTTGTCGTCTTTGGACTTTTTGACAATATTTGGCTCCAATCGCATGGCTTTTTCAGGGAGGTGAGGATTCCAGGCTATTTTTGTTTGTTTGTTTTATTATTCGTCAGCTTTTGCTTTATGAAATAGAATGTATGGCGGAAACGGACTGTGACTTGTGATATACCAACGGCAAAAACAAACAAGTCAACAGACTAAAGAATATTTTTGTTTAAGATTTAAAAATACTTTGTTTTTCTCATTGCAAATGTAATACATGGTCGTAGAGAATTTGTTAAACGATTGAATTCTGCAGAAGAAAATAAAAATCACTTCAAGGTTGTGTGGCCTAAAGTTCAACATTGTTCACATTCTGTTATATTTCTTTCCAGACTAAAGAATGTTTTTGAAAAATCCAAAGCTGCATGAAACTTACATAACATATTGAAAGGAATGATGGGCAGTTCTCTTTTTCTTTCTGTAGGCACATTTGACCTTACGCTAATGAAGGAAAGGAAGAGTCTAGTTTTCCTTTAAAAGTCCATAGAAAGAGAATATGTACAGCCACCTAGGGCACTACCTTCCTGTGGACCCTACAGCCTGGAAGCCAGGAAGCTCTTTCAGTCTCCTAATCAAAATCCCTCCTTTTTTTTTTTATACCCATCTCCTTTAGTCCTGGCAGCAGTAGAAACATCTATTCAATAAACACACAAAATAGTTACACTCAACTTGCTGTTGAGGCAGCTAATATTTACCAAAATGAGCTTAAACCAAAATATAAAACCAAGAAGGAACTAAACTGTCTTCATTACTGTGATTGGCTCAGGATCTCAATTATAACTGAGGAAATAGCGGGAGGTAAAAACAAAAGCAAAGGTCAACTAGAGGACGTTTAGTGACCACATGAGGAGGAAGCTCTTTTAATAACAGAATCATAAAAAAAGTGTTCATGAACAGATGTGCTTCTCTCTAAAAAATATCCCAAAGCTCTCACAGCTGGATGGTGGCAAGCTGGGTCCAGAACCCAAGCTCTCAGACTCTCTGGCAGAAACGAATGTGGATAAGTGCCCAGTCCAGTGTCTGAAACATAGAAGCACTCATTAGGCATGTTTTCTTTTTCCTTTCCTTTGCCCCATCTAATGTGCACCAACTCCTCCCCACCCTTTTTAAAAATTTTTTTATTTTTGAGACAAAGCCTCACTCTGTTGCCAGGCTGGAGTGCAGTGCAGTGGTGCGATCTCGGCTCACTACAACCTCTGCCTCCTGGAACAAATGATTCCCCTGCCTCAGCCTCCCAAGTAGCTGGGACTACAGGCGCGTGCCACCACACCCAGCTAGTTTTTGTATTTTTAGTAGAAATGGGATTTCACCCTGTTGGCCAGGATGGTCTTGATCTCCTGACCTTGTGAACTGCCTGCCTCAGCCTCCCAAAGTGCTGGGATTACAGGCATGAGCCACTGTGCCCGGCCGCACCAACACCCTTCTAAGTTGTGCAGCACACTCTCAGACCAGTGATATTTAATAAGGCTATGAAGTTTCATGGCATGGACATTGGCATTGGCATTGACGTCTTCATAGTGCACACATTTCCTGGTTCTCCACATTGGTAGGACTTATGGAAAACATCTTTGATCACAAGGCTGTTTCAAACAGTTATGAGAGAACTTATTAAAATAATCCATCAGTGAATACAAGAAACTTGGGTTTCTAATTTTTTTTTAATCACAACCTGCTTTTATCCAGATTTTGCATGTGTTTATGTATTTAAAAAGCCATGGCTATCAGCTTAAGTACATGGGGATCTAAAATTGCAGTAGCACCCCCAAATCAGGAAATGTTCGAGAAACCCCCATAGTAGGGCCAGACAGGAGAGGTCACCCTGAAAGACAGGAACCAACAATACTGTTTGTTCATTCCCTCTGGTGCTGACTCTGTCTATCCACGTTTGCATTTTCCTCCACTCCCATCCTGCGTGCCTCCCCACCCCCTTTTCCCATCTGCAGGCTCCCTATTCTTATCAAAAGCTGCTCCTCTTCTCCAGATCATGTAATGCCCGTTACCATAGCACCCGGGTACTTCACGTTATTAAGACAATCTCTTTATTAGTAAGGCGGCTCCTCCCAGGAAGCCAGGAGACTTGGAGCCCATTTGACAAGATGATGAACCTGTGTCTTGGAGGCTTAGAGATTTATGAGGGGGTCAGGACAGGCAGAATCAGAGAACTTGGACCTCATGCTGTACTCCTGGCCTGCACCTCACTGCTTAGAGAGGGACTGAGACTCTCACAGCCATATTTCATTCTGTCGCCTTTTTCCTTTTCATCATGCACTCACAATAATTATACATGTTATTACACTTCATGTTTTACAAAAGGCTTTCAGATACACCCCTTCTTTCAATCCTCACAATTTCCCTGTGAACTAAAAATTTTATGCTCATTTTAGGCTGAACAAACTGCAAACTGACGTTTAGAAGGCCCTAACTACTCAAGATCATATAGACACTCAAGGGTAAAGGTGGGCCTCAAGACCAGACCCTGTACTGTCTCTACAACCACTTCTCTAATCCTAGACAAGCAGACAGATTGAAAGATAGATAGGCAGACGGAGAGACAGATAACCCTATACTTTTGCAGAAGGAGTACTCAGTAATTATCTGTTGATTTGTTGGACTAAATGTGTCTTCTTTTGAATCAAATGTGTTTCTACTGACTCCCATCACAGGCCTTAGATTACTCGCCCATTAGAGGAATAGGCTTAACAACTATTTTTTTGAGCACCTACTATGGACAAGGCACTGTTGAAAGTGTTGGGGGCATACAAAGGCTGTCCTGTATCACATATATTCTTAAAGACAGTGAAGAGTGGATGAGACGTACACTGCACACACAGCTATAATCAAATGCAGAGTGTGATAAATGCCATTCATTTATTCACCAAATATTTATTGCCCATCAACTATTAATACATTCCAGGCACTGGGAATTCAATGATGAATAAAAGAGGTGTGGCCTTGTCCTCACGGAGCTTCCTATTGTGGAGGAAGGCAGATGTTAAACCTGGTTAGACAGTTATTTAAGTATAATTGTGATACGCACTGGAGAGGAAGATTGCATGTACAGTAAGAAACCTATGTGGAAACACAGGTGCCAACTTTGGCCAGGATGGGAGGATGTGGGGCACAGCTGGGAAAGGTTCCCACAGAGGAGACTTTGATCCAGAGAGGTGGGAAGACATGCCTGGTCCCCAAGAAGGAAACTGGGCTCCCTGTCTCATTACAATGAGGCCAAACCCTTGGTGTGGAAGCTGAACATCAGCTAAAATGCAAAAGCAAAAGACATGAGTAATGAGTTTATAGTAGCAGAAGGCTAAGTGATACCAGTCTGTGAGTATGCTTCACAATGAGAAAGCTCAGAGGTTACACAGCTTAGTAGCTAGTTGTAGATCAGAAATAGAGGTACATGATGCTGCGGACTCGTGGGTGGGGATGAGAGCTCAAGAGCAAGGAGAGACAGAGAAACAGAGAAAGAGATGCACGGGACAGAGGAGAGAGAGAGGGAGAACAAGATAGAAAGAGACAGTGACTACCTAGTTAGGAAGGATCAGGGAGAGGAACGTTCAGGACGCCCAGAGAAGGATAGGATGGGATTCATCTGAAATGGTGGGTAGTGGGGAAGATGGTGTCCCAGGATGGGAAAGCAGTTTGAGCAAAACCTGGGAACAAGGAATGTGCAAAATGTGTATGGGAAAGAGTACTTGTGTACTTTTCTAGACACTGAAATGTGCTCATTCAAGTGAGGGCTAGAGGGCATGGAGAAATGAGATGAAACCCAGTGTAGATATCTCTGTAGACAAAGGAGAAGCCATTAAAAGTCTTTGGTTCAAGAGCCCAGTGTAGTGGCGTCCGCCTGTACCCAGAGGCTGAGGTGGAGTGGTTGGGCTACAGGTACATGCCACTGTATGTAGATTGCAAGAGCCCAGGAGTGCAAGGCTGTGGTGAGCTATGATCACACCACTGCACTTCAGCTTGGGCGATAGAACAAGACCCTATTTCTAAAAAGGGGAAAAAAAGGTCTTTGGTCCTAGGAGTCTCATAAGAGCTGTGTGTTAGGAGGATTAATCTGTCAGAAGTGCACAGGATGGGATGGGTGGGAAAGGTAGGGAGGAAGGGTGGCAGCCCATCCACCTCCCTCACAGTGTCTTCCCGGTCTACCACTGACAAAACAGTCAATAAATGGAAGTTTAAAAATAGTCCTCTGCCCACTCTCACAGAAAAAGGGTGATTCATTTTTCGTACTGATCATTATTGTTTTTCTTAATTACCAGGCAGGACTGATCCCTCACTGAAGTGTGGAGAGGGCATATCCCTGTCCCTCAAACAGTCAGGAAGCAATGGCTGTTCGAGAACTGCTTATTGAATTTCCTCCCTTTTTGCTTTTGCTTTCGGTGGCCTGTGGTCCTTGGAAGCTCTCTTCATCTGCCAGGCTGTCAAGAAATCTCCTCCGTCGCCATTGCCATCTCTATCTCTGCTTTCATACCCTTTCAGTCTTGGCTGGCTGAGGCCTGCCAAGGATCTGGACCACAGGTGTCTGTGCAGGACCAAGTGGCCTCCTGTGGAAGGGAGTGGGGGTTCAACATCAGCCTCACACATAGGCTTTGATTTGGCGTCAGAAAGGCTCTGACCCCTAAATATCTGTGTCCCAGCCTGCTGATGTGTCTGAAATTCCACCATAAGAGTCGCTGATGTTTGGGCCATTTCAGAAATAGCGTAGCATCCTTAACAGCTGCTTGTGGGTGAGGTCACAGGCAGCCAGAAAAGCCTTCCTCTCTGCCAAAGAATTGGTTTCTAATCTTGACTCCACTACTAACTGTGACTTTGGAAATTGGACTAAAATGGCATTAATATCAACTCCTCAGAGTAACCAGAAGGCATCAACAAATAACCTCTGATGCTGTCATGTGGCATACTAAGTTCAGATTTGGCTTTCTGCAGATACAATTCTCTAAGGCTGTGATTCTCACATCATGCTCATGAGAATCCCCCATGGAGCTTGTTAAATGGACGTATGTCCAGGCACACTGAAGCCCCAGATTCTGATTCAGAGGGTGGGACACGTCCCAGAAGTCTGTGTGTTTAGCCACCTTCCAGATGAGTCTGATGTAGACGGTGCCTGGAGGCTTGGAGCCACCCTGTTGCAGGTGGAATGTCTCAGACCCCATATTTCTCTGACTCTCATGATGCTACTCTATGGTTGATACCAGCCAAACTGGGTCTAGTCCCTCTTCAAAGGCTAATATAATACACTGAATACAGAGCTTTCTCAAACTCTGATATTGGTAAACATTCTGATTTTGTCCTTCTCTACCTGCACCCCCTGCCCAATCTTTTCCTCAATCAACTATTTCTCTACATACAGCTATGTCTATTCATTTTCACTACTGGACAGAGTTATCCAAATCCTGGTGGTTAGCATGGCTCTCTCTCAATTCCTTCCAAAACTACATGCCTTCTGGCCTTTTGATATTAGCTGCCTGGAAATAGGGGTGGTTACAGAAGGGGTTATGTAGTGTTTGGCTTTCAGCAGTAAGAAAACTATGTCTCTATTGAACATCTACTCAAAAGGCCTTCCCTGCTACAGAGGAAATCATTCTGGCAGCATAAATTCTCGTGTCCTAAAATCCAATATCCTTTCTGAGTGTAGCCTTCTTGAATTTTGCTGTAACAATATCTTATACACATTTATGAATGAGGTACAAAAGCATATTGTAAATTATCAGGTGTTATCCATGTAGACAATTTCATTATTTAGTTTATATAATTGCAGGACCTTCCTATGATGTAAATGCCTCAGAACAGAACAAGGTTGGTTTTGTCTAAGGCCTACCTTGTGATATCAACATGCTTTGCTCAGTGGATCTTTGGAGGAAATCACATAGTGGCTTTTCCTGCCATACAAAACCTATTCCCAAGAGCTCTTAAATGAAAACCAAGTCAAATAATAGACATTTGCCCTTATGTAAATATAGTTCGACAAGTGGTGGGGGCCTTTGAGTTGTGCCGAGGTTGATGGTGAGGCTCCTGACGTCCCTGTCTGCCCCACCCTGCTCAGCTGCCAGCAATGATAATCTGCCTCCTGCAGTCACTGGATGGTATATTTAGAGCCTCTCCCCAAGAGTAAGTGGGATCTGAAAATAGACTGCTTTGCCTGAGTGTGATTGGGTTGCAGCCTCCAAATCTACACCTGAATACATGAATACATGTAGCCAGTAGCCAGTACACAGTGGTTCTTAATATATGTCTGTTCAACAAAATCTAAGTGTCAGTGACTTGGTCTCAGAAGTTGGGCTGTATTTTTACATTTCCTCCTCTCTCAGGGACTTGAACAGACTTTCCTGAGCTCTCATGCTGACATCTATTTTTTTGGCTGGGAATCCTTGGATCTGGACCCAGTCTAGATTAGAGTGTCTCACATTTGCACTGCTGTCCCCTCTTTAGAGGGGACCAGATGTTTTCCCCTGGTCTCTGCCCTATTCTTCTCTCAGTGTGGTCACAGTTGTTTTGTATTCTGAGAGCTCCCATGTGCAATGCAGCTGTGGTTGAGTTGTGTATGACAGGGAAGGTTTTGTGATCATCATTTGGCTGGGAACCAAGAGATGGAGGCATCTATGCAATGGTTCCTTCTACCTTGGAAATTTTGTAATAGTGTTACCTAGTTTGGAGTTAAGGGTAATTATGCTACTCATAACTCATAGCTTACACCTCTGTAAGAGCAGGGATAGAGTCTGCCCAGGGACAGAGTTCATTGTTGTAATCTCAGCATTCATTCAATAAGCATTCATTAGGCACTTACTGTGTACAAAGCAAAATGCTACATTCTTTGACAATATAAAGATGAATAAAACATTGTCCCTGAACTCAAAAGAAGATTCCAGTTTAACAATTGGTTTTGATAGTAAGGGAAATTAAATTAGTGCTGTAATAAAGATGTAAGCATTTTTGGAGAGAGCAGTGGAAGTATTAACTGTAAGGGAAGACTTGATAGAAAGACTGGCCTTTAATGAGTAAGATTTTGATGGCAGAGGTGGAGTGGTGGGAGCATGCCATGCTGAGGACACAGTGCCAGGAAACCTCAAGTCAGTATATGCTATGTCTACACAGCAGATGGCCATAGCCACCACATCTCCCACTAAGCAAGAGCTTCTTGGGTTCATAAGCCCCAGTTGTGTGTACTAGCAGATGGGCAAAGTGGATCTTATTTGTTCCTTGGAATTATCCGGGAAACAGTTTCTCATTTTGTGCTGATGGGTTTTTCTTAGCTTGTTATGAGAATGTTCTCATGTAAGTCAATGGTTCACAAACTCATCTGCACATTAGAATCACTGGGGTTCTTTTGATAGTTCCAAAACCCAGACCACAATCCCACATTAATTGAATAATCTCTGGAGGTGAACATGGGTATGAGTAATTTTTTAAGCTTCCTGGATGATTCCAACTTGCAGGCAAATTTGGGAATCATTTTCTTAAGGCAAACTCAGTCAATTGGTTTCACCAGTGTCTTGAGCAATTAGCTATGATGCAAACTTACAGTTGGTTCCTAAGCTGTGGATGATATATTTTAGATATAATTTGTGCCTTTGGACAGGCCTTTTGGAAATGGCCCTGTTTTGAATGATAGATGAAACCGTTCTAATTTAAAGCTAATCATCAATTTTTCTGATTTAGGTGCCCATTTCCATCATCAGAGGGTCTTAGTCATCAAGACTGGTGTATTTCACTAGTGCTAGCATTGAGCCTGTCCACATAGGAGTCTGTTTCCAGGAAAACGAGTTCATGAAAATGAAAATCAGGCTGTTAAAAATTGTTGGAACCTAGGAATGGGAATACTCACTTCCTCATGCCCAGTGCCCTGGAGTTGACATCAGGATATCTCAGCATAATCAGGAAACTTTTATTCATTCATGCATCATGTATTTACTGGGTTTCTGCTATGAGTTAGGTTCTGGTATTAAAGGCTTTAGGAGCTACAAAAATGACTCAAACTCAGTTACTAGTCATCTAGTAATAGGGTTTTTCAGGTGCAGTCATGATAATCATACAAGAGGGAAAATATTGAGAGACACAAGAGTGGTGAGTTATGGGGGGGGGTGTCATAGAAAAATGGTGAGTCATCTGTCTGACCAGCAAGTGAAGGTGAGGCAAAGCCAGGAGTTGATTGACATGGACATGTCAAGCAAAGAATCATGGGTGAGACAATGAAACAATGGAATTCACTGCAGGGTAGGAATGTTCAGAGCTCCCATGTTATGACCAGAACATAGTCAGACCTCCCATGTTAGGTGGTTCAGATCTCCGATGTTAGATGGCCCGACCATGTTAGATGGCTCATGTTAGATGGCCAGACCATCTAGCCTGGGAGATCTGAGCACTGTTACCCCCCAGCTTCTCGGATGCACTGACTTCATTCTCTCCTCAGGGCTGTTAGACCTATTGTTCTCTCTTTGTGATCTACCCTCTCCCCATCCTCCTGCTTTCTTCCCCAGATTGGATCCTACTCATCCTTTAGATCTGAATGTAACTGTCATTTTCTCAAAGAAGTCTGCTCTGACCTTCCAATTTATGTGAGATGCCCCTCCTGCAGTCTTTCGTCTCATCCAATTATTTTCCTTCATAGCTCTTATCATGGTTTATGCTGGTATATATGTTTCTACAACTGTTTAATATCCGTCTCCTCTATCAGGCTGCATGAGCTCCATGAGGTCAGGGACTATACCTATCTTTTCTCTTATTACATCCCCACTGGTTGTTAGGCAGTAAGCTCTCAGTAATTATTGGCTGAATGATAAGTGAATACGTGATTAACAGCAAAGAAAAAAAAAACAACTATGTATAGGAGGAAGCCCATCCCCATTAACACAAACATAGATAGGAAGCATATCATTAATGAGAGATGGATTGTGATCTTGAGAAAGACACATGACTAGATGTCAGAGTTGGGACCTGGCTTTTATGCTCATTTCTTTCGCTACCTAGTTGTGAGACCAGATCCAAAATCCAATTTGTTCAAGCAACTGTCTTTCCTTCTCTGATTTCATAATCTTAGTCTCAAATTGCCCATTTATAAAACTGGGGTAACAAAGCCTATTTAAGTCTAATATTGGGGATAACACATTGAAACTTAATGTACTATTATGTAGGTATTACAAAAATATAAAAATATTAATACATAATATTAGTATAGAGATATTTGCATCTAAATTCTATATCTAATGTTTGTTGGCCATTGTCAAATGAATGAGTTTGGGTTTACATTTGTATTTGCTGCAAAATACTATTTTATATCACCATGGGTCTAAAGAAAAAAAAGAAGAGCAGATGTAAAGCTATATCCTTTGATTACCTGGGTGATATAAAATATTACGGGCTGAATTTGGGTCAAACAGTCAAACATACTAGTCAAGATGAATGCTCTTTTCATTTACTCAAAGGCACTAATGGCTTTGGTAAAAGCAGAACATATTATTTAAGAGGACTAGATAATTAGCCTTGACAAGAAGTAGGCCAAGAATTCCTGTGAATGAATTAGCTAATTCCTTCTATAGACATTGAGCATTTGGTCTTTCACTTGACATCCTAATGAGAGTTCAGTAACAGCTGGAGACACTATAGTAACTGAAGTCAGTGGAGTTGTTTGGGAAGGGCCTAGATTAGAAATACCAGCAACTTAGGATAACATTGTCATATCAATAATGGTCTTAGGGAAGACACAATGATGCCAAGCCAAAAAAACAAAACAAAACAAAACAAAAAAGTGGGTTAAAAAGAAAAACCACATTCATATTTCTTGAACTTTAGGCAAACTGTATGGTTTGTTATGGGGTATTAAGCCATATGGAAGATATCATAAGAAAAGCATACTGGGGTACTGTTTGGTATATTGTTTTTGACATATTTAATTATGTCAAGCATTTTTGATGCAAAAATATTTGTTGAGCACCTACTGTGTATTTTAGCACTTAGGTGAGAAAACAAAAACACATAATACATTATCACTATATTAGAAGAGTTAACAATCATGAAGATAAGACACATTCAAAGGAAAGATAATGATTCCTTTCCATTGCACTGGGGGTGCCATAAGGCCATACATGCTAAGTGTCACTTGAACACATTGGACAATAAGTTTTGTCAGACCTAGGCTAGGGAGACATCTTTGTGGATAAGTGTGGTCATAGTGGGAACTAAGATGGAATTTGAGAATTTTAGAGATGAGAAAAGGCAAATAAATGGGCATGAACAATGAACTATGTGTCAGTCCTTTTTATGTTGCTGTAACGAAATACCTGAGGCTGGGTAATTTATAGAGAAAAAAGGTTTAATTGGCTCACAGTTCTGGAGGCTGTTCAAAAAGCATGGTGTCAGTCTCTGTTCAGCTCCTGGTGAGGCCCAGGAGGCTTTCAATCATGGCAGAAGGCAAAGGAAGAGCCTGGGTGTCACATGGTGAGAGAGGGATCAAGAGAGTGGAGGGGGAGGTCCCAAACTCTTAAACAACCAGATCTCCTGTGAGGTAACTGAGCAAGAACTCACTCATCACCAAAAGGACAGCATTAAGACATCTGTGAGGGATCCACCCCATGATCCAATACCTCCCACTAGGTCCCACCTCCAACATTAGGGATCACATTTCAACATGAGAGCTGGAGAGGAAAAACATCCAAATTATATCAAACTGGAAGCTGGAAGTGCCACTCCCTTTCTCTGACAGTTTCTTCTGACCTGGCTGTAGGGACATGAACATACCATGCCCCTACAGCCAGATCAGAAGCAACTGTCAGAGAAAGGGAGGAAAGAAAATCAGGAAAATATTAATTCTTCACATTTGTTTTACAACGCAATTGTATAGAACTTTGCAATGTAAAAATGAGCTCCTGCCCAACTCTTATCACATATGAGCCACAAAACCAAAACTAAATCCAGAAACCTCAGTGAGGCAGGCAGCATGGATGTTTTTCCCAGAGAGTGTGTATCCTGGGCCTTGTGATTACTGCCCCAAAGCACTTTGCTCTCCATAGAGCTCACCTGATGGGGTGAGACACCTCTTAAACGGTGAGGCTTTTCCATGCCAGGTTAGGATTTGGTTTTTCTTCTGTGAGGAAAAGAAATTGACAATGTACTGAACTTAAAAAAAGGTAAAGAAAGAGTCTGCCGTAAGCCACCAACAGATCATCTTGACAATGACCTTGGACAAGTCTGTAGACTGTGCTTTTTAAAGAATGGTTTTGAGTACTTGAGTACTTGGAAAAACCCTTGCAAACACGGGTTCACCAAAAAGCCAGTTTAAGTAACTCATTTCCTTCTCTAACATGCATACAATAGAAAACTGTAGCTTGTAAGACACTTGCTTCAGATACCACCATGGAGAAAATAGACAATTATGGAATGAGTGATGGATTAGTTTGCATTCAGTTTTAAAGTTGAAGGCAATACTGGAACTCAAGTAGCTCTGCTCCATCATTTTACAAATGAGAAAAGGGAGAGGAGCCATGAAGTGATTTGCTTAGTTACATCCTCTTCCTCTTCGACCTCCTCCTCCTCCCCATCATCAGCATCCAATTAGATTACATGTATTGAACGTTTAGTATTTAACTGGTATATTTCAAGTGCTTAACATGTATTGACTCATTTGATCCTCATAGTAACCCTATAAGGTAACTGAGGCTCAGGGAGATTTAGTCATTTGCCAGTATCATGAGGCTGTAAGCAATGGAATGGGGATTTGTACCCAGAAAGGTTGGTTTGTAAGTTGGTGCTTTTACTATACATATAGCCTTTCAAGGCCATATAACTAGTAAGTAGCAGAGTAAGCTGTCTAAGGTACTAATGAATCGACTTTCTGGTGATATAAGATGTTGTCTTTGCTGTGTCCATGTCAACATTTTTATCAGTGAGTTGAATAAGATATAAAAAAGCAGTTCATCAGATTTTCAGAAGTCATGAAATAGGGGTCTGAATAAGAAATACTTTGGAGAACAGAAGCAGGATCCCAAAAGATTTGGGATGAAGAATGAAGCCAAAAAGTTTTAACTTCAGAGGAATATAGTAAGCATTTCATACAGGTCCCCAAACCGATTGCCCGAGGATGGCATTAAGAATGTGCATGAGAGAACACAACATGGGGGAGGTAGGAGTGGGGAGATTTTTATCAAGTTAGTTCTACATGAATTAACACGCAGAGTTGCCCAGCTAACGGCCAGTGAGCAAATGATTCTCCTGTACCCGACATTACTTACATCCACTGGATCTTCATCCCAGCATCAGTCAAGGCAGCTCTGGACTCTCCAAAGCTCTTTACAGGAATGGCCGAGATCTTTCTTCCTCCTTTCTAACATGTTTTTGCTTTGATTCCTCATTTTGGCCTCCTCTTTTGTCATCGTGACTTTGTTCCTGCCTCTGACCTTTTATTCTACATTTTTGTTTTGGCTTCTCCTCGCACTTGAATGCTGATTTTTTTCTATGGGGCCCTGATTTGACTTACCTCTTTGGCTCTGTGTCTTGTGCTGCATGAGGAGAAAATCTCTTTTTTCCAGCCCGTCAGAGCTCAGCCCAGGAAATGGACCTTCAGTGGGTATGTTGACAGCACACCATCACCCTGCCGAGGCATATATCATGAGGAAAAGGTTTGGACCATATCGAGAGTACTGCATCCAAGTCTGGCCAACCCTCTTCCTCACTGTGAGGGTATCTATGTAAATTGAAGTACATTATTAGAAAAAGGACAGGTTGTGAATAGACATGAACACTTGGTGATACACAAAATTACTGAAAGAGTCAGAAATGCCTAAAGAAAGGGAGATTATGGGTGTAGCAGATCAATCTTGGAATTTGCAGAGGATCCCACTGTGAAAGACTTTTTGTCTTTCAGGCTTCTCTTGTGGTGTGGCTCCTGGAAGCCGCCTAGCACCTGTGGCCAGAAACTGTAGGAAAAAGGAGTAGATTTCATCTCTGTAAGAAACTTCCTTGTGGTGAAAACTGCCTAGAGATGGAATGAGAAAATGGTGAGCTCCCCATTATTGGAGGTGTTCAAGTATAGGCTGAGCGGTGACAATTACGAAAGCTGTATGACAGTCCCAAACATCAGCGTGTGCCTAGATTCTTTCATTTCGGGTCAGTTCCACACAAGACAGGCTCCGTGTCAGTGAGGACCCAGTGGTGTTTTTGAACAGGTGGCAGAAAAACAGTGATATATAAAATAAATGCAGAGAGAGATCTCCACATCAAGCCAACCCCTCCTCCTTACCTGTAAGTTCTCCATGTGAGTGAGCTCTGGGCTCCCAACTGCACTTGTCAAACTCCCATTGTTAGAGCACAGATAAATGCTTCCGGCCACCCAAGCAGGAGGGGCCCACCTCAACTTGAGGGCTGCTCTATTTTAGTTTTCCGTAGCTGGAGATTGAGTATCACGCTTTTCTAATCTTGTACTTCTGAAAGGGCCCTGTTTTCTCTTGAACCCTACCCACTCCTTTCACAGATCAAATACCAACTACATCAGACAGATAGAAGCTCGAATGAGAAAATGCATTTTAATAAAACCCCATTGATTTTTGTGGATGCAAGTCAAGGAACGGGCACCTAAAGAGTCTTCCATCCCCTGCCACCTCCCCCCTCTCTCCTGGCCTACACCGGGCGGTCACACATCGATTGGCTTCCTAGATAATAGATGGTGCCACCCGGTAGGGACCTCTGGGGACGCGCCGGGAGCTGGAAGAGTCGCACGCAGCAGCCCAGCCCTGAGTTAATCAAACTAGCAACAGGATCTCAAGCAGCAGCAGCAGCAGCGACTGCGGTGGCAAGAGTAGCGGCGGCGGCGGCGGCGGCGGCGGCGGCAGCGTTATGCGTGATTACTGACAGGCACCAGCTGCTGCCGCCACAGCCGTCTCAAACGCACTATGTGGACTCTCCGATCTAGAGGCAGATTCCTGACTAATCCCAGAGGGCTGGCCCAGCCTGTGCTCCCCGGGCTGCTAGGAAGCGATGACCACTCTTGTTAGTCCAAGTTGAAGAAAGCCGGGCTGTGCCTGGGCGCCGGGAGAGGCTGTAATATTTAGAAGCCGCACAGGAGAGGAACATGAACTGAAGAGTAAACATGTATGGAAATTATTCTCACTTCATGAAGTTTCCCGCAGGCTATGGAGGTAAGTATCTCCCTTGGGCTTCACTGCCTGGACCTGTATGAGGGACTGAGAAGAAATTGGGAAATACGAATGACTGAATTAGTACTGAATTAAAAGGAGAACATGTATGTTTCTATGTGTATATAGTGTATATAACGTTTCTGTGTGTGTGTGTGTGTGCACACGTGCATGAGAGAGAGGAGAGGAAGGGAGAATGGTCCGTAGGTGAGGATACGTTTGCATATCAGATTGAGGATATGGGGATATTCTAAGGAGAGTGTAAACCAGCATGCTTGAGAATGTGTCTGAGACAAAGATAAAATAAGAGCATTGTTATAAGCCAGTGTGTTTGTGTGGGTGTGAAAAGTGGAAGAGTTAAGGGGGAATTACTATGATGTTCCTATTAGCCAACTTGTAATGAGAAAAAAATGTGATTAAAAAGGTTCTGCCCCTCTTGAGGTTCCTGGGATACTTTGTAACAAGGGGATGATTGTTTTACTGGAAAGCAGATTTCCCTTTAATTGGATTTTTAAAAACAAAACATAGTGCTTTAATTTGCTACTGTGTTTTCCTTTCCCTGTTTTCTTTCCTTTTGATTTGCTAATAGCCTCTTCCCTCCTCCCCTGCTGCTGCCCCCAATTCTATTGCAAGGGTTGAGGCAATCACTTCCACTCTGAGGGTAGAGATCTGTTGGTAGGGGGTTGGGGCTCTTAAATAATTGGCAAACTGAAGATTCCAGTCACTGTGCCAGGCAGGGCAGCCCAGTCACACTTCACAGAAGCTTCCGGAGACTAGGTCCTCAGGCTGCCTTAACGCCCAAGCACATCCGTCCCAAGGATCCCTTGATTCAGTGACAGAAACAGTGCAGCCACCCAGCTCTGAGTAAATGGAACCAACAGCTGACCCACTGGCCTCTCGCCTGTCAGTTGGAGGCATGTAGCTTATGTTGTTGGGAGCCAAAGGAGGATTCTGGCAAACAAGACAAAGCAGAAATTCTTACAAGGTCTTGAGAACTGAAAAGTCCCTGCTCTCCAGACTTCCTCCATGGACCAATTCATCTGAAGGCTTGGGAGTAAAGCTTGCCTACCTTGGCTGGGCAGGACCCTCTGGAAGGCATGGTGAAACATTGCAAGGTAGAATTGATCTCTGACACCAGGAGGTGTTACACCAGGGAGTTTGCACATTCATTCAGGGTAATTTTAATGAGGCAGGCATGGTGTTGGGCACTGGGAATACAAATATGAATGAGACACAGTCTCTGCCCTTTGGGACTCGGGAAGGCTTGTTAAACAGACACATTATAATACTGCATGGTGTGTGTAATAGCAAACACATGAGGAGGTTGCACTTGGACTCCGGGTGAGGGCCATGGAAATGTTCCGGAGGTAATCTTCAAGTTCTTCAGGCCAGTCTGATGACAGAGTGAGAGTGGTGGCCAATGCTGTGACCTGGGCATTTAATCTCTAGTCTATAGCTGGGCTCCAGTTGTGAAAAGCCTCAACTCCCATCTCAGTCCCATTCACAGCTGAGAATGGCTTTTTCCTTTACATTTCAGTTCATTTGTGAGAGATGCATGCTCATTCTCCACCAGATTTGTGGGCCAAAGTCTGTGAGGCTATGACTTCATTAATACCAAAGAGACCCTCAGAGACAGTTGGGGTGAATAAAAGGGTTGAAGATAGAAAGATTTAGGGAGAGAAGTAAAGTAAGAGCCAGAGAAAGAAGGTCTAGTGAAAATTCTATGGAGGCTGGAATCTTGGAATGTTAGCATCCTAAGGACCTGAAACAGCATCTTAGACTCTCATTTTATAGATGTGTAAACTGCCGCTCAAAGGAAGGCAGGGACTAGTCCAAGTTTATTTGGGGCTGAGTTTCAGAACACTTCTGGAAAAGCCCCTTACTCAAATTTATAATATTATTGCTTTCATATAGTGAAAAGAGCATGAGGAGGAGGGGGCAGAGAGAGACAGTGTACTGCGTTTGGTTCCCAGTTTTTCACTTACTAGCTGTGTGATCTGAGGCAAGCTAGTATACCTCTCTGAGCCTTAGCATCTTTCTATCTAAAATGGGATTTATAATCTCATCCATAGAATATTGTGAAAATTAAATGAGCTAGCATGTGAAAAGCAGCTGCTATAGTGTTGTACACAGATTTGCACCTAATACAATATTTTCTTCCCCTCTATTTTGCTCAGGGACTAACATGCAAAATAATTAAAAATCAGACATTATTGTAAAATAATAAATAAGGAATCTGGGAAAATAAAATTAAATCCACAAAGACCCTCATATGTTGCTGGCTTAGCTTTTCATAATTGTGGGAGCTCTGGTACTTAGTGTAATTAGATTTCAGATAGAGGACAACACAATGGTTCAGCTATGGAAGGAAATAGTTCAGTACAGCACAGGGAACTTGAGGGGAAAGGGCCATGTAGGTTGTCTACATGTCTCCTCTAATGCTACTTTTCTTGTCATTCCTGAGGGAGGAGAACAATTATTTTGTTTAGTTCTGTTGATGGTTTCCATTTTGTTTGCATGTGCCAGTTAAGAGGAGGCCTGAATGCTGAGCCAAAGGACTCCTGCCCCATCTGCAGGGAGGTCTGCCTCAGAACTTTCTGTGATTAGGGAGAGGGATGGCGGAGGACTCACCAGCAGTCATGGGGAAACTGTAGGATCAGAGTGGACCTCACCTTCAGCCTCTAACCTCCCTTGCCTCAATGCAGCAAGTTGCACTGCACCTATTAAAATATTTGGTGTCTAAGCCCCTGCCCTTTTACATATTAGCATATGAAATTATAGAGGGCACCCATGATTTGTGTAAGAATCTCCAGGGAAGCAAAGGCACCTTTGGAAACTAACACCTGAGATTTGTGTCTGGGACTGTGCTTACCAGATGTCAGAGCATCATCTGATCAGTGAAAAAGAGACTGCTCAAATTGGCCAAAGTGTCATGGCTACCTGGGTGACAGTGGCTCTACAAAGGTGCCCAATGCCCCAGTTTTGGATCCTACCATGTGATGATGAGAGAACCCTTCTCTTCTCCTTCTCTGCCAAGTCCAGGGTTTGCCAGCTGCTCAGTAATAGGTTTGTTTTTCTGGGATGAGACAGTTGCTGCCTCTTAGAAGATGGCAAAACAAAGCCTGTAATCCCCCCATCCAATTGTGCAGTAATCCTCAGGGTGAGAAGGAGATCAGGGAGAGAGAGGACTTCTCTCATTTCATTTAACAAACACATGGTAACACTAATACTAGCTACCATTGTAAGTAAGCACTTTACCAGCCCCAACTCGTAATCCTCATAACAATCTTAAGAGTGGGTACTCCTTTTAAAGATGAAGAAACAGAGGCATCGAGAGGTGAAATAACTTGCTTAAGGTCTCATAGCTAGAAAATGGCACAGCCAGGGCTTTGAACCCAGGCAGACTGGCTCCCAGAGTTTGCACTCCGCTAAGCCGCCTCTCACAGCTTCTGTGGGTAACACATTTGCTCTGCAAAGCCAGGGGCAGCAGCATACCCCCGGGGAGCTCCTGGTGCTCCAATCCAACCTCAGAAATGTAGCCTCAGCACTGACTGGTTGTTGCAGACTCGATGGGCTGGCTATTGAGGAATAAGCCACAGGATAGTTTAAGAGATACTGAGAAGCAACAGTGATCTCTGCGGAATTAATTGGTGGCTTCTCTTGGGAACATACTGATTTGCAAGAGTCCTGTCCAATTGACCCTGGCCATTCATGCAGAATATTTGCTTTTTCACCTGAAAATAGCCACAGAGAAGGGGTTGAGTTGGAAGTGCTTGTATGTGTGTGTACATGCTAGAACATATTTTTCCCCTCCACAGATATGTGGGTGGCTAATTGGAACCTACCATGAGCATAAGTGGTTACGGTTTATGTGGGAAGGAGTAACTGTTTATGTGATTTAGGAAGGAACATATTTAGTATAAACTATTTTCTAAAACATTTACAATCTCACCAAGAGATAGAGAGCTGAATAGCAACTGGGGGAAGAAATTGTGCAAAGAGTAATCTAAATGCCCCACCTCTTCCTTCCCCTCATTATGAAGCTTCTAGATCTGCAGAGAACTTAGCCACCAGCATTGGGTGGCGAGCGTCCCAGAGGAAGCTGGTGTTTTCTCCTCTTTTTTAAAGTAGAAGAAACAGAGGCCCAGGGAATGGAAGTATATTTTCTAGAATGTGTGGACTTTGGTGGCTCTCATGAGATTGACTCAGCCCTAGCTCAGTGATAAGAAAAAAGTGAAAATACAGGTTGAGTATCCCTAATCCAAGCATCTATAATCTGAAATGCTCCAAAATCCAGAACTTTTTGAGTGCCAAGATGATGCTCAAAGGAAATGCTCATCGGAGCATTTTGGATTTCAGATTTCTGGATTATAGAGGCTCAATTGCTAAGTATAATGCAAATATTTCAAAATAAAAAAAAATCCAAAATCCAAAACACTTCTGGTGTTTGTTAAGCATTTTGAATAAGGAATACTTAACCTATATCAACTCATTTCATAACTACAACACCACTTAAACGTTGGTAGTTTTCTTATCCTCAATACACAGATGTGAAAACTGGGGGACAGAGAAATTAATAACTTGCCAAAGGGAACTTGGCTAATAAATGATACAAGTGGTATTCAAACATGAGGGAAAGCAGCAGGTCCGGATGTTAATCCCAGCCCTACCATGTCCTATACTGTACGACTCTGTAAATTCTTACAGCAGTTACCCAGCACAGTCCTTCCTGCCCCTTCCCAATCAATAGTTGGCCTCTCCCAGGATTTTGACCCTGGCCCTTTCTCACTAGAACACTCCACATCCTGACTCCTGCTCTTCGCAATTCAATCCCCAGTTTTGGTTCCCTTCCTCAGGGCTCCCAGCCCAGCCCAATCTTCTCCCTACTCTTTCCACAAAAGAGCTACTCAGACACCAGGGATGAGCTCATATGCATTTCTTACATTTGAATTATTATCAGCATTTTCAAAGGGACCTTCACATAAACATTTAGGCTGCACAATCAGCCTGAAATGAATGAGAAAATATTTGATACCTGTTTTACTGGTGCAAAGCTCTACATTTTAACAGATGGAGGAAACAAGATGTTAGACATTAAATTTCCAGGGAATAGGGAGCAGAGAGAAGCTTTCTTCTGATGAGAAGGAAGCCTTCTCTGCTACCAAAGCCCTTTCTGGCTTCCTCAGTAGGAAATCAAGGAACATGTGGCAGAGTGGAGAGCATGTAGAAGAGGCCCTCCTTCTGCCCCCGGAGGCTCAGCCCTCTCAGCCTCTCAGTGGGAATGTGAGAATGAAAAGATGCATTAGCTGATGGGTTGATGCTGCTGTATGCTTCATGCAACCCCAGTTCGGACAAGCTGGCTAGCCTTTCCGAGCCTCACAGGGCAGTTCCACCTGGATTCATGCAGCCCCCAGAGAAGGGCTGATGAGCTGCTCGGGGTGGGAGCTGGGGTTGGTTCTAGTGCCTGAAGGAAGGGGGAGGTAGAGAGTGGCATCCCTGCCTCTCTCCCTCTCCTCCACACCCCTCCTCCCCTTGCTCCCACTCCTCCCATTTCCCTCCACCCCCGCCCCCTCCCCTAAAATCTGTAATGATGGAGGTAGTGAGAAGCTGGGAAAGATTGATAATCAGCCTCATTATCACCAGCATTATATATAATTATAGCAAAACCTCACTCATTTGGATCAATTGAGAGAAAAATCAGTCTAAATTTGTGACAAGTTGGCAGATTACTTTTAAATTACAATTTTATTACTTCTAAGTAACACGTGTGAATAGTTTGTGTTTCAAGCACCAAAAGCTAATGGTTACTAAGTGGGGATTTTAGAAAACCTGCTTTAAAAGATTCTTTTGTAATTAACACCCCGTTAACATGCTAATGTGCTCCTACTCTGCTTTTTAAATTGCTTGAAAACATATGTATTTTAAATAGGCTCAACACTTCTACCATCTTATTTGCTTAACCTTTTTTATTATTATTCTGTGAATGAACAAATACAAACTAGTTTATACCATGACCAATTTAGTCACCACTCTGAATTAATTATGTTGTAAATTAATAAGACCATGTTGGTTATTTTTGTTCAGAAACCAGAATTTTAGAACTTGAAGAACCACCTCATTTTATAGAAGAGAAAATAATTCCAGAGAGGTTGAGAGACTTGCCCAAGACTACATAGGCAAAAACAGCACTTCTTCTGGCTCCTGGGTCCAAGCTTATTCCATTCGCTACATAATGCCTTATACTCCTAGAACTCTTTATAAACATGTGCTATTTATTTTCATACCAATCATTGGTTGTATCAGTCAAAAGATATTTGTTGAGTGCCTATTCTATGCCAAGCCCTGTGCTAGGCACTACAGATAGAGGGGCCCCTCCTGGAGGCCACTGTCTATATCACTCAAGCTTCAAACCGACTCAGTGTAGTCTGCATGGCAGAAATTATTCCCATTAGACAGATTAGGAAACTGAGGTTCAGAATGATAAAGCGGCCCTTTTGAGGGCTTGCTGCAAATTATTATAGACCTAGAATTTGAGTCTAGTCTAGCAGAATTTCTGTGAACATTTCTGCATATAATTAATGACATTTTGCTTGCACGCCACCTTTCCCAGCCAGCACCAAATTATAGACCTTGCTGGTGCAGATGGATATTATGCCATCACTAACAAATGAGAGGCTCCAGGGGATCCTGCTAACGAGGACCGGCTGGCTGTCCCTTTAAGCCAATTCCTTATACTGGTACATCATGTACTGGTTAGTCCATGAAGGCAGATGTCAATGAGTGTTTGAAGCAGATGCCAATAAGGGTGCTCCCAGTTCTCCTCTTGTTCCTAAAGTTCTTGAACATCAATTATGTGCACACCCAGCCCTTGAATCCATGACCTCTGTTTCTTTCTCTCTCTGGGTTTCTTGTTCAGATAGGTTTTCTCTATCTGAACAAGACAATCTCTATAGATTGTTTTCTAAAGACAGTAGTCATCTTAAAATGCAGGAACTATATTCCTAGTCCAATGTTACCATTGGGTAATATTCAGAGCATATCTGTTCTCAAGCTCTACATCCCCGAATTCTTTGGATCCATTCACTTAAACTCAGCCTTAAGAAAAATTTGTAGAAATAATTAACCTCCAAATGTTTGGAAGGCTTCAGAGCTTGTAACTAGTTTATACAGTCTGCCTGGGCGGGGGATGGGCTTCAAGCTCTTGGTGTCTTGCACAGCCCATGTACAAGCAGATGCTTAGCCAGGTGTGCTGGCTGGCTAACTGGCATTCTCCATTAGCCTAGGATGTTCTTCCCTTGCTCTCTCACCTCTGCTCTACACATCGCTGGGGTGGTGAAAACACAGATATTATGGTGAGCCCTGAACCCTCCAGGAGCCTGCTTCCCCATGACACTAGTGACCAGTAAAATGAAAAGGTGGAACAAAGATGTTGAATCGCAGAAATGAAACCCAGGCAACCAGCCTAGAAGAAACACTCCAAAATATTCATTAAGCACTTTGTTTTCCGTTCATCTGACATCTTGTAAATGCTTTTTGAATTAAAGATGATAACAGGCCTTTCCATTTTTCAAGTTTGGATGTTAATTCTGAAATCCCACCAGGAGTTTGGGATTGATTTTTAACCTTGAAACTCTTGCTGTCCCCAACTTGTGCCCCCATCTGGCTACAGTAGCTGATAAAAGGGCAAGGAACTCCAGGTTGTTCAATTTGTATTTGAGGAAATGGAGGGGTTCAGGACTTATCAGGGTCACCGCCTGGGGAGAGGGTCCCCTGAAGATGATAGGGGTTGGAAGTCTCAGGTTATGGCTCCCTTTCTGTCTGACCTCATGAGCACCTGCCATAGGATGATTGGTTAAAACATAATTTTCTGAAAACAGTGTTCTCTCTGGGGCAGAATCCATGTCTTATTTACTTTGTCAGCACCTCATAGTGTGCAGTCTGACACTTTAAGAACAGGTGGATCTCCTCTAAGAAAAAGGTACATACGAAATTCTAGCTAAATTTAGTGCCATAGTCTCCAGATTTTCTATAGAAAAAGGGAATTAACTTGTATTATGTGTTTACAATTTTCCAGGCTTGATTTTATTTAGCCCTCACACTGTGGAAAGTTAACCCTTACCCCATATGGTTGGTAGCATTGAGTTATTTTACCAAAGTGGGGAGAAGGACTCTCTGTGGCTCAGCCCCCTCTACTTCTCTTCCTGCTACCCCAGGTGGCTCCAAGGGGACTCATGGGAACTCAGTTTGAAGACCACAAACAGCCACAGGTCCCGGGCAAGCCATCTCTGGTTTCCCCAGTGTCCTTGCTTATAACGGAGGGGTTGAACTCACTGATCTGCAGGCCCCTCTGTGTAGCTTTGATAGTCAATCTGGCTCTGTGACAGGGAAGGTGGAGGAAGAACAGTGTGGAGCTAAGGTGTTGGGAATCACTACTAATGGAAGAGCAATCAGAAATGGTAATGGTAACAAAACTTCTCCAGAATGATCCTCTAGGGGTCTGCAAGCTTATTGGAACGCAGCCACATCTGTATGTGTTAGCTTACACATTGACTGTGGCTTCTTTCACACTGCAAAGGATATTGTGAGTGGTTGTCACAGAGACGGCACAGCCAGCAAAGACTGAAATACTTACTGTCTGACCCTTGAAAGAAAAAGTTTGCCAACCTCTACTCCAGAATGCAAAATCGGGTTTCACATATTAAAATAAATGGAGGTCCACCCGGAAAAATATTTGAATCCTCATTTTATTAGCACCTTTGGGGACCCAGTCTCCTGCCCCCCCCCACTCCTAGTCATTTTGTTTGTTTGCTGCAATTATGTATGTTCAAGGAAAAGAATGCATTATGATCCATAAGTAAGTTGTGAAGAGCATAGGGCAAGAATTGAATATCTTAGTTGTCCTTACACATACTCCACCCATTTGGGGCTTATCTGGGTTACCTTCTGCTATCTCCCCTCCACCCTGGCAAGTGGCAAACACAGTGCAGGAGTTCAGCACAGCAGGCCTGGCACAAGACTGCCTGAACTTGGATCCTAGCCCTGCTCCTTACCAGCTAGGGGATCTTAGGCAGTTTGCTCAACCTCCCTGTGGCTCCACTTCCCTGTCAGTAAAATGGGGATGAGGTACTAATAGTATCTTATTTTCAAGGGCCCTTGAGAATATTAAACAAGATGCTGCATGTCATGCCCTTGGAAAGGTGCTTGGCACATAGTAGGTGCCTAATAAATGTTAGCTACTCCAGATTGAGTATCCCTTATTGGAAATGCTTGGGAATCAAGATATTTCAGATTTTTTTTTCTTTTGATTTTGGGATATTTACATTATATACTTACTGGTTATGCATTCCTAATCCAAAAAATCCCAAATACTCCAATGAACATTTCTTTTGGGAGTCATGTCAGTGCTCAAAAAGTTTTGGATTTTGGAGCATTTTGGATTTGGGATTTTTGGAGTAGAGATGCTCAACATGTATATGTAAAGCGTTTAGAACCATGTCTGGCTTGTGGCGACTGCTCCGTAAATATTAGTTATTGTTATTGTTACACAGCAGAGGAGGTGGCAGGCAGTTGTTGGTTGAAGTGCCTGTGCCTGGCAGTCTCCTGCCGACTTTACTCAGCGGCATGTCTGTGTTAAGAGCCAAGCATGGAAAGAATATGTGAGTAAATTTGCTGCAGACAAAGAAGAACAAGCCAGGTGTCTGAGAATCCTATGATTGTTGGGCTTTCACACCATATCCCTCCACTGGAGGAATGGAGTCAGGCTTTGGTGTGTGACAGCTCCACCGTGGGAGAGATCAGAGAGGGATAGGGCCCCATGGTGCTCCCGTGACTTAATATGGAGACTCCTGACTCTGAGAAATGCCAAGTCTTTAGCTGTGTCCCTTTCCCCATGGGTGGGCGTTAGCCATTATCAATGATTCATTACAAGTTTCCATTCCAACCTGAAGAGGGTTGCTAGTGGGAGAGCAAACTCTCTACCCTTCCTGGCACAGCAGCAAAGCGGGGGAAACACCAAGCCATTTGCTCTCTTGTCTGGCCAGTCAGAAAAACTGCATGCTTGACATTTTGCTTTTATTGGCTGAGGATGAGGTTGCTAAGCAACTTCCTTACCTTGGTAAGAATTCTGTAGTTCTAAGTACCCGGGCTTTTGTGTCCCCTTTCTTGGTAAGTCTCTCTCTCTCTCTCTCTCCCTCTCTCTCTCTCTCTCTCTTTCTCTCTCTCTCTCTCTCTCTCTCTATCACACACACACACACATACACACACACACACAGACACACACACACGCACGCATGCAATTCATTGTTTAGAGATTGTGGTTCTGGTCAACATCAGGGACATTGATTTCTTATACAAATAATTTCTGTTGATAAACTCTATACCTAGTTATATACATTAACAAAAACTTGATGGACCTCATGGTCTCAGGAGCGTTCAGCAGTCCTCTGAGATGGGCCTATTTGTCTCAATTTATGACTGAGGAAACTGCAATTTACAGAGGCCATGTACCTTGCTCAAATTTATATACCTGGAAAGCAGCAGAGCCTCAAGTTCCACCTAGAACTCTTGGACTTTGGAGCTCTTGTCTCCTCAGTCCTGCAGCCCTGAAGCCTAGTGCCATCAGTGCACACAGAGACTTTTGGAGTCATCGTAGAGTCATGCACTGTATGGATTCCCGTCGCAGTTTGGCTCCTGGTGACGCTCTCAGCACCTTTAATTGAAATGCCGAATGGTTTGAAGGCCTAACATGGTCCAGTTGATGATGACAGGTGCCCTTCAGCACCCAGTCCAGACGCAGGCCATTCCAGACCACCAAGACCTGCACTTCTTTCTTTTCAATGCCAATAAGCCATGTCCTACCTAATGCTCATGAAACATTAGTGCTGGAAGGGATCTTACAGGTCACTGAGTGCCCTCCTTACTGGGGGAAATGAGGCCCAGGAGTATGCAATGCTATGCTTGGGTATGTTGCCAGGAGAGAAGAAAACCTTTTGAGGAACTCTGCTAGCACTTTCTCATCAGTTAAGGTATTTTGTAATAAAGTCATTGCCTGAGCAAAGAGAATGAACTCTGCAAAATATAGACTTGTGCATTTTCCAGGCATTTGGGCAGTGGGCCTGGCATAGGAGGCTGGAAGATCAAGAGGGCATAGGGGAAGGCGGGGAGCAAGCTTCATGGGATGCTGGAGCCAGGGGTCATGCCACAGTATGAGTTGGGCTGAGAGACTGGATCAGGCCATTTCTCCTGCTGGTATCTTGTGCTATAAGATACCTCAAACTAGGTAATTTATAAATAATAGATATTTATTGCTCACATTTCTGGAGACTTGAAAATTCAGGATCAAGGCACGAGGGGTTCAGTGTCTGGTGAGGGCTATTCTCTGCTTCCAAGATGGTGCCTCACGGGATGGAAGGGACAGAAAAACGGACAAATGGTGCATCCTCTCAAGCGGAAGAGATGAAAGGGCCAGGCAGTTCTCTGAAGTCCTCTTTTATAAGGACATTAATCCCATTTATGAGGGTGGAGCCCTCATGGCCTGCTCACCTCCAAAAGGCCCCACCTCTTACTGCTCTCTTATAGTTTAAATTCCTACACAAATGTTGGAGGGACACATGCATCCAAATCATTGTAAGGACCAAAAGGAAAAATTAGAGAAAACCTCGACTTCAGATTTGGACTAGACTTGCCCTAAGTTGAGGGATAGACAGAGCCTACCCTGGATCAATTTGCAATAAACATCATTCATCCTTCAAACAGGAGCCTGCCTACTTTCAGCTGGTGCTGAGGGGAAACCTTCAGTTTTCTATCTAGTTCAGAGCTTAACCAGAAGGCTAGGTGAGGAAGGAAAAGAAATAAGATATAATCAGGTTTATGGAAAACTGTGGTGCCTTTTGGTACTTGCTGTAGTTTCCATGGGGCTGTGGAAAAAAAAAAAAAAAAAAGAAGTGAGAAAGGCTGACAAAAACATCACGGACAGGTATGCATTAGTGTCTATTTGGGAGAATAGATTAATTTTCCATTGAGAAACACTTTTGTCATAAAAGTTAGTATTTTTCAACTTGTCTTTTAGACAAGGAAAGCTATTTATTTCTAAGAACTACTGGGCCTTTGTAAAAGGCAAAGAACTAAAATGTATTTGTCTAAGATGTATTTGTCTTTTTAAATTCTATTTTATTTTTTAAAAAGTAGTTATAAAATAGCCCACCTTTTCTGGGTCATTGACTCAATCACGTTTTAAAGAAATAAACCACGTTTTAAAGGCCGTTAAGAACCAAACTTTAACTCATTATTTCATTATATCTCAACAATGTACCATTTTCACCACTGCGCTAAGTAGTCAAATTGCCTCATGTTTTATTAATAACGATAACAACAACAAAAATGTGCTTTAAATTTCAAATCACTTTCATATCATTATCACATTTTATTTTTGAAACAACTCATGAGTTCTTCAAAGTCCATATTTGTATATTTTTGTGCAGGTTGATGTTTTTTAAACATCATTTCTTTGCATACTATTTTCATGATATTTTATATATCCTCTGTACTTAGACTTTTTCTTAGATCAATTTACTCTTTTCAGGAAAGCTTAAATAGCTATCTTTAGAAAGATAATTTTATAACAAAAAAGGAGAGCTCAGTCACTCCCTATAAGCAAAAGGAAACAGAAAACATAAATATAAAATAATTTTTTAAAGTTTGTCAACATATCACTTAAAATGCCCGTTGTCACTGGTGGCAGAGGGTCTGCACCCTGGAACTGTTGGGTTGATGAATGTGTGAAGCAAACTCTTGCTCTTGTCTGTCCCCTTGGCCTAGGCCTGGTGTCAGGCTTTGGTTCTTGACCCTGGGGGTAAAGAAATAGAAGGCGCGATCTTTCTATCTGTTTAAAGCAGAATAAGAAGGAAAGTTGCAGGGTCATCTGGTCTGTTTTGGGCAAGCCTAAGGAAAAAGGGAAAGTCAGTTTCCTTCAGATAGCTTGGTCGTGGGGAAGGACAGCTGCCTTCCCAGTGGAGTTTATGGCTTCTAGTCCATTGAGTCAGGGCTGGCTCCTAACTCACCTGTCACACTTTATCTTAGTAACAGACTCAAGGTATACATTAGCCTCGTTAAATGTCAGAGCCCCCAGGGCCTTGGAAGAGTCTAAAACTGCTCTTTCCAATTAGTGGCCATCTGAAAAGAGTCTTGGTTTTTTTGGCTTTAGTTCTTGAGTGCTGCCCTCTTTTCTCTCCTTCAGATGAACTTTCAGCTTGAGATCACTTCAGAATTGAGTCATCTTGTACTCTTGGTGCAGATGGCTCTCCAATCATCTCTGCTGTCCTTGACAGCAAACGCAGAGGAAAGTGGGGGTTTCAGATTGACAATTCGAATTGAGGCTTTGCCAGTTACTACCTGGGCAGTGCCAGATACTCTGATAGAGTTGGAGAAACAAAACTGGACCTGGTTTTTTTCCTTTTTGTTTAGAGGAAAGACAGGGGGATAAACAAATACGGCGATACAGCATAACAAATGCAAGATGTGAGTAAGTACAGACAGTTTTAGAAAACCAAAAAAGGGTAGCAAACCAGACCAGGAACACCAGGAAAAGCTTCCTGGAGGAGGTGGTACATGAGTTAGACCTTGAAGGATGAATAAGAGCATCTAGACAATGGAGGCAGAGGTAAATCATCTTGAAACTGAGAATGGTTTGCAGTTAGATGGAGCCTTAAGTTTCTCATCTGCAAAAGGCTGAAATGACTTCATAGGCTTATGGTCAAGATAAAGAGTTATGGAAATTGCCTGATGCTATTGAGGACACATAATAAATGTTTGAGTTATTCATTTTAACCCCTTTGCCACTCCCCTGTGGGCCCACAGCCTGTTTCCTCCCTGGTTGTAGTACTTAAGACATGGGGTATTGGGACCTATCCGTTTATGAGGCAATTGTCCCTGACAGGCCGAAGCTCCATAGGTAAAATGATAAGAGGGTCACAGCTTCCTTGGAGTGACTTCTTTCCACAAGTAGCCCTTAACTAAGCTAGCAAAAGCTCCAAGAGAAACTGCAGGTTGACATCTTTTTCCAGTAGGATATTTATGTTTAGGAGTAGTTTCACAGTTATATTTCTTTTTTTTTTTTTGAACGAGAAAAAAAAAAAAAAAAGAAAAAAAAAAAAAAAAAAAGAAAAAGAATAAAGGAAAGGAAGAAAGAGGAAGAGGAAGAGGGAGAGAGAACAGGGGTGTTGCTTTATTGCCCGGGCTAGAATGCAGTCTAAAACTGGGTATGCCTGTAATTGTGTTTAATAATAGAGACATAAAAATGAGGGAAGAAAATAATTAACAAGCAGCTAACCAATATTTCATTTAAACCTGTAAATACATGTGATGTAGTACTGATAAGAGTGTATATTTTGTGTATTAAAGTGGAGAGTTCTATGAATGTTAATTAAGTCTACTTGTTCCAGATCTGAGTTCAAATCCTGGATATCGATGTTAACATTCTGTCTCATTGATCTATCTAATATTGATGTTGAAGTCTCCCGCTATTATTGTGTGGGGGTCCAAGTCTCTTTGTCTTATATATCTGGGTATTTCTGTATTGGGTGCATATATGTTTAGGATCTTTAGCTCTTCTTGTTACATTGATCCTTTTATCTTTATGTAATATCCTTCTTTGCTTCTTTTGATCTTTGTTGCTTTGAAATCTATTTTATCAGCAAAATTGTAACTCCTGCTTTCTATTTATTTATTTTAGCTCTCCATTTGGTTGGCAAATTTTTCGCCATCCCTTTGTTTTGAGTCTTTATGTATCCTTGCATGTGAGATGGATCTGGATGTAGCATACCAATGGGTCTTGGCTTTTTTTGCCTGTCTGTGTCTTTGGATTGGGGGATTTAGTCGATTTAAGATTAGAATTAATAACAATATATGTGTGTTTGATACTGTCATTTAATGTTAGCTGGCTGTTTTGCCCATTAGTTGATGCAATTTCTTAATTATGTTGATGTTCTTTATTTTTTGGTACTTTTTAGAAAGGCTGATACTGGTTGTTCCTTTCTATTTGTAGTGGTTCTTTCAGAAGCTCTTGTAAAGCAGGCCTGGTGGTGATGAAATCTCTGAGTGCTTGCTTGTTCACAAAGATTTTATTTTTCCTTCGCTTATGAAGCTTTGTTTGGCTGGATGTAAAATTCTGGGTTGAAAGTTTTTTTCTTTAAGGATGTTGATCATTGGCCCCCACTCTCTTCTGGCTTGTAGGGTTTCTACTGAGAGATCTGCTGTGAGTCTGATGGGCTTCCCTTTATGGGTAACCTGACCTTTCTCTCTGGCTGCACTCAGTATTTTCTCTTTCATTTCAACCCTGGTGAATCTGGCGATTATGTGCCTTGAGGTTGGTCTTCTTGAGGAATATTTTTGTGGTGTTCTCTGTATTTCCTGGAGTTGAATATTGTCCTGCCTTGCTAGGTTAGGAAAGTTTTCCTGAATAATATCCTGAAGCATATTTTCCAGCTTGGATTGATTCTCTTCGTCACATTCAGGTACACCTATCAAACGTAGATTAGGTCTTTTCACATAGTCCCATATTTCTTGGAGACTTTGCTCGTTCTTTTTTATCCTTTTTTCTCTAATCTTGTCTTTTTGTTTTATTTCATGAAGTTGGTCTTCGACCTCTGATATCTTTTCTTCTGCTTGATCAATTCGGCTGTTAAAACTTGTGCATAGTTCGCGAAGTTCTCGTGTTGTATTTTTCAGCTCCATTAATTCACTTATATTCCTCTCTAAATTGTGTGTTATTGTTAACATTTCTTCAAACCTTTTTTCAAAGTTCTTGGTTTCTTTGCATTGGGTTAGAACAAGTTCTTTTAATTCCCAGAAATTTCTTATCATCCACTTTTTAAAGCCAGCTTCTGCTAATGGAACACAGTCTTTCTCCATCAAGCCTTGTTCTGTTTCTGATGAGGAACTGTGATCCCCTGTAGAGGGAGAGGCATTCTGATTTTGGGTATTCTCAGCCTTTTTAGGCTGGCTTCTTCCCTTTATTATAAATTTATCTATCTGTGGTCTTTATAATTACCGTCTTTATAGTTGAGTTTCTGAATGGACGTCCAACTTGTTGATTCCTGGCGCTAGAATCTGAGCAACCCACTGCTCCGGCCAAAACAGCGGCTTTAAGATTGATGGTGCTTTTCTGACTCTGCACCAAGAACCGCCACACCAAGGCAGCGGCAAAACCGCCTCACCGGCCTCAAGAGTCACGCTGGCGACACGTGGGGCTCCTCCGCTGGGAATCTCCTGATGTGTGAGCAACAAAAATTGATCTGAAAGTGTGGCGTCCTCTCGTTCTCTGCTCTTTCAGTGGGAGCTGCAATCCTGAGCTGCTAGTGATCAGCCATCTTGGATCACAGTTATATTTCTGACGCTTCCCGCTCTCCTCCAGAACTTGAAGGAAGCAAGTTCCTCCCAGCATCCTGCTCCTAACACTACACTTAGCACTCACTGATGTTGCCCAAAGGCTTAGGACAGTGCCTTGCATGTAGCAGGCCCTCAAGAAGTACGTGTTGGATGAATAGTGAGTCACATAACATCAGGCATATGACTTCCTCCACTCCATATCACATCTGTTTGGCAAGGTATCTGACCCACAGTAGGCATCCAAGAATGGGGTAGCTTCTCCAGCAGACCATGTTTACTGAGCACTTAATCCTCTCACTTTCTATCCATGGCATGGGTGCCATGGATGCGTCGCATGCAGCTGCTGTGCACAGGGCTACTTCGCATCTGTTCTTGCATGCTGCCTGCACAGGGATCTAGTGATGTGATCCACGGTGGGCTGCCCTGTGGTGATTTCTAGTCTCTGCTTTGCTGCCACACCTCCTAAAGCTTACAGCTCCTCTCTTATGGAGAGAATGTTCCATGTGGGGCTCTCAAGATGACAGGAGGCCCCTCTTCTGTTTCATCTCGAGTTTGCTTTTGACTATAGGGGGATATGGGCTCAATTTATTGGAAGAAAGTGGTACTGATGACCTCCTCGCCCAGACCCTGTTCCACAGACATTTGTGGGTGCAGCATTCTCTTCTCAGAGGCAGAAATGGCCTCAGCAGGCCTGTCTGCACTTGCCTTCCTGTGCTTCCTGGCCCTCTGTGGCCATAAAGCCATGCCTAGTCCATTCCAAGTCTTCTCCCCTGAGTGCTAATTAACCCTGTGCTATGGAGATGGACAGGACAAGAACATCATGTACATAAACCTTAAAAAGATATAGGAAACCAGGGGTATGACACAGCCTCTACCTTCCCCTGATGTCAGTGACTGTGTGCTCTTCAGCTCTGAATCCCCAGCACCTGGCACCCTAATAAATGTTCGTTAGGTTTAAATGAATGAATGAATCTCAGCCTTGCCCCTATTCTCAGAGCAATATGAGTTCTAGGCAGGGAATTCTGGGAACCTACTCACTCACTGCACTTGAGGTTTGGTATAGACTCACCTTCCCTGGCTGGCTGGCCCAGGCCATAGTCACTCAGGCCAGGGCTTCTGGGCTGTACCCCTTGTTCCATTGGCTGTAGATCTGGCATAGTCCAGAGTGGATTCAGTCTGGGCCCCAGAGAAATAAAACATCCATGCTTATTTCTGTCCTAGGGCGGGCCCTCTCCCCTCTGTCTCCTTCGATTCTCTTTATATCATCAGGATAGTGTAAGTGAGAGCAGCTAGGGCTCACAGGCATGTAGGCTAAAAGGAAGGGCAGGATACAGGAAAGAAAGGTGGGGCTGGGCCTCTGTCTCCACAGGGCCCCTTTTCATGCCTCCCAGCCTCCGACCACCTATATTCTTTTTCTCCTTACAGGCTCCCCTGGCCACACTGGCTCTACATCCATGAGCCCGTCGGCAGCCTTGTCCACGGGGAAACCAATGGACAGCCACCCCAGCTACACGGACACCCCAGTGAGTGCCCCACGGACTCTGAGTGCAGTGGGGACCCCCCTTAATGCCCTGGGCTCTCCATATCGAGTCATCACCTCTGCCATGGGCCCACCCACAGGAGCACTGGCAGCCCCTCCAGGAATCAACCTGGTTGCCCCACCCAGCTCTCAGGTAGGTGTTCTTCCTCTCCAAGGCCTTTCCAGCTGTCTTATGTGGTTTCACCCAGGCTGCCCCTGGAGCAGAACCAGCACTTAGCATGTGTGTAACGCGTGCTTGCTGAAGGGGTTGGATGGTGTCTGCAGATGTCCCTCAGGCAGGGTCTTCATTGCGTGTGTCCTCAGGCTGAGTAGTCCTGAAGACCTGACGACTCCTCATGGTCCAGGAGACTGTGACCAAAAGGGACCCTCCCTTGTGGTTTTAGTAGTTCAACACTGGCTGTGATTTCAACATCTCTAGGGTTGTTTATGGACAACTCGCATCAGCAGAGTGGACCCCTTTTATTCCTCTCAATTCAATCATGAGCATTTATTGAGTCACTGAAGTGCCATGTGCTCTTGTTAAAGGTAATGCAGAAACAATCAGGGTATGGTCATTGCTCTCCAGAGCTTACAGCTGAGAGGAGAAATAGGCAGGTATGGCAGTGGACAAATTGAGAGCAAGGCACACTGTGTTGCATGCTGTCTCTAAAACTATGGGAAGTCGAGAAGGAAATTTTACCCACGTTAATTTCGAGTGCCTTCTGTCATGAAGGAAGAGAAGAGGTATGTGCATGGTTCATGCTAGGTTGTTGCTCTGCAGAGCCTATAGGATGGCCAGATGTCTTTACTTCATTCTAGCAATGCCACACTAAGGTCATCACCTTTCCCCTCTTGTAGTGGTTGGCTCTTGCTGCAATAATACCACATAACAAAAATCCTCAAACTCTTATCTTCTCACTCATATGCCTACCTTAAGCTAGGATAGATGGCTCTGCTTCAGTTAGTGGGTGAATAGACTCAGCTTCAGGCTCATCATGTCCCATTGTAAAGGAGCAGTAGCTACCTATGGCATGCTTTTCTCATGGGGTATCATAGAAGTACAAAAGTCCAAACCCAATCCAGAAAGCACAGTGAAGTCTCTGCTCAAATCATGCCCACTGATATTCCATCAGCTTAAGAAAACCATATGACTGATTCCAACATTGATGAGGGAAGGAAGAAAGCTGTGTCTATACTAGCGGGAGGTACTACAGAGACACGATGCAAAGAATATGAAGGACTAGAAGGAGTGAAGTATTAGGAACAATAATCCCATCTGCCACACCTTCTTCTTTTCCTGTGTAATAGCAAGGATCTCTGCTGCCTCATCTGCCAGCACACCTAGAGGCAGAACTGGCAGGTTCTTAGGATGGCAAAATTTATGTGTCAACTTGACTGGGCCATAGGATGCCCTCACATTTGGTTAAACATTGTTCTGGGTGTTTCTTTGAGGGTGTTTTTGGATTAGATGAACATTTAAATAAGGTAGACTGAGTAAAGGAGTTTGTCCTCCCTAATGTGAGTGGGCATCATCCAATTAGTTGAAGATCTGAATAGAACAAAAAAGCTCACCGTCCTCTGAGTAACAGGAAACTTTCCTGCCTAATGACCTTTGAACTGTGACATTATTTTTTTCCTGTCTCTGAACTTGAACCGAAGCATTTGCTCTTCCTGGGTCTCAAGCCTGCTGGCCTTTGGACTATGCCATGAGCTTTTTTGGGTCTCCAGCTTGCTGACTCACCCTGTGGATCCTGGGACTTGTCAGCCTCCATAATCATGTGAGACAATTGCTTATAATAAAATTTTAAACACACACACACACACACACACACACACACACACACACACTCTCCTCCTGTAGATTCTGTTTCTCTGGAGATTACTAACACAGTCCCAAAGTGTCCTTTGAATGTAGTTTTGTAGTTTTGAAGAAGAGGCAGGGCTCCTTTTATGTTGGCATTTTCTGCTACTCCAGAGAGAGAACATCAGTGACCATACCTGGAGTCTCCTCTGAGACAACTCATATTCTAGGGGTCTGAAAGCAAATTCATATGGAGTTATAGCATAGGGACAGTAAGGACTTCAAAAATGTGTTGCTCCATAGAATAGATAATTTGGAGACGGCCTGAGAGATCAGCTAGTGTAGGGATTACAGGAGCTGGGGCCAGTCGGGTAACACAGGTGAGTGAACAAGGGGTGTGTAAGTGAATGAGGGCAGGTGTAGACTGTGGAGAGCTGCCCTGCTCCCTCAAAGCTGTTCAAAGTCAAAGACTTTTAAAGCATTCCTCAGGCCAAATAAACTACTTTATTGGGTCTAATTTGGCCAGTTATCTTCACCCCAGTTTCTAATCTTATGGTTCTCACCTGCAGGACCTTTTTCAGAGTACACATTCTCCCTCATCCCATATTTTGGCCCTTGTGAAGGAAGCAAAAGCCCCACAGGGGATTCTCACGGCCCTACTCCTGCTCAAATGAGGATCGCTCATTCTATCCAAATCCTTTCTTCCACAAATGAAGTAGCAAGACTTGGGGAGCCCAAGTGACTTGGCCAGCCTCACACAGCCACAAAAACAGAGCCACAATGAGGACCTGTCCCCTGGCCTGCAGCCCTGTGTTCACAGCTCTGTTATATGCTGACTTGCACAGTGACCCCAAGATCTTCCTACTGGTTGCCAAGGATTAAAAGATGGATAATCAGTGCTCCCAAGGAATCTTATGGGAGAGGTGGCCACATGATGCAGATACACTGAACTTGGGTGCTACATGTACGCTGTCAGGGGGAGACCTGAAGGGAGCAAAGAGAAGGACCTATAAATTGCTCGGTATATATTCCTTGACCCCAGTGAGAGGGTAAAAGTGTGCAGAGGAGTGGGGATGGGGAAGCAGAAGGGGTGTACATGCATTTATGCCACTCCTACCTACCGTAATCATCAGGGCCGTTGATACCCTATGCTTCATAATGTGTGAAGTTGGTTTATTACCTTTCTTTCCTGTGAACAGAGTTCAGGAAGGCCAGTAAAATCTGGTAGTTAGAGACAGAAAATACATTGAAGTTTTGGGATGAAAGTACAGTTTTGCAAAAGGCATTGGCATTCATCCCAGTAACTATTTATGTGGACCTACTATGCATCAGGTTCTAAATTTTAGTGTCCTAAGTTTTAGGGATAAGCACGGAATAAGGTGGGCAAAGTTTGTACTGTCATGGCACTTACACAATAGCAGTCAGGAAAGACAAAAGCCTAAGGAATAAACAAGATAGTTTCAAATAAAAGTCACAGAATCTAAAAAGAAATAAAATAGGGGGAGGTGGTAGACAGATCCTGTGGGTAGGAATTGGGCAAGGCACCATCCCTCTAAGGCTGCTTTTAGCAACCACACTCAAGTCTGATTGAGCCAAGCCTGGCTAGTCAATTCATCCTCAGAGCTGTGTGAGTAGCAGGGCCACTATTCCTGGACCGTATGTCTGTACAGAGGGATTGGGGTTGAAAGGTCAGATGGAAGCTTTGGTCCTGGCCAACTGGGCTGTGTGCAGAGGCCAAGGCCAAGTTTGGCTTTGGGGAGCTATATTAAGCTTGCCAAGTGCTGGAGAAGCTCAACAGCCTGAGACCCTGAGCAGTGTTCTGGGCTTGGGCTCCTTGAACCACACAGCAGCAAAGCTTTGCCCAGTTAAGACGACACCAGACCAAAGGCCTTGGTATTAGCCACAGTGAGCTGGACCCTGTGGATCATCTGGGCAGATTATTAATATGCACCCTGCCTTCCTTGCCCACGACTGGGCTGAGAGGGATTAATGATGGAGGGATGTTCATTCTGTGACCTGGGTCTTGGGTAAGTACGATTTGGGGGTGTGGGGGGGGAGGAAGTGTCTAGGGGTGGGGGCAGCAGGCAGGGCCAGTTTCCTACTCTGTGCTCTGTCATTTCGTTGTTTGAGCTTCTCTTTTTGCAGCTGTTGGATTTTTTTATCTTGAGGAGTAAAGAGATCAGAACTGGTACGATGAAGGCAGGAATTGTGCAATCTTTTGCAAACCACTGTAACTTGTTTCTGTTTCAGTTTCCTTTTCTTTATTGTGAGGTTAGAAATATTTGCCCTGATTACCCTACAGGGATTTTTTTTAAAGCATGTCAAAGGAGATGTGGATTTAAAAATCACTTCTCAAGGTGTGCATTGCTCTATAGCAGTAACTTGGTATTGTGATTATTCCCAGGTGATAGTATTATACACTTAGGTAATTCAGGTGTACTGTGTTTCTGAAAGGTTCTAGAGAAATTCATTTCAACAAACATTTATTGAACCAGGCCCAGAACTGGGCATGGAAGGTACCAAAATTGTGTATGAGATTCCATCCCTGGTCTGGGGAGCATCTAAGCGGAGTGATGCAATTTCTAAATACATCAGTATATAATTGGGAAGATATTTATGTACTTTTTAGATAATGTGATCTAGGAAACATTCCTCTCTCTCTCTCTCTCTCTCTCTCTGTGTGTGTGTGTGTGTGTGTGTGTGTGTGTGTGTGTACTGCATATTTGTCAGCATGATGTCTGCTCACTGGACTCTGAAATGGGCCTTACAGATCTTTGGGATACTGCTGTCTTTTTCTCCCCTCCTGAACTCTGCAGCCTGACCTGGGTTCTATCACTGCTAATTTCTGCTTAGGTATTTATTGATAACTGAATTACTATCCTCTTAAATCTGTCTGCATTTTTATAGAAAATAAGTAAAAATTGCAAATGTTAGAATTGGTATAGACTTTAAAGTTCATCTAGTCTGATGATTTTAAAAAATAAAGTCATAAAGTCTTTTCTTCAGATGAAAGCATATTTGGAAACCTAATATATACATAAGATAAAAGCAGATCTGGTTGAGCCAGGGACAAAAGGCTTGAAGCTTCAACCTCTCTGCCCGCCAACGATACACACACTCACCTAGAAATGAGGAAATAGAGTCTTTGCTAAGTGAAGTGACCTGATTAAGACGGCGTGGCTAGGAAATGGCAGGTTTAGACCAAACCCAGGTCGGAGGTCCAGGCTTATTACCCCTTATGACAAAGGCCCTAACTAGATTAAGGCTGTGCCAGTGGAAGGATTCTGTGCCCTGGAACAGGAGGGCCTGCCTGCAGCCTAACCTTTGGCAGAAGGATTTGGGCTGAACACAGCTCAGAAATGCAGGACTCAGTGTTCAAGGATGGCTCCAGAAGCATCTAGAATGAATTTGGTCCCTGGCTGAGTCTGCAAAAGGGAAGACAATCCAGCAGACAAGTAAGTTTCTTTCCTGTTCTCAGGGAGCAGTCGGCTTGCGTGCAGGAGCAGATAGGAGTTGCCTGGTGAATCCTGGCTCTAAAGTGCTTATTTCAGTAGACTGTTTCTAATGGAACAAGACAGCAGGGAATGGGGGACTTGGGGACCAGGCAGCTAATGGGTTTATGCTCTGATGGCTGCCTTTGATCTCATCTGCCATTGCTCTGAGCCCAAAACAAACCCCAAGCCAGCCAGAGAGATGGGGAGAGAAAACATCAACCCACCTGTCCCAGCTGCCCCTCCCGCCACCATCCACTCATGAAGAGGAGGAGTGTTGGAGAGGGGCTGCTGGCTACGACTGGGGAGAAAGTGCCTTAAAGCAAGTATGTTCCTCTAGGGGCTCCTGGCCAAGGAGGTGGGGATGGAAGCTGCTAGGGCAGGTGAGGATTGAGGACCGCCTGTCACCCAAGGCAGACAAGGTGGTAAAGGAGGCATGATGGTTTAGAATCCAGGATCCTGGTGTTCTAGCTCCAAGCAGTCAGGCCTGGCAAGGTACCTAACCTGGTGTCCCAGTAGGTGCAATAGCCTTACATGTTTCCTTCAATCTTTCCTGAAGCTCTGCCTCATTTACTTCACTGAGGTAGTTTCAGGTCATTATTTCTCTGCTCCAAACCTCTAGTAGCTGCTTATTGCTTCCCAAACTAAATCCATTCTCCTATCCAGGCAATTCAGCTTCTAGGCTCTGTCATAGCCCACTTCTCAGCTTTATATCCCATCCATCCACCAGACATCTTTGCTCCACAAACACTTGGGCTTCCCTCTAGGCCTCTGCTCTCAAAGTTTTCTGCCCATAAGTAGCCCATCCAAAATCCTACCCATTTTTGAAGGCTGTCAAGTCCCAGCTTCCTTCATGAAGTCTTCCCTGATCTCAATAGCATGTGATCTTTCCTTCCTAAATAATCCAAACTGACTTTTAATCTCATTAATGGCCAGTTGCTTCAGGCAGTGCCTGCATCTCCCTCCTTTGTGGATCTCCATATTATTTCTGAATAAACAAAGGAATAAACTCACTTTAAGTCTCAATGTCCTTATCTGTAAATAGGAAGACCTCTAAGGGTTGTTGTGAGGATTAACATAATTAATTAGCAATGAGCAAGCTTTCCGAGGACGGTAGCAATGGCAATCATTACTCTCTGTGGTTGCTGCAGGTTGGTGGCAGTGGAGCTGGTCCTGCTGGAGATAGGGATAGGAGGAGAAGGAAGGGTGAGATCCTCTTGAGCCGCAGGTGATGGTGGTTTCTTCCTTTTTCCCATGACTTTTCTTGTCCATCTGAGGACTTGGGGATGGAACCATGGTCAATTAGAGGGCTATCTCTGTGGGGGGCATCTGACCTAAAATTCTTCCATTTCATCAGTTGGACCTAGGTGCTCATCTGTTTCTTTGAGGCCCTTGAGGAAAGTTATTGCCTAGTAGTTACACTACGGCAGTGGTTCTTGACCCTGGCTGCACATGAACGTTATCTGGTGAAATTAAAGAAATGCCAAAGCTGGCCGAGTGCAGTGGCTCATGCCTGTAATCCCAGCACTTTGGGAGGCCGGGGTGGGCAGATTGCCTGAAGTCAGGAGTTCAAGACCAGTCTGGCCAACATGGTGAAATCCCATCTCTACTAAAAATACAAAAAAAAAAAAAAATAGCCGGCATGGTGGCATGTGCCTGTAATTCCAGCTGCTCGGGAGGCTGAGGCAGGGGAAAGGTTGCTTGAGCCAGGGAGATGGAGGTTGCAGTGAGCTGGAGATCACGCCACTGTACTCTAACCTGGATGACAGAGGGAGACTCCATCTCAGGGAGAAAAAAAAAAAAAAAAAAAAAAATGCTATAGCTGAGATCCTACCTGAGACTCATGGAATCAGAATCTCAAGACATGGGGGCCATGTTTTTCTTCAAAGCTCCCAGGGTTAAGAACGTATGAAAACAAAATGTTTTCCTGTGAAAACAAAATGCTGGTTACAAGTTCCAGATGTCTTATAGCCTTCTGTAAAAAAAGGGGGCGGTGCAGGATGAAAGAGAGAATTCTTTGATCACACATGTTGTCATTTGTTATGCAAATTAATTTTTAAAAATTAATAGTGATGTTGATTTCCAAACAAAGCACCAAAGGCTGTGTCTTTTCTTCTTTGTATCCCTCACAACGTTTAACTGATAGCCTCTGTTTGCCTTCTGCGCTCAATAAATATTTGCTTAGTGAATTGAAAAAGCTAGTGAATTTAGAAGGAACTTAGTTTAGGCTCTGTGTAGTTTCTGCTTTATTGAACTTTTCTTCTGTCCCAAAGGCCTTGAATAGAGAGGAAAATCCTACCTTTGATTCAGTTTGAGAATTATTGTCACTTTGGTTAGGCAATATGATTTAAAATTCAGACAGACCATGGGAAGTCGGTGGTTCCTAACCCCTAAACGTTTACCTCTACTGGTAGTACAAACCCTGCACTACCTTCATGTGAGCTTGCTTGTAAATGTTCTTATTTTCTTGTGCATGTTCTAACTCCTTGATGACATTGTACATTTTTGAGGAATGTGAGATATACTTTCTAGGTTTCTATTGCTGATTGGATCACTGGCTCAAATTTATTCAACTTACTTTGTTTGGTGAAACAAGACGCTTAGCAGCAGTTCCTTAGGAATCTTCCCAAGAGCACTGGGAGACACAGAGGTGGTGGTGGGGAGCTGATGTTAACTTACAATAAGGGATGAGGAAGGGATAGTACAAGATACATTTATACAGCCATTCAAATCTACTGACTCTCTACTACATGCTGGGCTCCATGAGGAAGGTGCTGAAAACACAAGGCAGGCACAGCCTCTGGCTCTACAGATTTTACAGTTTCACAGGAAGATAATCTATTACAAACAAGTTTAAAACATAGATCTCAGGCTTTCTACCCAATTTTTGGTGCTACTACAATGATTTGGGTATTCGAGTCTGCGTTTTCAATGTGCTTGCAGAGATGACCATTACACATGTCCTTTTCCATTTCACTGTGTTTTCCTTCTGGGTGTATACTTTTCCTTGCCTTTGTACCCCAGAGCTTGGCACAATGTCTGGCTTGCTGAGTGCCCGGGGAATGCCTGTTGATTGACTAATGAATGGATTTGCATTTTTTGCTTAGCTCTGTTAGAGTGTAAGTCTTTAGCCTGAGAGCCATAGCTCCTCTTGCAGCATGGCTGAATAGGCAGTCAATAGTTGATAAAAATTTTAAAATACACAGCTGACATTGTCCTAGGTGTGTAATTTGGTATGGATTTCTAGCTCAAATAAAACACATGAGTAAAATGAATAAAAGCAGAGAGACTCTAATGGAGTTGTGTTGTTATGATTTTTGGTTTAGGTTTTAGCTTCCGGAAATAATTTTGTTCCTCCTATGACATTTTTTTCCCTCCCTTAAGTTCATCTCACAGATAGGCAGTTTCAAATACTCTGCACTTGGAAACGGTTTCTTGAAATAGAACTTGTTTTTTCTTGAGTATGCCCTCGTTGCCTTAGGCCTTTGGGATTGAGTTTACTCTGGCTCTGTGCTTTACAGTATTTTTTTTCTCTTGCAGCTAAATGTGGTCAACAGTGTCAGCAGTTCAGAGGACATCAAGCCCTTAGCAGGGCTTCCCGGGATTGGAAACATGAACTACCCGTCCACCAGCCCTGGATCGCTGGTTAAACACATCTGTGCCATCTGTGGAGACAGATCCTCAGGTACATGCAGAAGCAGACAGCCTGCTAACCTGCCCCAGAGAAGGGGTTGCTCACTGTCCACCTGAATACTTTGTACCCAATGAAAGGAAAGTGTCCCTTTAGGTTGGGCTAGATGGGAACCCACCTGTACATTTCTGTCACTGCATTCACAAGCTACCGTCTGGATGAATTTAAAGTATGGCTTTATTTTTTGAGGATGAGATTTACAGGAAACATTGCAGAAACCCCTCTCTGGAGTCACATTATTATACATGTATCTGAGAGAGAGAAGCTGTTGTGATTATCAAGTATTTTTGCTGGGTGTGGTGGCTCACACCTATAATCCCAGCACATTGGGAAGCTGAGGTGGGAGGATTGCTTCAGCCTGGGAAGTCAAGGCTGCAGTGAGCCGTGATCATGCTACTGTATTCCAGCTTGGGTCACAGAGTGAGACCCCATCTCAAAAAAAAATAATAATAATAAAGCAGTATTAAAAAAAAAAACCTCCCAAATAAGCAATTGTAAAAAATAATGTCCTAATGTACAGGATTTGAAAGAACTAGAAAACTGCAAAGAAAAAGTTAAAAAATTACCCATGAGGTCCCCAAGAAAGATAAACCCTTTAATATTTTAGCATATCTCCTGCTATAACATTCTAGGTTTTCAAGATGTTTTTATAGGCAGGAACAAATGTGTTTTCACCATTTACCTTTGATTCTCTTCTCCCTTTCTCAGTTATTTCTTTCCTTGCTTCTTTCCTCTCCATTCTTTCTGTCCCATATTTTCCTCCCCACCAATTTTGAACACATCTGAATCTCTGATTTGACTATTTGAAGAATAATAAGAGGGGCAGGTTATTTTCTTTTCTATAGTTGTCCATGATGGCTAACTGAGTATTTCCTTACCTTCTTACTGTCACCAAAGCCACTACAGAATGTCACTCCATTGAAAGTTCCAGGCACCTAGAACTTACCTAGCTGAATGGCTGATGTTTGCTTGCTCTCAAAAAACACTTCCCAAATCATGCAAACTTGGTCATTGCCATAACAGCACATCACCCATAGCCCAACTGAGTGTTTTCTCTGCTATGCTTATTCTAGTTGAAAGTCTATGAGGTTCATTTAAATATTGAAAAGCCATGGGAATGACTGTGCCAAACAGTTGAAAAATTGGTCCCATATATCTCTAAGACAAATATTTCAGATCTGAGAGCACTAGGTTTTCTGGGCCCAAGATAAAATCCTGTATTTATCATTGCCATGAGTTCAGCAACGTGAGAAGCCAGCCTCTAGTATGGTCAACTAATGAGTCACAGGCTGGCCTTTCCTCAGGCAGCCTATGTCTAACCATCATTTCATCTGAGAATGGCTTCCTCTGAACTGTGAGCTCCTGAGATGCTGGAAACCTAAGTGAAACAGAAAGTCATGTCACTTCTGTAGCTCAATGACATCACATATTACATTCAAGAATTAGACATAAATATGTTTTGAATGATTTGTTTCCTTATGTTTTTGAAGTTCCACAATTTCAATCAATAAAGCATAGTGCCTGGCATTGAAAAGACTTCTACCTAGAAAAAGTATTGTGATTGATTCATGATGCCTGTGTGAGGCTGGGCTTGGTGGCTCTCCTGACACAAATTAGCCACCCCGGCCTAGGGTAATTAAAAACTGCGTGTGTGGAGCAGGTAATAAGGGCAATGAAATATGCAACAAATTAGTCTGGATAAAGCAAAATCACCTTCTTTTTATTTTTATTTTCCAAGACAGGGTCTCACTCTATCACCCAGGCTGGAGTACAGGGGCTCAATCTTGTCTCACTACAACCTCTGCCTCATGGTTCAAGTGATTCTCATACCTCAGCCTCTGAAGTAGCTGGGACCACAGGCACGCACCACCATGCCTGGCTAATTTTTTCCTTCCTTCCTTCCTTCCTTCCTTCCTTCCTTCCTTCCTTCCTTC
>NW_022436965.1:23531454-23662680 GCF_009761245.1 Sapajus apella
TTCCTTCCTTCCTTCCTTCCTTCCTTCCTTCCTTCCTTCCTTCCTTCTTTCTTTCTTTCTTTCTTTCCTTTCTTTCCTTCTCTCTTTCTCTTTCTTTCTTTCGACTGGGTTTTACCATGTCAGCCAGACAGGTCTCTAACTCCTGACCTCAAGTGATCTGCTCTCCTCGGCCTCCCAAAGTGCTGGGATTACAGGTGTGATCCCGGCTGAAAAATCACCTTCTATCAGATCTTTATGTCATAGCTTGATTGTCAAATGATATAAAGATAAACCACAAATTAATTTCCTCAACAGGCAATAGCACTTAAAAATTCATAACTCAGAATTCTGTTCATAGTTTATGGTAAAGGACAATACATTTAAATGGCTTTCCTAAGAACTTGGGTTTCAATGATAGGAAATATCAGTTAAGTTGGGGTTCTTTTCCCACTAGGTAATATGAGACAAGCATATATGTTTTTATTTATTATTTACACTAACGTTTTGAATGAAGGCAGAACATTTGCTTAACTAAACCCAAGAGTTGCCTTCATAAAATAAATGTAAAGAAAGTCTTAGCCTTAGGAATTTTCTAATAATGCTATCTGGAATTAGTAATACAGAGGAAACACACAAGGAAAGGTATATTTGCTCTGGCTTAGTTTGGTTCCTGTGATCAAGCCTGCATTCTCTGCTAGTTGTTATTTGCTTTCTGTCCCAATGCCCAAGTGATGTGCCTGTTTCTCTGGGGAAGAGCCAAGAGGTTCTTTTGAATGAAAGATCCAAATAAACACAAGAACAATCTATGGAATGTTCTTTTCTCGTAACCAGGAAAGCACTACGGGGTGTACAGTTGTGAAGGCTGCAAAGGGTTCTTCAAGAGGACGATAAGGAAGGACCTCATCTACACATGTCGGGATAATAAAGATTGCCTGATTGACAAGCGTCAGCGCAACCGCTGCCAGTACTGTCGCTATCAGAAGTGCCTTGTCATGGGCATGAAGAGGGAAGGTGAGACACGTTCAATTCCAATACATGTGTCTGGACAGAGGCATTACCTAGGGCAAGGGGACATGCAGCTGCAAAACACGAGAAGTCATGGTGCCCAAAGTCATCCTAATCTCCAACCACTTCAAATTTCTTCCCCACAGGGCTCTAAAGAGAAGTCTGAATTGGAGGTTAGGATGACTTTGGGAACCATGACTTCTCGTGTATTTCAATGTACCCTTGTCCTAGGAAATGTACCCTCTCCAGAGCAAAGAGGGCAAGAGGCATCTTTCTCCTCCACATTTACCCATCCTCTCCTGGAGCCCAGATGGTGATCCCCAAACTGGACCTTCTCCGTTTTTCTTCCAGTAGCCAGGCAGCAAGTCTTAGAGCCAAGGTTTCAGGGTCTTTATGCTCTGCTCTACCAATGGATTGTCAGACTGACCTTCAGGGTGGAGGTGACTTTTCTCCTCTAATCCTAGGTCTCTCTCTGGGGAAAACTGCAGGCTTGATTTCACTCACTGAGCTTTTATACCTTAGTCTGCTTTAAATTCTTTGGCGTTGGTATATTCCATCATCTTTTGCATTGCTGGCATTACACAGGTCTGACATACCTAGCCTTCCCATTCAGAGAGACTACTGCTGTGTGTTGAAACTGTTACATCTTTTAATTTATACTGTGGTTTAGCTGGGTATTCTAGTATCAGAGAAAAAACCTCTGAAGGTGCTTTCTGTTCCTTCAGAAGATGGAAAAGTCTTTCCATTAAGTAACACAAATAAATTGAAGTGGGCAGTTAATTAACTAGCCAGCTCAAGCAGGGACATGGGGCTAGTGGTGAATCTTAATAGATTTTAGAGTAAGAAGGCCCTGCCTTTCTTTAGGGAATAAGAACAAGGAGTTCAGTGAGACCCAGCAGGCTCCTCATTGTTGAGGAACTTCTTTTCTGTGAGAAGATGACATCTGACTGACAGGGTCAATGAAGAGGGGCTCTTTGTGTCCCTGCTAACAGGGAATGTCACTCATGAGAAAACAAAATCTTGGAATCTTAACATGTCGAGATGCTAGAGGTGGCCTTACAGAGTCACCTGATCAACTGTTACCATCCTCCACATGAGGAAACAGGTTCAGAGAGGTAGGTGAAGGGAGTTTTCTGAGGTACCAAAGGCGGGCAACGAATTGACCCCAGGTCTCTGACTCCCAGATTGGCACTGATCTGTGTCTCCTTCCTGCCAGGCTGTGAAGGAACTGAGGACAGCCCTCACTGTGACATTGAAGAGCAACCTCAAAAGCAAGAGACCCAAACCTTAGCTCCTGATAATCTGCCCCACACCCCAACCTGTTCCTCACGCAGTCTTCCCCTTTCAGGAAATGACCACTTATTTTCCAGTTGCTCAGAACAAAAACCATTGACTCCCCTCTTTTTTCTTTTATTTTCTTTTTTTTTTTTTTTTTCTGGAGATGGACTCTTGCTGTATCACCAGGCTGGAGTGCAGTGGCGCGATCTTGGCAACCTGCACACCCACCCCACCCCCTCCGCCTCCTGATTTCAAGCGATTCTCCTGCCTCAGCCTCCAAGTATCTGGGATTACAGGCATGTGCCACCACTCTTAGCTATTTTTTATAATTTTAGTGGAGATGAGGTTTCACCATGTTGGCCAGGATGGTCTCGATCTCCTGACCTCGTGATCCACCCACCTTGGCCTCGTGATCCACCAGCACTCCCAAAGTGCTGGAATTGTAGGCGTGAGCCACCGTACCTGGCCGACTCCCCTCCTTCTTCACACATCACATGCAGTGGGTGAGGACACTTTGTCTCTTCCTCAAAATATGCCCAGAATCTTTCCATGTTTCACTATTTTTACCACTACCCCCCAATCCAAGCCACTGTCTTCTGTAGTGATCTACATAGCATCCTAAGACATCTCCCTGCTTTTATCTTTGTCCTTCTACAGTCTCTTCTTAGCACAGTAGACAAAAGGAGGTTTTGAACAAGTAGACTGGGTCAAGGTACTCCTTTGCCAAAATGCTCCAATGTCTTTCCTTATCACCCAGAAAAAAAGGCAAAAATCTTTGTTATGACTTAAGGTTGTACATGGTCTGGATGCCCTGTTATCTCTCAGCCTTAACCTTCCTGGCCTCTTTGCTGGTCCTCAACTATACCAGGGATGTGCCCACCTCAGGGCCTTTGCACTTGCCGTCTGTCTAGAATGGCTTCTTTTCAGGTGTCTGCGTGGTTCACTTCTCATCCTTTGGATCTTGACTCAATTCTCACTTTCTTGGTAAAGGTTTGCCTGGCTATACTGTCTAAAATTGTGCCAGGCGCCTGCAACCCTTCCTTGTCTCTTTTGCACAGCACTTATCACTATCTAACGCTTGTATTTATCTTGTTTACTCTCCGTATCCCTGAAAGCAGGGGCTTTGCCTGCTTTTCCTCCCACTGCTTTATCGCCAGTGACTAATACATTGTAGCCATTTAATAAATTGTTGAATGAATAGTTTAAACTGAATGCTAAAATTGGAAGTTTTAGAAATGTAGGAGCTCCTAAAAATGACTCATTCATTTATTCACTGAGTATTAGCTGAGTGCCTACTCTGTGCTTATGTCATACCTGCTGTGGCAGTGGGATCGATGATGTTACAGATTGGAACATATGATATAAAATACCTGCTGATGAAGACCACCTTTTTTTCACTAGGATGGAATTGATACTCCCTGGAGCTTCCCTCACCGTGATTATCAGGACGAAACTAATAACTACAAGGGTTTCTCCCATTAACAAGAGTCCAGTGGCTGCAGGGTCATTCTTTTCCTCCTAAAACACTTGAGATAAGTTTCCAGTTGACTTGGAAAAATAACAGTTTTCATTAAGCTCATGATATTGAATTAAAAGAAAGTGAATGGCCTCAGCCAGAGAAACCATCATTTCTATTTCTCTAGAGTTAGTCTTATCCATCTCTCAAAACTCAGGCTGAATATCCCCAGCTCAGTTAGGAACAGAGTAGTTGATAGGCCAAATGTTGGGAAGTGTGATTCTTTATTTATTTATTTATTTTATAAAAAGGAAGGAAAAGAGGGACATGTGAACTGTAAGAAACTAGACAGTTCTTGTAAATCTAGCATGGTTTGTGTACTTTAATAGAAAATTGGACCCAGTTTTTGCTCCTGCATTTTTTTTTAAAAAGAATGTGGAGAAACAGAAAGAATAATGAAAAGCAGAGTAGTAAAAATTAGGAGGGGGGAAGGAGCTCTTAGGGAACTTTCTAAAGAGATCAGTACCATTTACCCTGACAAAGAGAAGGTAAAGAAGTGAATCAATTCCTCCTCTCGCTATATAAGAGGCCACATTCAAAAGGCTACTGGATAGCCTGTCCTTCACCACCATCATTTCTGGTATTGATTTATAGAATTTGGGGCTCAGTTTGCACTCTTTCTTGAGGACAATAATAATAACATCCTGCAACAGATAACAGAAAGATAATGGAAATCACACAGATAAAGAGATGGAACTGGGGTAGGCACAGAATTTACCTGCCTGGGGACCAGGGGCCAGGACCTGTTACCCTTTTAGGATACATAATGTTAAAGTTAGAGCGGACATTTTCTATTCTCAAAGGTAACACATCCATTTCCTGAAAGAAGAATCAGAGGTTCAGAGAGCCTAGGGACGTGCACCAGCTCACACAGCAAGCAAATGGCAGACCTGGTATAGGACTGGGACCCTCTGATTCTTGGGCCACCTTGGGAATTCTGGAATGTCTATTTCCATAATTTCTGGTCATATGCATGTAGTTTCCAGACTGGAGATTGGATTACTTTAAGGCTGTTCCTGGGCAGCATTGGTGAGCCCTGTGTGGTCTTTATCAATAGAACTAGTCCAGTACCTTGGAGCAGCACTGGGAGGTTACAGATGGGCCCAGGAGGAGCCGTTGTAGGTGCTTGTGCTGGCTCCACCGTAGCCTACCATATGCCCTCAGATATGTCACTAGTTTCTCTATGGCTCATATTATGTCAGAGGGTTATCGTGAGAATTAAATAAAATATAATCTGTCTAAAATGTTGGGCATAATTCCTGACATAGAGAAAGAGCTTCTTAAATGTTGGCTATTGTAGTAAGTACAGAATAATCACATGTTGGATGAATGGTTAAAATCCTTTCCTAAGGCAGGAGTTTGGGACTATTTTTGATCATCCAGGGTTCCCTGGATGCACCATGTTGTGTGTTGTAACAGTAGCTTAGAATGTCTGACACGTAGAAGCTACCCACCAGTAACAATATATGACTCCTCATTTACGACAGGAAGATTTAAGCACAAAGAGTAAAAGTGAACAGCAAAGGGTTTGCTCAATTAATGGCAAAACTGGAATTAGAATCTAATTCCATGACACCAAGGTTATTTTCTTTGAAGCTTGAAGGTTATTTTCCTTGAGTGTTACAAGTCTGTAGAAGAAAAGATTGAGGACCACGAATGAAACTTAACTTAGTTTGCTTTCCCTCATCTTTTAAAGTCAAAACAAATAGAAGCTCATAACCTACCTTTAAAAAATTAATATAAGAAGCATTCACGTTTCCCAGTAAATCCAACTATAATAAAAAATACATATTATGACAGTCTACATGTTGTCAGTGAATGAAGGCTGATAGAGTGAGCAGAAAGTAAGGATGAGACAGAAAGAGGAAGAACCACAGGAGAGAGGAAGAGGCCAAAGAGGGAGATGGAGAGATGAGGCAAGGGGCTAAAAAGACATAAAGGGAAAGAGAAAATAATTGTTTATATTGAGTTTTTTGTAATTGCTTCATTCACCCCTACAGTATTATCTCAGTTAGGTATTGAAGAGTACCAACCTTAGTACCAGCCTTAACTATCTCAGTTAATCCCTGGTTCACAGATAAGGGAACTAGGGCTTACTCGGCTCAGTCATACGTCCAGTGTCATTTAGCAGGGAAGGGGTAGAGTTATACAGGTATTGATCGACTTACCACCTATGCAACTTACGACCATTCAACTTTATGACCACAATCGCTAGCCATGACTGCTCCGCGTCTGGCAGCGCAAACGCTGCCCAGCTGGGCGTACGACAGTGCGGACCAGCTTCCGGCAGCACTACCATCTCCGCGTGCACCATTTCAACTGTACATATAGCCTACTCAACTTACGACCAAATCGTGTTATGACCGGTCTGCGGTCCCGACCGTGGTCATAAGTCGAGCACTAGCTGTATGTGGAAAAGCTTTCTTTGACTCCAACGTACATGTTTTTTGCTCCTATTTTCCCTTTCTTCTCCTTGCTGTTCTCTCTCCTTTCTGTTTCCACTTCCCCTTGTTCCTTTTCTCCTTTCTACCCTCCCGGCCTCTCTCTCAGTCACACAGTACCATTTGCGTCTTGAAGCTTTTTGGCGTGTCTCCACTAAGCTTTGGAGTCTAAGTTGTGTTTTTGCAGTCATACCCTTCTCTGACCTACCTCGAAAGACAGATACGGCTCGCATGACAAACTAGATGTTCGGCATTGCGGTTCCAGTCCATTCTGCAGCCTCTGTGGCTCGTTATCTCCTGAGAGAGTAGGAGGCACTCTTGCAAGTGGACTACGGGGAGGAAGGGAGAGAGATCAGAAATTGGAGCTGCTAGTGGAGTAGCTGTCACTGAGTTTCAGGCTAGTCACCTGCTTAAAGGATAATTTTCTTGACTCTTGGGATGTAAAAAATGTGTTCTAATGTTGAATTCTGTTTATTGCTGTTGTGACTAAGATGGAAACTACAGCCTTCTAGATGATGGAAACTAACTTAACAGAGACTTTTCTCCTGATGAAGGGCGTAGAATTGGAGGGGGCAGGGGTCTGTTTTCAACCTAATGTATAGACATGGAGGCTTCTGAGAGTTGGGCTGAACCTTGATGAAAACCCTGAGCTTTGGAGAGGCTGAGATAATTCCAACCTACACCTTTGCCTATGTACCCTCCCCCACCTCCAAAATCAGCCACAGATTCTGAAATGTCATCTAGGTGACATCCCTCCACCCCTTCACTTACTAAATACCCACAGCTGGCTCCCTGAAGATCTTCCCTGACAAGTCAGATCAGGTGATGTTGTGTTCAAGCTGGTGCACTAGGGGCAGACCTAATGGGACGTGAATGCCAAGGATGATGCATAGGATCTGACAGAGGGAGTTTTTAAAGTAATGTGCTTGCTACTTAACTCTTTCATGCTCACAGTTTTTTAGAGGCAGCAGGTAGAGGAAGAATGTGGGGATCTGCAGGGATAGCAGGGAGACGGTGGCCCATTAGAAGATAAAGAGTTTATTAAAGCTTAAGATGCACACTTCTTAGTGTGGTCACCATAATGCATTGGAAAGAATATGCACTAAAGTACCCCTCCTTCTACATAGGCGTAAGCAAACAGCTTTGCTTTCATTGTTTCATCTGTCAACATTACAACATTCCCAATTCAGGATCATGATGATTCCCTTTCACAGATGAGTAAGTTGAGGCTTAGGTGGGTAATACATTTTCCCATCGTTGTTGTGGGTATTATGATAACCTCTGCATGTCCTGCTGCATGTCAGCTGTGCAAGAAGAAAGACAGAGGAGCCGGGAGCGAGCCGAGAGTGAGGCAGAATGTGCCAGTAGTGGTCATGAAGACATGCCCGTGGAGAGAATTCTAGAAGCTGAACTTGCTGTTGAACCAAAGACAGAATCCTATGGTGACATGAACATGGAGAACTCGGTATGTGCTCTTAGATACACATGTGTGTTCCATTTCTTGGATAGGGCTGGAAATGGGAGAAAGGGGTGTATTCGAGTCCTGGGACCTGTCCTCTCAGTACTTTCTTCCTTTTTCAGACAAATGACCCTGTTACCAACATATGTCATGCGGCTGACAAGCAGCTTTTCACCCTCGTCGAATGGGCCAAGCGTATTCCCCACTTCTCTGACCTCACCTTGGAGGACCAGGTCATTCTGCTTCGGGCAGGTAAAGTATATTGGCTGCCTTTCTCTCTGGGACAATTTTGAAATTGCTCTTGGGATCCTAAAAAACGTGGCCTGATGAAGCTGCAGCACATCCAAGCTATGTACCATGTTGATGATGAAATAACCCCATGCAGAGTTGTTTATTCCCAATTGAAACATTGTTAAGGAAGGAGTGGGACTCTTTTCCCATGCAAATTTTACCATGGCTTTATAATTTGCATACGTTTTTCAAAGACTGTTCAATCATTTTTATTGAGGATAATTTGAAGCAGCACCTCATTATTGTAATGCAATTGGCAAATATCTCACCCATTTCATGGGTGAGATAAAGAAGCCAAAGATGTTTGCTTAAGCGTGTACTAGATGAGTTCCATGATCTTCCTGTTTTAAGACTCTGTGTGCTGTATTTTCTCTTGCCTCCTATTTCTGGGACACTTGCAGACCGTTGACAAACTCCATATCTCCTGTTTGTCACTGAGCCAGTAGGGAAATATTATGACGATTGGCTGAGCATTGGGAACCAGTCCATTCATTCATCCCTGTTAGATAATGAGCACTCATTGATTGTCAGCTGGAAGCTACGTACTGTGTTGGGAGCTACTAGACAATGACAAAGAAACAAAACTAGGTTGTCAGGTTCTGGGGGCAGAGACTGCAAGGTATGTTAGCTTTGTCCACCCTGGCAGCTAACATAGTGACTATTATCTGCTAAATGTTCAATCCACATTGTTGACTGATTAAAAAAAAAAAAAGAAAGAATCCTTGTCCTCAAGCTGTCATTCTGGGTTGCATCTGAGAGAGAGTAGGGGATGTGCAGAGCCGTAAGTCAGCAGACTCCAGTCTTACCCTTTGTTTCTTGCCTAATTAGCTGTGTCCTCTTGAACTAATTCTTAACCTCCCTAGATTTTCAATTCTGCTTGTGTTATGTGGGATAATAGTACATGCCTTGGGTGATTATAAAGAAAGAAAGAATGTGGTCTGTTTTCCCTCAAGACCTCCTCCTTATTCTTGCAGGGTGGAATGAATTGCTGATTGCCTCTTTCTCCCACCGCTCAGTTTCCGTGCAGGATGGCATCCTTCTGGCCACGGGTTTACATGTCCACCGGAGCAGTGCCCATAGTGCTGGGGTCGGCTCCATCTTTGACAGGTGTCTCTCTTCTGCTTTCAGTATTTGTGTGTATTATGTATGTGTATGTATACACATGTGTATATACATGAATTCTCATGTGGGCATGAACCTCTGGGTAGTGCTGGGATGGAGGATGGGCAGCTCAGCTGCATGTGACTATGCAGAGACCACTTGGCACATGAAACTATAAACCTGGGGAATGAGGGAGAGATTAAAATAAATGTTGAGATCACAATAAGATGGAGCCAGTCAGAGGCCAGCACAGTTGCCAGGCAGATGGAAGAACCTGTTATCCCAATGGGTTTTCCAAGAAGAGATTAGATCTTGACACCAGCTAGTGAGTTGTGGGTGGAGAGGGTGAACGGCTTATCCTAGGGGTCAGGGATGGGAAAGGGATCAGGATCTGTCCGCAAGAGGACAGGCCAAATGAGCTGTTCATGCCGGGCTCTGGGTGATCTCAGAAGGAGGCCTGCAGCAGGAGCGAACCCATCTTGGTCAGGCAGGGACACCCTGGCAGACATTCTGGGCCTTAAATGATACTAAAGGAAAATTAAACCATCTGCCAAGGAGTCAAATAAAATGAGTAGTTAATGACTTGAGCGTGGGAGGATGGAGAACTGGTAAAGAGGAGAATTCAGTTGAAATTAATCTCTCTGTCCAGTGCCAGGGCCCTGTGGCCCCTTTCCACCTCCATGGTAAATGGTCTTTTTTTTTTTTTTTTTTTATCATGTGCACATCCACTGAACTGTCTCTACTATTTTCCTGCCCTTTCCCACATGTTCCATGTAGAGTCCAAAATGGCATTTGGAATGACCCATCCCCCTTCACGGTGCCTGGACATTTGTACCAGTTCACTGACTCTGCGCTCTGCTGTGCTTTTCTAGATATGCAATGCCCTTGGCTTGCTTTGCGTGTTGCATTTCTAATTTCCAAGACTTCCATGATGCCTTTCCGGTTCCCTGCTCGGAGTTAATTGCTGCCTCTTTGGAGCCCACTTGGACTTTGCTCATGGCTGTTATATTCCCGGGCTTTGTGTTGCTGCTTGTTTTTATGTCTGTTTCTTTAGTTAAGCTGTAATCTTGCAATGAGGGGTTGCATCTTTTTCATTTCTGTGTCCCTAGTACCTGGTACATCGTCTGGGAACAGAGTGGGTGTATAAAAATTTTGGTTGAATTCATTGTATTGACTCTTGGCCTGGTACTCTTGGTTTTCTCATTACCTGCTCCTTTCCTCTTAACAGAGTTCTAACTGAGCTGGTTTCCAAAATGAAAGACATGCAGATGGACAAGTCAGAGCTGGGGTGCCTGCGAGCCATTGTGCTCTTTAACCCAGGTAACCGCCCTTGGACCCCAGAGGCTGTGTGTGCTCAGCCCTTCCATGGCCAGCCTCCATTGCTCCCATGTTGTTGGTCCTCCAGCTCAGCTGAGACAGAGATGGCAGAGCCGGGAATCCAGGAGAACTCACAGTGTCAGCTACAGCCATCTTAAAAAAATGTTTTGAATGGGCATGGCAGGCACATGTCTGGGGCAAGTGGGGAAGATGAAAAATGAGAGTGGCCCAGGGTGGCAGTGAAGGGGGTGGTAAAAAGCAGTCAGATTCTGGATAGATTTCTAGGTAAAGCCACTGTGATTTGCTGATGGATTGAATATAGGATGTGAAAGAAAGAAAGGAGTTAAATATGACTCCCTGGTTTTTTTTTTTTTAATTTTGTTTTCCTGAACAATGGGAAAAATGAAGTTCTTATTCACTGAGGTGGGGAAAACTCCATGAGGAGCAGGTTTTGAGAGTAGGTGGGTAGGAATCAGGATCTTGTCTTTGGACATTAAAATAGGAGATGGGTAAGTAGATACCCAACAGTGGCTGCCCAGAAAGCTCATATGAGTCTGGACCTCATGGGAGAAGCCAGGACCAGAGACGTACATCTGAGAGCTGGCAGCCTCTGCCTGTGTAAGGCCATGACACTGGGGTGAGATCATCTGGGGAGACAGAGCAGAGAAGAGGGCTGGGGACTGAGCCCTGGGGCATGCCAACATTTAGAGGTCAGGGAGAAAAGGAAGAGCCAGCAAAGGAACCTGAGAAGGGGCAGGCAGTGAGATAGGGAGAGAATCAGAAGGGTGGTGTCCTGGAGGCTCAGGGAAAATAGTCTTTTATGAAGGAGTTGATCAGCTCCAGCAAACGCAGCTGTGGTCAAGAAAGATGAACCTTCAGAATGAGGAGTCACTAGTGCAGGGGCTTTACCTCCAGAATTAGGCAGTTAGTTCACTGATGCAGGACATGTGCCAGTTCAGCTTTTGTGCCTCATCTTATCATTCAGTTCATGCTTAGCACATAGATACTCAGTAAATGTGTGCAGGTAGTATTTTGAGAATGGCCTGGATAAAGTAAAGCTCTCCTCTTTAGAGTCAGTGGTGGGTACATTTGCCTATTAATGGAATTTAAAATCTTTGCCCCAAGAGTTTGTTGGGTAAGCTGGGCACAGAAAGAAGAGCAAGGGGGCACGAATGATCAGCTTTGTTTATTTCACACTTGTTTTCATCCAGGGTGTCTCTAGTAACTCTAGGGAGGGTGGCCAGAGGGAACGGGGACAGCTTCTGCTGGAAGGTGTGTAACCAAAGGCTAAATCACTCATCTCCTTTAGATGCCAAGGGCCTCTCCAACCCCTCTGAGGTGGAGACTCTGCGAGAGAAGGTTTATGCCACCCTCGAGGCCTACACCAAGCAGAAGTATCCGGAACAGCCAGGCAGGTGAGAGAGTGTCGGCAGGATAGTCACGGCAGCAAGGACTCCACTCTTCATCCCCTGAGCTCCTAATGTGCAGCAGGCACTGTTTAGGTGTTTTCACATGTTATTTAATCTTCATAACAAGCTGAAAATGACAAAAGTATTAACTCCACAGGGCTATTGGCCTTGTCTGTCTTGCTCACCATTCACTCCTCTAGCCTCAACACATAAAGCAGTGCCCGACACATGGTACACATCTTTAAATGGAGGATAAATAGCAAACAAATGTATAAATGTGGGAATTATTATCTCCAATTTCTGTCAGTAAACAGAACCTCAGAAAAGTTAAGTGACTTGCCGAAGACCATAATGCCAGCACGCAGTGGAGGTGAGATGGGAACCCACTGGGTGTGATTTCACAGAGCCTGTGTTCACGGTGTGACTGCATTGCTTTCTGTCTGCCCCCGTAGAAACTCCCACGCAGTACAAAGTACAGGCTTTGGTAGCTGGAAGATGTGGTTGCTGGTCCCCAGGTGCCATGTGTGTGGTATCTGGCAAGGTGCTGGGTTTGAGTCTAGGCTTCTCATTTGGAAAGAAGGATATTGGTCTAGCAGATCTCTGAGGCCATCTAGCAATATAGGTATTTCTGAGTTATTAAAAAATATTCTCAAAAGTTTCTTCCAAAGTACAGTTAAGCAAAAGAGTTTTCCCTCTCTGCTAATGCCAGCTAAAATGAGGAAATATGATCCTCAAATCTCATAGAAAACTGGAAATGAAACTGAAAAGACTGTCTTAAAGACATTAATTTTGTTGGGGCGATTAATTTTACATGCTCCCAGCGCTGACTAATGATTTATATTCCTCCGTGAAGTCTAATATCTACTTAGATGTTTATCCTGAATCATAAGCCAACATCTAGCAATTGTCAAGAAGCGGTTGAGCTGTGTTTTTTGTTGGAGGCTGTGGATGAATTCGAGTAGGTGGGTTTTGGCCCTTTGGTGCAATGAATAGGCAGGGCCTAGTATATTAGTGAGATTAAGCTGTAATAATAGACCCACCAAATGCCAGCAGTTTAACACAAACATCTATTCCTTGCTCAGAAATCTGGGTGGGCAGTCAGTTCAGAGAGGTGGCTGTCTTGCATGCTGTCACTCAGGGATCAAAGCTCCTTTTTCTTGTGTCTTCACCATGACCCAGAGCCATACTGTGTTTTGCATCCAGATGAAGGAAGGGGGAAGAGGTAGAGGAGTGGGGAGGCCAGGCCATACGCGTCAGACCTGGGACTTAGAGGGCCCTCATCTTTTCACTCACTTTCTTTGGCTGACACCAAGTCATGTGTCTCAGCTGGCCACAAAGGAGGCTGGAGAATGTGTCCTGCTGTATGCCAAGGAAGAGAAGAAAAGGCTGGTATTTAGTGAACCTGGCACTTCACTATAGATGAGAAGATGAGAGAGCTCTGGCCAAGGGGTCAGGACCTGGCTGCCAGCATTAGCTTGGCCTCTGTTAGGTGTGAGCCCTAGGCAAGTCATAGTAACTGAAGCCCTGAGTTGGATACTTTCTATCAAACCTTTCATTTTTGAACACGTATTTGTATGCAGGGCATTAGAAATAGTGAGTGTCGTATATATCATTTTCCTGAAACTGGCTCTATGTCTTGCCGTTTCTCTTAAAAAACAAACAAAAACTCCAACTCGCTTTTTTCCTAATTATAAAAGCAATGCATACTTTGGCTAAAAAAAAAATAGAAAAATATTTTGAAAAAACACGTGGTGGCTCACACCTGTAATCCCAGCACTTTGGGAGGCTGAGGTGGGCGGATCACCTGAGGTCAAGAGTTCGAGACCAGCCTGACCAACATGGAGAAACAGCGTCTCTACTAATAATACAAAACTTACCGGGGCTTGGTGGTGCATGCCTGTAATCCTAGCTATTCAGGAGGCTGAGGCACGAGAATTGCTTGAACCTGAGAGGCGGAGGTTGTGGTGACCTGAGATCGCACCATTGCACTCCAGCCTGGGCAGCAAGAGTGAAACTCTGTCAAAAAAAAAAAAAGTAGGTAATAAAAACTTACTGGAAATATTTTGGTATATTTCTTTCCAGTATCCTCATGTGTCTATTATGTATTATGTGTATCGTGTATGCATTTCTAGATATGAAATTATACAGTTTGGTGTATTATTTTCTTCCCTTAGCCATTCTAGGAATTTTATTCAGTTATTGACAACTACAAATTGTCATTTCCAATGGCTTTGTAATATTTTGCAATGTGAACATATCCTAATGTATTTAGTCATTGCCCTGTGATGGACATTGGGTTGTTTCCAATGCATATCACTGTGAAAACTTTGGAACTTGACTCTTCTGCTGGACGAGGGCTGGCAGGAGCCTAGGCTGCCTTCACACACTGAGGAGAGAGGCCAACACTTGTTGCCAGGACTAGGGAGAGCCTGGAACAGCAGAGAGGTGGCAGAGGATGGGTACCCTACATGTCTCCTGTGTTCGTCCAGCACAGCTTGGACTGAGGGTGACTGCCCTGATTAAGTGTTCGTAGTTGGCTCAGCAGGTAAAACAGGGGGGTCACTGGCCAGGTAGGTGAGTGTGTTGAGGGCTGGTCACCTCAGTTCTGCAGAATGTGGTTGAAGGGGATCCTGGCACAGCCAGGTGGAGGTGGATTTCTCAGTGGTAGAGTGCTGCCACTCTGTGGAGATGTCTCAGAAGTGCATGTCACGGGCTGCGTTCTGCTTTCTCTGGTCAGAAAGCAGAGATCAAAAGTCAGGTCACAGAGCTCTTGCACACACAGCAGGTGCCTCCAAAGGCATAAATCCCCCTTGTTGCTCAGGGGTGAGGAATGCGTTGGCAGTTCCATGGCTGTGACATTCATGGGTGTGTTTATTTCTATTGGCTTTGAACTCAGTTCCTAAATCCAGGTCACAAACAGAGAGCAGCAATATGATGGCATACTTAGCATTTTGCATTTTGTAAAATCTTGGCCTTTTTAGAGTAAAAAAAAACACTTTTAGGGTTAATCTTGGTGTAACTTTGCACTTATAGAGAAGCCGTTTCCTTCGCCTACTTCCATAAAGCTTACCAGCAGAGGTATGGCTGGGAGTCCAGCCTCCTTATTCTCTAACGACCTCTTTCCTGAACGGTGATGCCACTCAAATGCTTTCTGGGGCTTTACCGCTGGAGGCTTTTGCAGTAATGTGTGGCATTGGCATAGACCTTTAATTTTTCTACATAGAGAAGCAATTTCTACTTTTTTAAAGATGGTGCCACTTTATTTTTCTTGTATTGATACATTTCTTTAAAATGTCATATGGCATGAGTATAGAAATATACACATTTTCAAGGAACATTGAACTTCCAGTTTGTAACTTTTTCATGAAATATCATTGTGACACTCAGTCGAGATTCAACTGGAACCAGAAATCTCTGATTTAGGGCTACAGTGGCTAATGCGATTTTGGTCCTTGAACTTTTTATTGTAAGTTGTGAGTAGAGTGACTTCATATCTAGTAGCATTAATAACGTTAAAAGTGAGCTGGCATTGCACTGTGCGCAGAGGGCCACATAGGCAGAGTGAAAAATGTCACAGAGAGAGGTGCCCAAAAGGACATGAGATGGGAGATGAATTCCTTCACACACTGGTCTTTCTCCCTGTTGTGAATCTCACAACAAGTGTCCTCACTTATAGAAAAATGTATGTGAGGGTGTGTATGAGTGAGCATGTGAGCGTGTGTGTGGGCATGTCTTAGGACGTGTTAGAGTATGAGTGTTGAGTGTGTGTCTGCATGTTTGAGTGGTTACATGCACATGTGTGTGTGAGCATGAGTGTGCATGTATGGGTGTGAGACCTCATGCATGAGATATGTGAGAATGCATGTGCGCACATGTGTATGTGTATTGTGTAATGTGCATGACTATAGTGTGAGAGCATGTGTGAATGTGTATGCAAACGTGATGTATGTGTGAAGGTGTGTGTGCATGCACATGTGAGGTCATGTGAAAGTGCATATGAGTGGGCATGTGTATATGTGTGAGGCTGTGTGTGCAAGTGCATGTGTGTGAGGGAATGTGAGAGCATCAGAGTGTGAGTGTGCATGTGTGAGTGGTGAAGATGTGTGTGAGGGCACATGGGTGTGAAGCATGTGCGAGTGTGTATGAGAATGTGTGGGTCAGTGTGTATGCATGCGTGCATGTATGTATCCTCTCCCCAAACAGATCATAGGCTTCTCAGAGGCAGAGACCATTATTTTCTATCTCCTGTTTTCCTAATTTAAGGGTAAGCACAGACTAAGAAGTTGACCATAAAAATTCGTAACAATTGGCTGGGTGCAGTGGCTCATGCCTGTAATCCTAGCATTTTGGGAGGCCGAGGCAGGTGGATCACCTGAGGTCAGGCGTTCAAGACCAGCCTGGCCAACATGGTGAAACCTCATCTCTACTAAAAATACAAAAATTTAGCTGGGCGTGGTCGTGGGCACCCGTAATCCCAGCTACTTAGGACGCTGAGTCAGGAGAATCTCTTGAACCCGGGAGGTGGAGGTTGCAGTAAACCAATATTGCGCCATTGCACTCCAGCCTGGGCAACAAGAGCGAAACTCCCTCTCAAAAAAGAAGGTAACAATTGGTTACAAATTGGCAACAAAAATTTGGTGACTGTGAGCTGGCATTGCACTGTGCATATGCCTGTAGTCCCACCTACTTGAGAGGCAGAGGTGAGAGGATTGCTTGAGCCTAGCTACTCAGGTCCAGCCTGAGCAATATGGCGAGACCCCATTCTTAAAAAATTTTTTTGTGGGTGTGGGTAACTAAAGCAAATTGAAAGCATGGTGGCTAAAGTGGCGTTCTCAAACACGTTCATCTAACGGTGACAACTGCCACGGATTCAGCACATTCGGTGCCTCATGCTTTGCTCTAAGTTCTTCAGCAGGTCTGTGCAGATACCCGAGGGACACAGAATGTGACGAGACAGTAAGGCTGGCAACGTGAGTGGACACAGTCATCCAGTTCTTCCTCTTCCCCACTGTGAACGAGGGGAGCTGAGGGCAATCCTGGGACGTGGCTACTGAATGCAAGATTCTTGAAGGGTCATGTGCTCCAGCTTCTGCCTTTAAGGCTGACGAGCCCTCTAGCCTGTTTCTGAAGCTCTCTAGGCTTAGAGATCCTGTGACTCCCTTGTCTCCCCTTCCAGCTCTTCTATCATAGATTGGGCAAGAAGACCAAATGGACGGTCTCCCACCAGCAGGTGCAGGTGTGCGGTGCATGCCAGTCCCTGTTCCTGATGCCTCTTGGCTTCCCTGCAGGTTTGCCAAGCTGCTGCTGCGCCTCCCAGCTCTGCGCTCCATTGGCTTGAAATGCCTGGAGCACCTCTTCTTCTTCAAGCTCATCGGGGACACCCCCATTGACACCTTCCTGATGGAGATGTTGGAGACCCCGCTGCAGATCACCTGAGCCCCACCAGCCACAGCCTTCCCACCCAGGATGACCCCTGGGCAGGTGTGTGTGGACCCCCACCCCGCACTTTCCTCCACCTCCCACCCTGACCCCTTTCCTGTCCCCAAAATGTGATGCTTATAATAAAGAAAACCTTTCTACACATGAGACTTTTATAGGTGGACTTCTGTATAGATGTTAAAGGTAATACTCGTTGCTGTCTACAGGGCTGGGGGACTTTTTGGAAGTTCTTGGGAAAACTAACCAAGCCTCTGTACATATAATTGGTTTAAATTATTTTTTCACTTGCCCTGGAAAGCAAACAAATGAGTAATAAAATAATATATATGAAATTGGCACTGCTGGAGCATGGGGTGTGTTATTGTGCTACAGGGAAGTTGTCTCAGACATGGAGAAGGGGTATCAGAGGCTGGGGGTCGGTGCTGGGGCTGGGGCCCTGAGACTAAATCCCAGAGCACAATGCCCGTGTCTCAGCTGGGATTCGCTGCACAGCCAGCTTCGCCCCAGGGAAGATTCTGGGGAGACTGGGAAGAGACACTGTCTTTAAAAAAATCAACATTTTTTTTGTTTTGTTTTTTTGTTTTCCTCCTAAGAATAATGAGCAGAAAGAGACTTATTTTGATTGGAGGCAATTCAGTATAAGGCCAAAGGAGAGATGTTCTCTGTCCTGGAAGCTGGTGGAAGATCTCAGGTTCTGGGAGTTGGTAACAAAGGAATCGAGTTTTCTATTATATCATGAGCCAGCAACAACACTGAAAAGACTAGAGTACACCTAGCTTATTTTCCAATCTTATCTAACCCTACGCAGCCTGTTCTTAAAAGGGAAAGAGAGAAAACCTCTCCCATCTTCCAGCCTGGGATCTCCAGATTTACCTGGTTCTTGAAACTCAACTGCTTGCTGGACAACGAGCTCTTGGAAGGTATGGACCATGACAACACGGACGGCCCATATAGCTCACTGTTTTCAACTCACATTCCTGCCACCTACAGGACTAGGGCTTAACAGACACACACATTCATGTATGCTGTGAATTACACGGTACCTCCTAGGGTTGTAAATGTGCAGGGTGAACAACTGCACTTACCTTTTCCATACCGCAAGCACCTGACTCAGGGCCTGGTAAAGCACACAGTGATCTGTGTTGTTGAGTTGGGTTCCACACAGCTAGAAAGAATTCCCTAAACGACAATGTGGATGACATTTGTCTCATTCCCCATCAATAACTTGTCCCCTCAAAATCTCCAGGTTAACGCTCCAGTCAAAATACAATTGTGTGATCAGCGATTGCTTTACTAAAATTGCTTTACTCCTAAGAAAAATTTAGGGATCTCTTAGCCTTGGACATTAAACAATGGAAGGAAAATCTGAATTCTGCTGTTTTTTTCCTTTACTTATGTATCTGCATTTACCGTGAACTATGATGAAAATGATTGGAGAGGGGTGTTAAAATTTAATTGTATCCTCCGTGATCTCTTCCTTCTGCCAGCATAATTCACTGGACACATTCAACTGCCTTACAGGTAACCAAAAACCTTCCAGGAAAATTCACTGCTCCCCACCACTGGTGGTCACCTGAGTCCCATTCCAATTTTTTTTTTTTTTTTTAGATGGAGTTTTGCTCTGTTGCCCAGGCTGGAGTACAGGGATGGGATTCTGGCTCACAGCAACCTCTGCCTCCCAGGTCTGAGCAATTCTCCTGCCTCAGCCTCCTGAGTAGCTGGGACTACAGGTGTGTACCACTGTGCCCAGCTAATTGTTTTGTTTTTAGTAGAGAGAGGTTTTCACCATGTTGGCCAGGCTGGTCTCAACCTCCTGACCTCAAGTCATCTACCACCTCGGCCTCCCAAAGTGTTGAGATTACAACCACGAGCTACTGCGCCTGGCCCGCATTCCAATCTTTGATCCCTTTTCCAGCAAACCTTAGCTATTGCCCGCAGCCAAACACAGACTCATCAGGGCCCAGCAGGGTGCTGCACATCCATCAAGTGCAGTGTCTCCTGAACTGCTGCTGGAGAACCTCACTGAGCCTGAACAGAAGCTTGGCGGGAGCCCGGCTGTCTTTGTTGCATGGGGGCGTCCCATGAGACTCAGGGCCCCAAAGGCCAGCTCCTTCCTGAACCGGTCCTCCTTATACCGTAGCAAGAGCAACTGAGTGGGTGCTCAGCCCCACCTAGACTGAGGCTCACCTTCCCGAAGGCCTGGCTCCACAGAAGCCATGACAAACTTCTAGGGCCCACATCCCTGAAGAGTGAGACCTTTCCTCATTCCACATGCCTCACCTACAAGCGGAATCAGCTGTGTGAGGGGATAGCGTGGTCGAGACTGACTAATGTTTTTGGAGTCCCATACGCTATACTACGTAGCCTGACTTAAAACAGAGGAATGTAGCCTTGCTTTCCACAAGCTCTCATAGAGCCTGAGCTCATGGCTCTGGGGTGAAAAGCTTGTCACTCTGGACTTAGGCAGCCAGAGCTTGGCTCCTGGCTCTGCCAGCTGTAGTCTTGGGTTTAGGGAAAGTTACTTACCCTCCCTGCCTCTCATTTCCTTACCTTATTTGTAAAGGTCAGATTATAATAACCATCTTTTAAGGATGAAAATATGAAAAATGCATAAAGCCTAGTGTGAGAGCACGTACATAAGACATACTTGGGTTTTGAGTCCTGACTTTGTCATTTCTGATGGACTTAAACCTCATTGAGCCTCAGTTGCCAAATCCATGAAATGGGATTCTTGTGAGGATTACATAAGCTAATGCTCTTAGTCCTGTGACTGGCATGGAAGATGGGCAAAAATATTAATTTATTTTCTGTTGAAGAGTGAGATTGCAATTTAAACTTAATCTTGGAGTTTTGAGGAGACTGCTGGAACATTCTATTCCACAGCCAGCTTGGATCATCCAACATAGTGTAAAAGGGATCAACAATTTCTAGTTTTGAGTTTTGGTTCAACACTTTTATTCTAGGTCACATCTTCATCATCAGGAAAATGGGAATGAACCACCCCATTTTCCTAACAAACAGTGCTGCTACCAGGAAGGCCTGTGTGAGCCTCAGGGGCCACGTGAGTGCAGGGCGCTAGTGACTGTGGAGCCTGCCTGTGAGTCAGACGGGAGGAAATGCAGGCAGGGAGGTGCTGTGGTTATGAACACGGGCTCAGAGTCAGCCCAGCCGGCCTCAATTAAAATCCCATCTGACCATTGAGTAACCCTGGGGAAGTGATTTAACCTGTTAGACCTTTGTTTTCTACTTTGCAAACTGTGAAAAATATAGTACCTGTCTACAGGAGCCTGTTGAGAGAAGCAGATGAGGTGAGCTATGAACTGGACACAAGGCTACGTCTGGCACGTGGTGAGCTCTCAATTAATTTTAGTACACCATCATTACGAGTATTATTACTCATCTGAGTACCTTCTACGGGATTCCTGCTCTGGAAAGAGGTCCAGACTCCATGGAAAAGCCCTGCCCTACACCTAATCCTCTCCACACCCTATCTAACCTGAGAGCAATGCGCACCTTAGCCCCCATCCACCACGCCGACACCTCACCCCTGCAGTGTGGGCCTGCCCTTCCCCACAGGCTTGGTGTGAAAGTTAAGTGAGGTAATTTAAAGACGGCATTTTGCACACTATTAAAGACTGTGAAAAAGATGTCATCTGCACAGTAAGTATTTCTCGGCCTTGGCCGTTTCTTTTCATATCCTTCAGTGACATCCACCAAATATTTGTTTATAATTTTATATTGCTTTCTTGCTCAAAAACTTTGTGAAATCAACCAAATATGTTTATAATTGTATACTGCTTTTTTGCTCAAAAACTTTAAATGACTTGCTTTAGTCTTTATTAAGCAGTCTCAGGCTGGGCACGATGGCTCGTGCCTGTAATCCCAGCACTTTGGGAGGCTGAGGCAGGTGGATCATGAGGTCAGGAGTTCGAGACCAACCTGGCCAACATGGTGAAACCCTGTCTCTACTAAAATATAAAAATTAGCTGGGCATGGTGGCAGGCACCTGTAATCCTAGCTACTCGAGAGGCTGAGGCAGGAGAATCACTTGAACCCGGGAGGCAGAGGTTGCAGTGAGCCGAGATCACACCATTGCACTCCAGCCTGGGTTATAAACGCGAAACTAGGTCTCAAAAAAAAAAAAAAAAAAAAAAGGCAGTCTTACCAGGGTGCAAGTGTGTCCCTCCCCACCCCCAGGGACATTTAGCAATATCTGAAGACATTTGTCATGACTAGGGGAGTTCTGATGGGTGAAGGCTGGGGATGCTATTAAACATCTATAACGCACAGGACAGCCCACAGCAAAGAATTATCTGCCCCCAAATCAAAAGTGCTTAGATTGCAAAACTGCTACAAAGCATCACTAATGAAATAAAATACCAAATAGTATTTTCCATTGTTTTTTAACTTTGGCTAAAGCCCCAAGGTGAGGCCACGAGGTCCCCTCATGTTCTAAAGACTTATGAAGGTAGATGAGCTGCTTCTGTGACTTATTCCTTTTCTGGAGCCTATGTTCGTAGAAGATTGGAATTTAAGGAGAGAAGTCCTCAGAATAAGGAGTACTTGGGGAGCTGAGTTGTGGCTTTACTTACCCTATCCCGTCAGGGTATACCACGAGAGGGAGGGGTCCCCATCCCTGTGGCAAATGAAGGGAGCAGAAAAGAGCCACTCATTGAGTGGGTGTGGACACCTACATAATGGGGAGGCTCGTGCCTGGCATCCTGGCTCATGCTTGCCCAGCAGCAGAAACCCACTGCCCCACCTTGCCGCAGAGGGTGGGGAGGGAGTGCTGGGAGGGGCCTGGGCTACCGGCGGAGCAAGATGGATGTCTCTGCTTGACAGAGACCTCTGAGGACAGGGGCCCCTTGTGAAGGTATAAGTGGGGAAGGAAAGGAAGAGAACTGCGTCCCACTGCCCTCCTCCATGTACTTGGTTTGCCCAGGATGTGGCATTTTCTATGAGCCAAATGAATTCCCTGGAAAAAAAACTGTTTTTAGAATATCCTGAAGGTACCAAGCCAAGAGAGTGCCCTCTCAAGGCAAGGGGACCCCCGCAGTAAGAGGCTGTGGATTGAACTGCTATGGGCAGGAACTAGGGGTCAAGCAGAACCTTCGCTGCCCATAGCTGTTACAGTGCAGGACAGAGTTCCCCATGGGCCCTCCTGAAGGCTCCCTGTAGGCACTGAGAAGAGCCACCTGTGGGTTCTTTCCACATGGAAGGCATCAACAGCACCACGGTCTTAAGAGCACTTCTCTCTCTTCTCATCCTTCTTCCAGGGCCCAGTTCCCTGGTAGAGAGAGAGAAAGAAGACCCCAAAAAGGAAGGAGGGGGAAGAAGGTAAAGGCAGAGAGAAAGAAGTGACCAGTAAGTTTGTGTTAGTTCAGACTTTGTGACTACTGAAGTGAGATATTCTGGGCTTTGCCTGAATACTGCTGATAGGCAAGAATAGCACAGAGCTGGTTTGAAGTCTGGCTGGAAGAGAATAAAGCTTTTCTGTTTGTATTCATTGACTGTAGAGGCTTTGCAATACCAGCTGCACCAGTAAAAACCCAGGCCCCAGGCATGCACCAGCTTGACTTTGCCTTCTTTGGTTGCCAGTCTCTCAGACTTAGCAACATTGTTTTCACTTCTGCCCCTGGAATAGCCTAGATGGCCTGGCCCAGCCCATCTGCCCGAAGTATCAGCTGTTTTGATTTAGTTCCGCCTCTGACATAAGCCCCAGCTTTTTGGCAGGGCAATCAAGGCTGTCCATGGCTAGGCCCCAGAGTAAAAGTTCCCAGCTCTCTCCTTGTGTACCGTGCACATACCTTCAGCTGATTTAGCTATTTCTTAAATGACCTGCTGTCTATGTCTTTGCTCAGACATTCCTCTCTGCCTGGCATGACTCCTTCACCAGCTGTAGTTACTCAAGTCCTACTCATCCTTTTAGACCAGCTCAAGGGCCACATCTGTGTGAAGTTTTTCCTGATCTCTCCATCTTTGGAACATTATCATTATCCTGTGTCTCCAGTAGAAACTGTTCAGCACTGTGCATTGCATTATTGACTGATTGTATATACCATTGACTTGACTTGTAAACTCCGTAAGGGCAGATCATGTCTGATTCAACTGCATATTCACAACGCCTCTGAACAGAGTGTCCAGCCCAAAGTTGGCATTCAATACATGTTAGTGCAATTGGCACCTCTGGTTTCATTCCCAGTAGATGGCAGCCCATTGAAAATAGTCTGTCCCCACAGCAAGCCCCGCAGCCTACTGGAGCCCTGAGCCTGAAAACCAGTCCTGCGTAGGATGTTAAGAGGAGGTATGAGGTCTCCAATGCCTGCCAAGTTACTTTTCATGGGCACAGCAGGCAGTGGCCCAAGAACTTGAGGCATATTCTTTGCCTTCAGGGAACTTACAATGGAGAAAAGCAGAAAGCACAAGGACCACTGTATCCTAAGAAACAATGTATCTACAGCACTTTGAAGTTCACAAAACTCACATGACAGTCTGTGGTGGTAATCTGTCCTTGGAGAAGTAGGTAGAGAAGCTGCTGAGGTCACCATGTTAAAGATGAGAAACTGGGACTCTAGAGATTCAACGACTTGTCTTGGGACACACATGGTGGTCAGCATTCAGCTACTGTCACGGCAGGTGCAGAACCAGTGCCACTCAACTCCAAGACCTTAAGACCTATATCCTCAGTGAACCTTTTTTACTCGCTTTTTTTTTTTTTTTAAGATGGAGTCTCACTCTGTAGCCCAGGCTGGAGTGCAGTGGCATGATCTTGGCTCAACGCAACCTCCACCTCCTGGGTTCAAGCAATTCTCCTGCCTCAGTTTCCTGAGTAGCTGGGATTACAGGTGGACACCACCACTCATGCCCAGTATTTTCAGTAAAGGCAAGGTTTCAGCATGTTGGGCAGGCTGGTCTTAAACTCCTGTCTCGGTCTGCCAAAGTGCTAGGATCACAGGCGTGAGCCACCACACCCGGCCCTCAGGGAACTTTTTATATTCTGTGCCCATGAAATATTTGTAGGTTGAGAGATTGTTATATATGAAGAACAAACATAAAATAATAAGGGATGATGTTTTTTTACTAAATGTGGAACTTGGATAAACAAACCAACATTAAGCTAACAGCTCCTTCAGGAGTTTTACTTCAAGGATACTTTCCTTGGATAGTTCCCTTTTACGTTTGTCTTTAGAGCCGGTTTAAGGCCACCTAAGATACATGATCTCATGAGTCTATACTAAGGACTTTTAATGACTTCAACCACTCTCACCGTCCAGGTTCACGTACCATGCCCATCAATCTGGAACCCAGCATACACCAGGCCCCAGGCTGGCACGTTCGTATTTCCATCTTTATTTCCTGCATTGTTCAAGAGATTTGGAGCCGAATGGCATTTGAGTATTTCTAAAAACTAAATCTACTCTCTCTGTATGACAATTTGCCACCACTTCTGTAATTCAAAGAATCTGACTCAGGCTCTGGAAGAGCTGGGTCTTGGAGCCAAATGATCTCCAGGCTTCAGGCAATAAATCAACAATGCCTTTCCACTAGGAGAAGGCTTGGGGCGGCAGTTACAAGATTAATTAAGGCGTGACTGGGAGGGGCTAAGTGAGTAGTGAAATGGAAAGCACAAACCCCTTTTTTCCGAAGGCAGGCAGGGAAGACAGATCTGAGTAAGAGGTGTTCGTTTGTGAAGAGAACTGGAGACCCAAACTCTTTCCCAGCTGGGGAAGAGCAGAAAACTCCATGGAAATGTCTCCCGCGACAGTGGCGGCGCACACAACCATCTCTGACCACAGACCACAGAGGAACTAGCCCGGCCCAGCCTCCCCAGGCATCTCGGATTGTGCAGCTGCGAGGGATACTTGCAACCCGCCCTTCCCGGGCTGCACACTTTGTGCAGGAAGATTGTTAGGCCTGGGCGCCCTCTGCTGCCCGCTCAGGGCATCACAATTCCGAGAAAGCAGCTTCCCAGAGGCCTGAGAGGGAAGGGATTTTAAAAATTGAAAACAAAAATAATAGTTTGGGAAATGAACCTCAAATAGACTCAGAGGAAAGGGTACCCTTAGCCAGATGCTCACGCACTCAGTGGAGTGTTTTTGCATCAGACTCTGGGGAAATGGGCTCAGAGGGGAATCTCAAGGGGGAATGGTTGGAGCATCCCATAGAGAATGCCCGGAAAGGGCTCATGTTCAAGCTGGGAAGGAACAACCTCCTACTCACCTGTCAGCCACTCCACTGGCTAATGGGGACATACAAAGCCGAAGGCTAATGCCACATCAGGACTGGTTCCTCAAAGGGGGTTACCGCTCCATTCAACAATCGTGCTCCCACAGCAACATGACAGATCTCTTTCCCAGAGGTAGAATTTCGGACATTTGAGACTGGCTAAATGTGAGTTTTTAATGGGATGGTGTTTTAGGGAAATTTTCTGTTGTTCTTTTCCTGGTTGTTGTACAGAGTACAAAAGTGCCAGATCAGCCCTTCCCAAATTTGCAGAGCCAGATGTGGGCATTCACAGAAAGCTGACCTTGCTCCCCTTAGGAGGAGCAATGCTGATGGCAGATGGCCTGGTGGAAGGAGCAGGGGACAAGGAGTTAGAGGGCCTGTGGTCCTCTTCTGATTATGCAGCAGGTGACTTGTCTGACCTGGGCAGGTCCCCAAACCTCTCAGGCCTTCCGCTTTCTCTTCAGTAAAATCAAAGATTCTAACCAGATAGTCTCTCCTCTTTGAATCAGTAGTGTCTTTTAGAGATGGATTGACATTCTGCTCCACGACCTTACATGAAAGCAGGGATCACCCTGAGCTCTGGGCACTGGTTTCAGAGAGAATCTATTCCTTAGAAAGCCCAGAATCTAAAGGATAAAATGCACAGTTTAAAAAATTATCAAATTATGAATTGAGCACCTGCTATGGCTTTATTGCTCTGTTAAAGGATAGATTTATAAGCCTGGGAGAGATAGCAAAATCCCTCTTTCTACAAAAAATACAAAAATATTAGCCAGGTGTGGTGGTGTGCACCTGTATTCCCAGCTACTCAGGAGGTTGAGGTGGGAGAATCTCTTGAGCCTGGGAGGTCAAGGCTGCAGTGCACAGTGATTGCTCTACTTCACTCCAGTCTGGGTGACAGAGTGGGACCCCGTCTCAAAAGACATATATATAGACTTATAAAGATGGTTTCTAATCCCAGGTGAGCAGAATTGAGTTTATCTGTCTGAGTTTATGGTAAAACAGACCATTTAAGGTACTTCTTTTGTTTATTTTTCTCCTGTCATCTACTATCTCAGATCCAAATCTTCTCCAAAGATTCCAAGTTCTTATTTTTTTTCTAGTAGATCCTTGAAAATCCACCTTCCACAGGCTTATTTCTACACTTAACATCCACAGAAATTATATGGCATTATTTTGTATGTTTTAAAATTGTATATGAATGATTTTTTGGTATAAATTTCATTTTGATCCATCCTTCGTTTTGCTCTGTATGGCACTTTGCCATCCATCAGCGATGCTCTGTGTAACTCTGGCCAGTTCCTTTTAATTGCGGCACAGTGTTTCAGTAAACACGTAGATGGCCGTCGGCTCTTCACCGTGACAGGCATTCTTGCACGAGTCTCCTTGCTTACCTGTAGGCAAGTCCTACTCCTGGGTACATGCCCCAGAGAGTACAGTATTCGCATACGCAGTTTCACTATACTTTCCTACTTTTTCCAAACGTTTGTACCAATGTATATACATTATATACTCCCACCAGTGACAAGGGTCTCATTTCCACACATCCTTCTTAGCATTTGGTATAGTTCAGATTTCTAATTTTGTCAGGGTGCTTCATACAAAGCCTTCCTCTGATTTATCTTTCTCTTATTACTAGAAAGGTCTAGCTCCTGTTTCCTTATTCAGCATTCAGATTTCTTATGGGTATTCTGTTGCTTATCTTAAAGGAATTACAATTTAGGCCTGGCTCAGAAGGGGTAAGTGCTTACTATATATCTCAATGGACTGAATGTTTATGTCCCTTTCCCCTCAATTCAAATGTTGAAATCTTAACCCCCGAGGTAATGGGGGAGGTGGGGCTTTTGGTAAGTGATCATGAGGGCAGAGAATGCGATTAGTGCCCTTATAAAAGAGACTCGAGAGAGATATGTTGGTCCTTTCACCACGTGAGGACACAGTCAGAAGTTGGCCATCTATGAGCTGGGAAGTGAGTCCTTATCAGAAACCAGACTGGTTCGCTTGATCTTGGACTTCCCAGTCTCCAGAACTATGAGAAATTCCTGCCGTTTTATAACAGAATGTTACATTGGGAGTAGTTTCTCCCAATCTAATACCATCTGTTCACTTGAGCAGAATCTTTAATTTTGATGTGGTCAAATCCACCCTCTTCTCACCTTATGGTTTGCAATTCTAGAGTCTTGTTGGAGGGACCTCCTTCACCGAAGGTTCCAGAATCATTTTCTCATTAACCTAACAAGAGACTCAAGGAGCCATGTGGGGATCACAGTAACTGCCTTTTAAGAGACAGATCCGGAATGGAGAACATGACAGGCCTTTCTACCCTCTTCCCTTCCTGAACTACAGATGTCCAAGTCTACAGAGCAGGGCTGACCTGATTTAGCCACACTTTCCATGGTGGAGAAGCTGAAGAATGGGGACCTCCTGCGGTGAGAGTGCCTCTGTTAAGGGGTTCATCCCATGGGTCCTGGAAGCACATGGCTCACTGAACTTCAACATACACAGCAGGTCAGGCTTTTACCCCTCCACCTTGTCCCATCCACCTTGTCCGGGGCAGAAACGTATCTGAACAAATGGAGAGGCACATGACATTCCCTCTATGGCCATCTACGTGTTTACTGAAACACTGTGCGGCAATTGAAAGGAACTGACCAGAGTTACACAGAGCATCACTGATGGAGGACAAAGTGCAGTACTGAGCAAAACAAAGAATGGATCAAAATGTAACTGATATAAAAAAATCATCCATGTCCAGTTTTACAGCTCTCCTTCATCTAGCCAATCAGACTAGTCACCTCTCTCCTATGAGGACGAGCAAGTGACAGGTTGGACAGGGAAGCCAAAGGATTTCTTCAAGGACTTTTATGTCCAGTAGACAAGCAGGAACCCTTCATCTTTGGGCTAAAATGAGCATGTGAGATTAGGAAGAGTAGAAAGTTCCTTTCTCTAGCTAATCTTAATATCTTTATATTACAATTGAAGAGGAGTCTCAGAGAGGCTGAGTCACTTGTCCATGGCCATACAGGAAGTAGGAGAGCTGAAAGTCAAAACCAGTCTCTAAAGTGAGACAGACTCTAACCCTTAACCACAAACGCATAATTTCTCCTCTGTCACCAAAAACCTACGTCTAGGCTGTGATTCTCCAATACTCTATTTCCTCCAAATCATAGATGCTCAGGATGTTGCAACTTCAGCAGCCACTGCTTCCTTCTGCCTGATATATCTATGGAGGTCCTAGAGACCCAGAGGGCAAAGGGACTTGTCCAAAGCTGCCAGCAAAGCAGAGGCAGAAAAATTACGTGTTTTATAAACACATCATGAAGAGTTCTGCCTCACTGCTGGATGCTTGCAGCCTTGAGCTTCTGTTCTGAAGGGGACTAACAGAAATAATACAGATTCAACTCAATCTGATTTAGGTTAAAAAGTCTCACAAAATTGAAAGTCTTAAGACAGGACCAGCTCCAGGTATGGAGGGCCCAGGCCTTCGGTTGATACCTTCAGGACTCTTGCTATCCCTGGGGTCTGCGTTTCTCTGTTCAAGTCATTCTTGGTAATCTTGACCAAAAATGACTTCCAGGAACTCTAAGTTGGCATCCTTGTGGGCCAGTGACCCCAGCCAAAGGAGGAGAGACCTTTTCCAGCAGAAATCTTGGAGCAGATATTCACAAGCTCTACTTGATTGGAATTAGGTCCCAGATACACCCACGGGAATGGTGGGAGACATAGCAAGGGATGAATCACATGGGCTGAACCTGGGAAGGAATGGTTTCCTAAAATGAAAACTGATATGTGCTCACTGGAATTGGGAATGGATCCTGAAAGGCAAAAACCTAGATGTCAACACAACTGACAGATTCAACACGCGGCCACGTCTGTGTATTTCTCTATTACTACCATTGCTCTGCTACCAGGCAACCTGCATTGCACACACACGGTACTCCAGACACTGGGCCAAGCATTTCTTATGCAGTACCTTATTTTATCCTCAGTGTACTTCTATGAAGTGGCTACTATCATGATCCCCATTTTAATGGAGAGGATATCAAAGCTAAGGGAGGTTTCATTACTAATTCAGTGTCGCACAGCTAGTCATGGGCAGAATCCAAAGTCGAACTCAGGAATGCCTTAACTTAAATCCCATACTTTCAACCACTGCACTCGATTGCAAACAAAACAGTTAATCCCAGGAAAAGAGGACAGTCTTTATTCTGCAGATAATGTAATGTAAATCTGTCTCCTCCTGCCCCACTCCCCCGTTGGCCATCAAATCATAGAGCAGAAAGCACAAATCCATATCATCATTGCTTCTGATTTCTTCTTTGAGATTCTGGATTTCCACTGCATTCACAGACACTTCCTTTCTTGGATAAAGCTAACCACCCACACAAGAGAACTGATGTTATAATGTGACAGCTGCTTTGGGGTTGTCCATAGCCAGAGATACACATTGTTTGTTTTTCAGTTGTAAAAGGATATTCTCCCCTAAGTTGCCTGAATCCAAACTGGCTAAACCACTTTTGTTCAAACTTTCCAAGCAATTTCATCCCTGGGGTGGAAACAGAGCATGAAATGATTTGGAGGAAGAGGACAATTTTTGGGTAATTATAAATGAGCGAAAACAGGAGGTTATAATGGAAGTTGTCTTTCAACCCTTAACTCCAGCATTTTGTAACCAAGAATTCTGTCTCTCAGATTTTGCTGGTGGAAATGTAATGCTGAGCAGTTGTCTGGAGCTGCTTCTAGATATTCAATAATTAGAAACAGCAACACTGACTCAGAAGCCTATCAGCTGGCTTGCAGAGTGCCACTTCACAAAAGAAAAAAGGAAAAAAAGTTGCAAACTTATAAAAGTAACAATTGAACACAAATCAATAGATACGGCATATACATTTTAACAGTGACTTGTACTTCTTTAAAAATTACCTTGTCAAATGTCTAATATAAAAAAGTCCTATATGAGGAATAAATTGGAAGAAAAGTTGAAAATTTTTCAGTGATGACGAGAAGGCAAAATCTCTTATTTGGGGCCGTGTGGTCAATGGAAGGAGACAGTGTGGTTTAGTAGTAATTCAGGTGACACATCTAGGAAGCTAATTTGTCTGCAAAAATGGCTTTTAGAATTTGGTCCAAGATGGGTTCAGTCATGTTCCAATTTCCTAGAAGAGATTTAAAAGCTGGAAAACACCCAGCTATTGTCCATGAGTTAGACACAGGCTTCCTGGAGACAGAGAAACACTTTTTGGAGTGTCCCTTTCTACTCAAATGATTTCTCAGGGCCTTCGTCTTTCCATCTTACAATGGGTGTGATAACACAGAACATATGGAGAGCGCACACACACACACACACACACACACACACACACAGAGAGAGAGAGAGAGAGAGAGAGAGAGAGAGAGAGAGAGAGAGAGAAACTGTAATCTTCCTAACACTGCTATGGCATATGGTAGGAGAGAGAACAAAAAGCACAGGTGGAAACAGAAAATTTTCCTACAGCCTGGAACAGGGCTGGACTTAAGGGCAGAAAAGTTTCCCACTCACCTATGAGTGCATCCGTCACAGCAGCTCAGACATCATAGCCACTGTTTTCTTTCCTGGGTGTGTTCAAGGCAGGTGAAGTCAGGAGGCCAGTGGGATGTGGACTCCTGTACCTGTATGTGCTGCCCCGCTCCATTCCTGGGGTTATTCTGGGCGTGGTCATGGCCAGGTCCTGGCACCCTGTCTGATACTTAAGTCTATCTGAAAATGTCTGTTGAAGGAATGAAAGATATCTCTTAGACCAGGGTTAGGGATCTGGCCTGGGGCTGTCCCAAATCTTCAATACAGACTCTGAACGCAAAGAGGCCCTTCTCCACCTCCAAAAAGAACAAAATGTTGTAACACTGGGGCTAGAAACAGAAAGACCGTCTACAGATATACTGGATTCTGGTGCTCTGGGGAGGTGCCACCTCCACCTCCTCCACATGGCTGGCAAAGAGTGCTTTGTTCACACCTCTTCTCTGCACCCAAGGAGCTCACCTAGGCACACACCCATTAACAGAAGAAGCCGAGAACCAGCTGCTGACCTTGGACCTGGCCCTGATGCTCAGCATTAGGTGGGTAGGCCTTTCGAGAAGTTTAAGAAACTCAGTACTCATCAACCTATACAGAACAAACCTTTACTCTACATGTAATTCTATGCTAAGATGCAGGGCGACACGTAAAGTATGGTCCTGTTTATTCAAAAAATACCCATAGAGGTGATTTGTAAGGTTGATATAACTGCACAGAAAGAAGATGGGAAGGATACACACTGCTAACAGTGGTTACTTCTGGAGGCGTGTGGGATTAGAGGCAGTGCTGAAGAGCACTTTCACTTTTTACCACATCTTTTCTATTTCTTTTTTATAATGAGCATGTATTTATATATTGCTTCTAAAATTCTTCATAGCAGCGATCATTCCTTGTCATGAAATACATACAAATGTATGTAGATGTGTTTATTTTTTTGTCTCCTTCCTGAGGACAAGGACTATTTGAGGAGTGCCAAGGATGAGGGGATGTTTATTTTGTTGACCATTGTATTCCTGGAGCCCAAAACAGTGTCTGGCACAGAGTAACTGTTTAACAAATACTTGTTGATCAAATGAATTACGAACTTAAAAACTGAAAAAATGCATGTGTTTCACACTGAGGGCTTGGTCTCTGGAACACAGTCCGGCTCGTGCTAAATACTTAACATGTGAATTTAAATGAAATACTGTGGCACATAAGGCTTCATTCCTGCTTAAAGATTTCACAACCCAGGCATGTCCGGGGAGGATCTGTTCCGTGTCCCTTTCACCTCCTGGTGGCGGCCAGCAATCCTTGGTGTTTGTTAGCTTGGGGCCGCGTCATTCCAATCTCTCTCCGCCCTTACGATGCCTTCTCCTCTGTGCGTGTCTGCCTGTTCTCCCTTGTCCCCTCTTACAATGATACATGTGAAGGCACTCAGGACCCACTAGATAATCCAGGATAATTCCCTCTCAGGATGCTTGCCTCAACCACAACTTTCGTCATGTAAGGTAATATTCAAAGGTCCGGGCATTAGGAAATGAATGTATCTTTGGTGGGGAGCACTTTTTTTCTGCCTAGCACAGATGGAGGCAATTTGAGATGTGGAAGAGAAGAAAGGGGTTCCAGGTGGAAGGGTCAGAATACACCGGTCTCTGGAGGCAGAGAATTGTGAGTCATGGTCCAGGGCTGGTGAATGGTTTGCTCAACAGAAACCTAGGTGTTTGCAAGAGAGGAGGCAATAATTCAACTTCTTGGTGTATATCCTGAAGAACTGAAAGAAGAAACTCAGATATTTTGAATGTTAATGTTTATTGCACCATTATTGACTACAATACAAAGGTGAAAACAGCCCACCTGTCCATTAACAAATAAATGGATAAACAAAACAGGTTTTATCCGTACAATGGAATATTGTTCAGCTATAAAAAGGAATGAAGTTCTGATACATGCTACAACATGGGTGAACCTTGAAAATGTTATACTGAGTGAAAGAAGCCAGTCGCAAAGGGGCAAATGTTGTGTGATCCCACACATATGAAGTATCTAGACTAGAAAAATTCATAGAGACAGAAAGTACCTCAGAGGTAACCAGGGCCGGTGGAAGTGGGGAACGGGAGTTACTGCTTAGTGATTAAAGAGTTTCTCTTTGGGGCGATGAAAAGGTTTTGGAAATGGATGGTGATGACAGGTGCACAATACCGTAAATTAATGCCATAGAACTATCCATGTAAAAATGGTTATGATGGCAAACTTATATATATTTGTCCTATCACAAAAAAGAAAGACAAAAGAGAAAAAAAGGGAGGGGTGGGTTTTATAGCAGAATGGGAGGTGGGCCTGAGTGCCAAGCTGAGGAAATAGAAGTGGATAATGGGGTCCCCTTCTTAGAGCCCTGCTCAGGGTCCACAGAGTCATGTTCTGGATGCTGGTAGCATCACCTGCTGATGTCTCTGAGCTGTGTTCCTCACTGAGCATTGCCTTTGGCTGTAGGGAGCCGTCTTGCCTGAGAATATGCCCCTTTGTGGGGTGGGGTAGACTGTAACCAATGACTGGTTGATGTTGGAAACTTGCTTCAATTTGGGACTACTCTGCAGGGCCGTCCCAGGTCCAGAACTCCCCATAGAACCAGCAGAGGCCTTGGGTACCACCACCTGTGGGCCAGCTTCTTCCTGGGGCCCGTCTGTCTCCCAAGAGGATTCCTCAGGAAACTTTCTGCATGCGATTCTCCTGCTCAAACTCTATTTCCAGAAAACCTGACCTATGATGGGGACAACTGGGACTTTTTTTTGTTTGTTTTTAATTTAGGAGTGGCAGAATGAGAGCTGTGACTTAGGGAGATCATCTTGGCAGAACTGCATATCCTAAGTTGGAGGATGACAGCACAGAGGTGGGAAGATTATTTGGGATGCCATCACATTAGAGCCAAGGAGGAGGAAGAAACGACCTGAAGCAGGATCATGGCAGGAAAATGAGGAGGAGGAGAATGGACAAAAAAATTAGAGCTAGAATTGGCAGAAGAGGGCAGCGAGCTGAATAGAGGCTGTGAGGTAGCTAATTTGCAGCACGATTCCATGAGATTCTGGAATTGGAATGTGCTTGCCAACCAAGGCAGCCACACACCTTGCCCTCTGCTGTGGGGCCTGGCACTAGGTCCAGGCAAGTACTCAGCAGCCTGGCTGCAGCACATCAGCTGAGAGGCCACCCTGAGTTCTGCCAAGAGGCTGTGGGGAAGCTAGAGGTCTTTCTGCTGATTCCCTGGCGTCGCTACAGTTTCTTCTTCAACCAAGCCCACAGCTAATGCTGCCAGTGTCAGGATGACAGCTCTAAAGGGCAGAGAAGACCTGGGGCAGGGGTCTATTGAGAGGAAAATCTGAAGAAGCTTTGCATTAGGCTGGCTAGTTCTGTGTAGGCCAGGAAAGCATTGCCTGGTGGATGGGATTTGAGAGGGAGCATCGTTCAAGGACCTGCTTTGTGATGAAACTGCTCTGGTCTAGCAGGGCCGTCTTCTGTGAAAGTTTAGGTGCTGTCTCAGGGAAAGCTTTTGCTTACTAACCTTCCCAGCTCCTCGACTCTTTGTCTCACTTTCTTCACAATGGCATAGCTTGGGAAGTGGATTTGAAGCCCTGTGGAATCCCACGGTCCCTCTGGAGTCTCTGACTTTGAGTGGCTACTGGAGTTCTGGCACAGGCCTTAGATACATTTCCCCAGAGGTCTGGGGTGGACTCCAGGGACAGCTAAAACACCTTTGGCCAAAACAGACGCATAGTGAGGGCGCATCCCAGGCACTGAACCAACAGAAAGGCGGCCCTAGAATGGTCTAGCGCAGTGATGCCCAAAGCTGCCTGTGCATCAGTGTCCTTTTAAAATCATTTAGAACTAGAGGCCTGTGCGCTGCCCCTATCCACTGAATCGGAATCTCTGAGGCTGAGTGGAGATTTGTCTTTTTAAAGCTCCCCAGGTGGTGCTAATGTGCAGGCAGGGTTGGAATCCAAAATGCTTATTCCACAGCTGGGAGGTGGGCCCAGAAAGGTGAGTCACCAAGGCAGGCCGAGCCAGGCCTGGAACCCAAGGCTTCCGGGACCCAGTCCAACCTGACATTCCCCCTGCTGACTGTCAGGCTTCCCTGGACATGGACTGCACTGCTCAGCCCCAGGCTCCCTCATGCCCTCCTGACCTCACATGGATGCGCATGCTCTGCTCCTCCACGTGTTCATGGTGTGCCTGCTCTCGAACACGCTTTGTAGGGCGAAATAAGTGTTTGCTTCTTTCTCCGATTCCCTTGTCGAATCATGAGGCCAGTGAGGCTGTAGGCCACAACAAATCAAACTCGAACAGGCCCTAGCTGCTGAACAAGGGCTGCAGGTCCCACAGGATCCAGAGAAACATGCAAGTTGAATCTTCTTCAGAGTAGAAGGTAACATAGTATAGTGGGAAGAGAGTCGATTTTGGAATCTGTTAAATCAGCTTTGGAATCAGTTTTTGAGTCTGAGCTTCAGTGCCCTCATCTGTACAATGAGACTCACAGAGTTGCAGTGCTCCTCATGTGCGTTAATGTATGGGAAAGAACCTGATTTATTACAGGGGTGCTACAGTCAGGATAGGCTGGGCTTCTGCTGTAACAAACAACCCAAATCCCAGTGCCTAAAACGAGGCCCACTTCAGGTTGAAGAGAGTTCGAAGGGAGGACTCTGTTGGCAGTAGACACTTTGAGTCCCAAACTGCAGAATTTCCACTGTCACCTCAATATCGGGCTTCGGGTTCACAGTGACAGGAAAAGAGAACATGGAGACTCGTGCTGGCTCTAAATTATTCTCCCCCAGAATTGACAAACATCATTCCATTCACATTTCATTGGCCAAAGCAAGTCACAAGGATACATATAACTTTGAGGGATATGTGCTCAGAAGGAGAAGAGAATCAGAAATCTTGATGAGCACTCGCCATGCCCACATTGTGTCTGTCCTGGTGGCAGACCACTAGGTCGTCATCTTTCACAGCACATGGCTACGAACGGACAGTGAGCTGTTATGTGAACTCTTCTCCCTTCTGAGTCATTTGCCTTTCTTACAGTCAAATGCTGAAAAGAAACATTTTAGCATACATAAATGAGCAAAGAGAATGAAATTCCATGGTCAAGCCTTCCAGTTCCTTTCTTTCAGGGCTCGTAGCTCCCGTCATATTTCTAAATGGCTTATGCTTGTCAGCAATAGCACTTCCTCTGTAAACAATGGAATTTGAGGTATGACTTATAAAAGATATATCACTCTTCTATACATGCTTTTGACTTGGGTAGGGGGTTGTAAGTGTACATCCTGGGTCCCTGAGCAGTCATTTGCAAAGAGCTCCTCTCTCAGATGACTTCCTCTGGAAACACCTCCATCATTCTTACTGGAGGAGCCCTGGCTTTTGGGGGTGTCCCAGCCCTGTAGAAACCACTCAGGCATCAAGTCCACTGAAACTCTGGCACATTAAAACAAAATCAAAGCAGTCAGTGGGAAGAGGGGAGACAGATCCAGCTATTAAACCTCTCCCAGTTTACATAAAATTCTTCCTTATGAGTCAAAAGCACACCTGGAAGTTCTTTTTGTGACTGATTATAAATGCATATTCTATTCAGTGCCTACTGTAAATCAGGTTTTGTTCTAGGCTTTGGGATTCATCAACGAGTAAACTAATTTTCTGCTCTCATAGAGTTTAGAACCCGGAGAAAGAATAGAAAAGCAAACAAACCCATAAGTAAATAGTTCTACTTTAGGCAGAGTACATGATAAAGAAAATGATTCAAGGTAAGGAGAGAGAAGAGGCTGCAGGCAGGGGGAGGGAGAGTGCTATTTTAGAGAGTAGCCAGGAAAGGCTTTTCTGAGGAGGAGTCAGCTAATCAAGAGATGTGAATGAAGAGAAGAGGCTAGTAAGGCTGAGATGTAGCAGATCCACTCAGAGATGTGAGGGGTGTGTGTGTGTGTGTGTGTGTGTGTGTGTGTGTGTGTGTAGTAATGCCCGCAGGCAGGACAGGTAATACCAGTAATAAGTCCATCATATGTTTTGCAGGTTGATTGGTACATACTTGTGGTGCTAAGTACAGCACGCCATATAGACAGGGGTAACAGCAAGTGTAAATGCCCTGTGGCAGAAAGCAGCTTGTAAAGCAGGAAGTGTCCGTGACCCCTGCCTGCTGCAAGAGGAAGAGAGGGAGGGGAGGAAGGGCCGCATTAAGACTGGCCTTCTTGGCCATGGTAAGGGTCAAATTCTGATGCACCACCAAATAGCCCTCTCCAAAGCCCGCATTGATCTTCATCCCCCACAGCACCAGCCTGCTGTACAAAAGGGCCCAGTTGTGATAATCACTACAACTGGGGAGACGTTGGTCGTCATAGGCTCTGGGTGTCTGGGCAGGATAGAACTGAGCTCCCTGTGGCATTCACTAGCTCCCTAAGGCAATTTAGCATCACTCTGTGGCTGGCCTAGGAAGAAGGCAGATCCTCCTTTGTATTCTCCTCACTTCTCACTTGACACCACTACCCATCCTTACAATTTTAAGTGTTTTTGAATCCACTTTACTTCTGGGAAACTTCAGGGGCTCTTATGGAGCCCTGCTAAGAGCCGGAGGGAACTGAGAGAAAGGAGGCTCTCCCTTTTAGGAATGGATTGTGGGTTGCTGAGGTTCGGTAAGTGGGGAGCTCTGGACAGCCTCCAGCAAAAGACCTGCTCGTCAACCCTGAGGTGGAACGAGTTCAGAAAACAAACCATTTTTACCCCATTCATTCATGTCCACCGGCCGCTCCCTGAGCTCCATTGCCCTGGTAATTGTTTTTCTTGGCATTCCAGGGTAGTAGGTCACGTTAGATTCTTTTCTTTCAAATATTCTCCTGACATCAAAGTGGAAGGGATGTAAGGTAAAAAGAAATAAATCTGGGAGGATTTCGCATGTTTCACAACTGCTTTCATGTTCAGGATGTGCAGGAATGCCGGGGTGGGCACAGATTCTGTTATCTCCCCCAGTTCAAGGAAGGGTGGTTGGTGGGAGTGTGACGTCCAAATGCAGAAATGATCTGGATGATAGTAGGGCAGTAGGCTGCACGAAAGCAAGAGTCAAGGGCAAGGTTTTTCAAATTGAGATAGTGTACCGGATAACACACGGCTTAGATTGAGCAATAAAACATGAGAACTGCTGGGAGGCAGCTGGAGATGATAGCAAGAAGGTGGAGAGACAGGAATGAGGCGCCATTGCTTGATGTGTGCTCTTGGGAAGGGCATGTTCCCCTCCCAGAATCCACATTTTCTCACCTTTATAGTAGATTCTGTATGTAGTAGATACTTTCCAGGTCTTAGATCTTCCTGAATACTTGGGATCTGGGGACATTCATTCTACCCAAGCAGCACTTGGTTAGTCAAAGAATCAAAAGCAATTTCATTTTTATAACGTAGCTTGGTCCTTGGACTTCAGGAGTTTGCAGTCTGATGGAGGAGTTGGCATGAACATGTTATAGAGACTGCAGAAGTCTCAACCAGTGCAAAGTGAAGACGCACCTGAAGTCTTCAGTAGAGAAGGGTCTTAAAGAGGGCTTCCCTGGGGTAAGCTCTAGAGAATCTGGGAAGACTCAACTGACTAAGACTTTTAAAAGCAGGAGTCACTAATGCTGGTGGAGAGAAGGCTGGTGAACAGCCAGGCTCTAGCAATTGGAGATTAGAGACTGTATTGCTTCACATCTGTTTTACTGAATGACCCCATTATTACACTGGGTACACAAGGCCCAAAACAAGTTTAATTTTTTAAAATACTGCTTCCTGACTCCTTCCTTTCAGTGAAATTTGTATACTCCTTTTTATTATAGTGCAGTATACCTCAGGAAATTTCAAAATGGTTAAACACTTTCACTCAAAAGTTCTACTTTTAGAATGCATTCTAAGAAAATAATCAGGGCTATCAATTGCTATTCATTGAGCTCTATGTCTGGGCATGACCGAAACAATTTATCAATATAATTTTGCTCTCACAATAACTCCATAAGGAAGATTTATTATCACTTTATCTATGTGGGAGAAAAATGAGATCTAGAAAAATTTAGCAAATGTGCTTCAAATTATATCCAGCAAGTGGTATAGACAGGATTTGAATCCAGGTCTGAATGAGTCAAAAGCCTATTTTCAGTCTCCAGAATTTTCTTTCACTTTAGGGAGAGGCACAATGATGTACGTACAAGAATTAATTAAACCAATTATAGTTTATTCATGTTGGATATTGTGAAGACATGAAAAATGATGCCGTAGAACACTTCATCGCCGTGGAAAATTATTTATCATGTGTTAAGTAGAAATGTTATGATGTATTGTGTATAACAGGAGCCCAATTTTATAAAAAGGCATGCTAATGCTTAGGTACTAATCAAATAAAATGTTGATATTTTATGCACTATATTGAGATTGGGAAGGTTTTTATTTTCTTGTTAATGTATTTTGTAGTTTCAAAATTTTCTTTAAAAAAGACATTGCTTTTTTAATGAGAAAAAAATAAGAAAAGACACAAATAGTTTGCTTTTAATCATAAAAATTAATGCCTGGTCAAAATTTTAGAAACTACCTAATAGAAAAAGTAAGGAAGCAGGCCGGGCATGGTGGCTCATGCCTGTCATCCCAGCGCTTTGGGAGGCTGAGGCTGGCAGGTCACCTGAGGTCAGGAGTTCAAGACCAGCCTGGCCAACATAGTGAAATCCCATCTCTACTAAAATACAAAAATACAAAAATACTAAAAATACAAAAATTAACTGGGCATAATGGTGCACTCCTGTGATACCAGCTCCTCGGGAGGCTGAGGCAGGAGAATCACTTGAACCTGGGAGGTGGAGGTTGCAGTGAGCCGAGATTGTGCCACTGCACTCCAGCCTGTGAGATGGAGCCAGACTCCGTCTCAAAAAAAAAAAAAAAAAAAAAAAAGTAAGGAAACAGTTATCCTAATTCCTCTATGCAGCTGCCCAGGGATAGCTGGATAGCTATGTTGGCATATTTCATTTCAGTCTTTCATCTGCGCACGATCTGTTTATTGGTTTTTTTACATAGCTGTACTTAGATTGAGATGTGAACTTTGTTGTTTTAGTGACAAACTGGAGCCAGGAAATTTCCTTGTTTCTGCTTTCCTTACTTGACAGTACAGTCTTTAAAGGCAGGATGATTTTTTTTTTGTTCGTTTTTATTTGCAGCCCATAGTTCAGTGCCTGGAACCTTGTAGATGCTCAATAAATACTTGTGGAATGACGGCATGGTGGGGTAGGGGAGGGAGAGGCTATAAAGTTCTGCATAATCTGACCAGAAGTTTTGCACCGGAAGATTTTGGAGAGCAGGCCGGTGAGACAGGGCAGGCAAGATGGGGGGGCCATCGGGGAGGACCGTAATGCTCATGGTTAGAAACTGAGAGCTGACATATGAGGCCGCTGGGACTCACTCTGGTCTTCCAAGCGGGGATGTTACATGATCAAAACCGTGGAACGGAAAGGCGATTCTGGCAGCTGTGCTGTGGATGGCTGGGTCAGGGGGGCCGCAGAGGGGACAGTGCTGAATGCAGGGAGGTAGGGAGGCAGGGAGGTAGAGAGGCCGTCCTCGCTCCTTGCAGCCAACGGACGCTTGCACTAATCCCTGCCCGGAGAGGCTGGGCTTGGACCGGGGCTGCGAGCGCGCACACCGAGAGAAGCAAAACTCAGCTCTGCTTCCAGGGCCAGGCGGGGACCAAGCGAGGCCGAGGAGGGATCAGAGTCAAAGACAATGGGGGACGGGGCTGAGAGCTTCTGAGGCTGCGGGTGCCCGCAGCCGGGAGAACCCCCTCCCCACCCCCCCATCTCTTTTGGCTTTTCGGTTGCCTGGGTGTACAGAGGAACAAATTTGTGGTGTGGAAGGATTCCAGGCCAGTCATCTATCATGCACAGTGAATACTCGCTAGGCGCTCATCACACGCTCGGCGGCCTCACCCTCTCCAAGAGCGCTCTGGCGGCGGTCCAGGGGCTGCCCAAGGTGACTTGCCAGATTCTCCCTTGAACTTCGCTCTCTTCCTTGCTCTAGTCCTAGTTTTCTTCTAATTCAGAAAAAGCAACAACAAACCGTTCCCAGCCCCTCCCATCCTTGGCCGTCCCTCCCATCCCTGGCCGTCCCTCCCATCCCTGGCCGTCCCTCCCTGCGGTTTGGCGGAGAAAGCGCCTCCGCAGTCCCTGAGAAGATTAGCTAACGCCGAGTGCGCGGGGCGAGCGGGAGCCAGTGGGGCTGGGCGTGGGGCGCCCCCGAGAGCTCTGCCCGCTGCGCCCGCCCTCCGCGGGGGGCCCCTCCGTGCGCCCCAGGCCCAGGCTGCCTGCGGTCCCGGGGGAGCAGCGAGTTAGCCAGGCTCAGGGTCCTCGCCCGTCAAAGGTGAGCGACAGGCCACAACCCACTTATTGGTTTGTCGTCCAACTCTAACGCAGAAACACTCATTTATTCCGTAGTTGTATTTAGTATTATTAACCGTTAGTGTTAGTGTGTGCACAAGCACTACCTTTAAGCTAATAGAAGGAATCCAACTGGCGATTTTCCTCCTTGAAATGCTGCCTCACCCTGACAATGGTCTCGTGTGCTCATGTTTTAAAATGTTTTATGATGGTGTTTTGTACTGATTATTTGTGCAGTATTATGAACCTACAGGAAGAAAACGTTTTAAGAAGCAATGACTGGCCGGGCGCGGTGGCTCACGCCTGTATTCCCAGCACTTTGGGAGGCTGAGGCGGGCGGATCACCTGAGGTCGGGAGTTCCAGACCAGCCTGACCAACATGGAGAAACCCCGTCTCTATTAAAAATACAAAAATTAGCCGGGCGTGGTGGCACGTGCCTGTAATCCCAGCTACTCGGGAGGCTGAGGCAGGAGAATCGCTTGAGCCGAGATCATGCCATTGTACTCCAGCCTGGGCAACAAGAGCAAAACTCGGGAAAAAAAAAAAAAAAAAAGCAATGACATTCACAACACGATTTAAAAGAAAAGCCTCCAAAATGAGAAATCCTTGCCTAATATAGACTTATAAAATTTGGCTCATTAGAGACATACAGGACAGATGAAGAACGGGGATATAATACCAAGCATATGTGAATATAAGACAAGGGGCTGCAGGCAGAGCCACGTTTCAAGAACACCACGACCACTCCTTCCATGCCGCTATGGAATGATTGGAAAGTAACCAGGTTAGGTCTTACTTAGAGGAATTGTCCTTTGCTCCCTCCACACCTGTGTCTATTTGGAAGCACCCATTGCACAGACCTGAAATTTCTGCTTTCCTTGGCCAAGTTTGCTGGCACTAAGCAGTCTTGTACCACTGGGACGACAGAAAGTACCAGAGACCGTGGGATTACTAAATGGACTGGTGGGCGTGGCCAGCAATTACAGTGGGATGGGAAGAATTGAGTGTGGAAGTGGAAGTGGTTTTATTTATTTACTTATTTTTGTGTGAAAGCAAGTTTATTCCGAAAGTAAAGGAATAAAGAATGGCTACCCCATAGACAGAGCAGCGCAGAGTGGTTTAGGTGGATGGGGCAACAGGGTCTTTTACCTCAATGGTTGGCTCCCTTGCTTCTTTCCCAGAAACATTAATGGCTGCAGAATCCCATTAATTTCGTTAAGCACTATAAAGGTGAGAGTTTTGCTAGTGCAAAATCGACTCGAAAGGAAACAAGCTTTAAGTGTTGTCAAACTTATCTTGCAGTCAATTTGGGTGACTTCATTTTGGAAGGTGATTCACTTGTGAGAATTTTTAAAATATGTTTTTAATTCCCCTCCCGGAGGGCTAGTGGAAGTTACCCATGATGACTCTAAAGGCAGTTTACTGTCAGATGATTTCAGCCCAGGGGATCAGTCTTAAAAGACCCAACATGAAACCTGCTGTCAGTACTTCCAGTAACTCGAAAATCCACCGGATTGATCTCCCAGTAGATGGGTTTTCTCACCTGCGAAACCAACACGACCATGTCTGGCCTTTGTGCATCTCTCAGGGTAAAGAAAAATAGCAACTTATAAAATTTCCCACAGGGAGCTTAGTGAAGGGACCATGCCAAGTCTGGGATCTGTGTGCTTGGGCCCTGCTGGTGACTGACATCCAGGCAGGGGAGAGATGATGCCACTCCTCCCTCCCAGGTGGACAAGTCTGAAGACAGACAGGCACAAAGCTGAATCGTGGCTCTTTAGAGTAAGTCAGTCAATTTGCTAAATGTAAATATCATCTTTTAAATAACACAAACTTGGAATAAGCCATTAAAATATTTTAAAACTTCAGAACACACAGGAACTCAGTTCCTGTCAAAACTACAATCTATGTTTTTATTGAAGAAAGATGTTCTTTCTAACAGTAATGCAAGGGTGTTAAAAAAAAAAGTGTTCACAGAAAAGTGAGTGGAAAGGAAAACATTTACTCTAAGCTCTACTTCTGAAAGTTTAACCGTTGTTCACTTTGTGTGAACTACATAATATACAAAAGTGCTAGGATGATGCAAAACCTCATGAGCATGGTCTTTAAACAAAGGCTGAATACAAGACGTCGTTTAGCTTTGCCTTGTGGAGGTTGGAATAATTTGGGTGTCCCTGTGGAGGCAGCAGCCTCCAGGGAGCAAGGTTGATTCTCTGGTCTCTGCTCGCCGCCCGCAAAGAAAAAGCGGTGCACTGAGTTCCGTTTCTTAAGGTCGCTGACACTTAAAAAGGGAACACAAGTGTCTGGAAAATGTCAGTTACCGTATTTAAGTGCATGTGGGCATCAGGAGGTAACCAAGACTTTGAACATCCATGCCTTGATTTAGCTCAGCTGGGGACAGAGATGGTGGGACGATACCCTGGAAGTCCTGGCTAGTGATTGGAGCACCCTGCAGCACCCTGTGAAACAGATGAGGCTGAGCTGGGTTCCTGGAGAAGTTAGGGATACATACTTATCGCAGAAATGTGTCCTCCAAGATCTCAAGAGTACATTTTAGGCTTGGGGTCTGCCTGGAGGCGGAAGTGCTGCTGGGGCCTGTGGCATGCGTGAGTCAGCGGCTTGGCTTCCGTGAGGTACTTCGGGGCCACACTAGCAGTTAGAGAAACAACTGAGATGGATTTGGGAATGGCAATAATTCCTGAGAGCTGCCTTACAAATTACTCAATGAAACCTGGAGGGAAAAATCAGTATCAGGTAAGAATGTTCAACACACTGTGGACCAGACATGGACAGGGCTAAGAGGGGTTCTTTCAGGGGCTGTTTAGGACACTCCAGGAATCTCAGCCAGTGCATCCCATCCTGCTCTATGGCCACAGCTTGGAAAGAGCTACTGCAACCTAGGAAGTTTCACTTGTTCTGCTTACAATTCCAGGCTGAGAGCTGACAGATTTCACATAAGAGTGGAAAACACCACTTATCTGGCCCTAAACCTCCAAATTACCAGCCAGCCCCTGCCCCTGGTGGCTCCAGAGCAGTGGAGAAACTCACCTTCGTGTGTAGTTCCTGCGTGTACACCAGATAGCAGCTATTGCCAAAGGATTGTGGATGGTCCAGATTTGAAAGAGAAATACACACATGCATAAGTCCGGGGTCTACTGCATTCAGAATTGGTGATCATACAGCAATGTTCCAATTTGAAATCCATATTCCCACTGAAAAAAGAAAAAAGTGCAAGAGAATAGTGAGAACAAAGTTATGGGGAGATTGCTTAAACCACTTGAGGCCAAGTAACATTCAAGTTATTTTAAAGTTATTCTTTGCAAAAAATAAATGGGCCGGCTATAACAATCCAAAAATTTAGCCCAGTCCTGCAACAACTTGAGCTGTCAACACATATGGACTAGGAATTCTAGGCAAGTCATATTCTGGATACCTGGTTTATGCAAATTCAAAGAAATTGAGTATTCTATAGTCTTTGTAATCACTGTGGAGGTTTTAGGGGGGAGGGCTGACTTAGGGACTCCCCAGAGTCACAGAGGAGTCCTAGCACTGAATACCCCTGCTCTGGGCTTTATATAGTTGGTGTATTCCACTTGCCTTTCCTCTTGGCCACTCTGTGCTCCATCATCATCTCCTTTGATTGACAGAACATTTCCAATCTCAGTTGTAATTTCTACTTCCCTAGCCACAGGCCATAGCTGTCTACCCGATTGTTCCTTTTTCTTTTTTTTTTATTTCCCCCTTCATTATTGTGTTCTCTGTACCTCCGTATTATTGTCTGTAAAAGGGAGACAGTAATAGCACGTACCTGATATGGCTGTTATATAGATTATGTATAATACGTGTAAAGCAACTGCAATAGGGTCATGTACTAAGTGCTCAATAAATATTAGTTGTTAATGTTGGGGTTATTATTCCTGTTATTCTTGTTTCTATTTCCTCTTTTTTGTTTTGACTTGGGTGCTGGCAAAATTCTGCTTGTATGGGCATTGAACAGTCAATGAGAGGAGCACTTTCTTTTGGTTAGCAACATAACTGAATCTCAGCAGATTTCCCTTCTGGACTATTTTTGGATACTTTCATTGCTGCTGATGCCTGAAGGACCTCTTGATTATTTCTGGGTTCGTGGCTTTTCTTGGCAGTTGAATTGAATTAAAGAGATATTAAGTGTCTGAGTGTGGAATAAGGAGGGTGCCTGAATTTGAAAGTAATAAAAGTGTATTCTATCACAAAATTTAATAGTCTGGAGTTTCCAGTAATTCACTTTTGCCTTATGTCCAATTAGTCTGAGTTGGCAAGGCATTTTATATGTGTTGAGGATGTATGTTTTGTATGTTAGTATACGTTGTACATTTTTGTGTTTATATCAGTAAAAGGTAATAGGGATGTTTGCATTCACAGTTAAATTATGACTATGAACTTTGCTCAGGGTTAATAGTAATGCTGTGTGGGGAAGACCTCATTTGGAGGTTGTCCACTTTTTGTATCTTGCCTCTGTTGCAAGTCATTCTGTGCAGAGGGCAGGTGGTTCCCTCCAAGAGTGAGGCAAAAGCTTCCCCTTTCCAAACTTCTCCGTATTCATTCATCCATTAAGCATGCGTTTATTGATGGCCTACTGTGGGCATTGCGGAATCAGCAACAAGCAAACCACAAGATAAGGCTCTCACAGAACTTACCTTCTAGCAGGGGAAACAGAAAATCAACTCTTAGATAACCATATAATAGGTTTGATGGCGATTCATGCTATGAAGAAAACATGAGGTAAGAAGACAGTGTGGAGATGGAGGTGGAGGGTATGGGCTTATCTAGAGAGATCCGGGAACACTTCCTCTGTTAGGGCAGTGATTGAATGAGACCCAAAGAAGTGAAGGCAGGAGGTATGGAGGCATGTGGGAGAAGAGGGAACAGGATGAAGGGGAGATGTGCAAAGGCACTGAGGTGGAACCATGATCAAAAACACACCAAAGGAGCACAGATACTCAAATTTATGTATAACAAAGAGGAGATGGAGAGGAACTTGAGATTTTTACAAGGTCATAGCAGAGCTGATTTTGAGCTCAGATTTGGAATAGTGAATATTTCAGACAACAATAAACCACATATTGGTGTTTTGAAGATTCTAACTTTAAAATAGGCCTGAACTAGCCGGAAGTCTGGCTAATTCTGATTCGAAGTGGCTGTTTTCAAATTTCTGTGGAGCAGGAATTTGAACTCTATCTCAGTTCACTGCTATGATCAATGAATTGATCTTTGATGTGTGTGTGTGTGTGTGTGTGTGTGTGTGTGTGTGTGTGTGTGTGTGGTGGGGTTGGGAATGGCATGAAGGCCTATATCTGCCATCCTGGAAATAGGGCAGTCTGAAGGGAAGGCAGTTGTCTTATATCCAGGTTTCCAAGTAATTTCCTTGTTAGTGGACACTGGAACAGGAGCTGGGGAGATAAGCCTCTAGAGTAATTCCTGCCCTCTCAGCCCCAGCTGTGTCCACCTGGCTTTGATTTGGGCTCCTCACACACCTGCACCATGCACTTGACAGCTCAAGTGAAGAGGGGTGCTTGAGAATTATTTGCATCCTCTCAAAATTTCTTGAGAGGGGACTGCTTTAGTCTGTTCTTGAGTGGCTATAAAGAAATACCGGAGACTGAGTAATTTATAAATAAAAGAAGTTTAATTGGCTGATGGTTCTGCAGGCTGTATAGGAATCATGAGGCTGGCATCTGCTCAGCTTCTGGAGAGGCCTCAGGAAGCTTACAGTCATGGCACAAGGTGGAGGGGGAGCAAGCACGTCACATGTCTAGAGTAGGAGCAAGAGAGAGAGGGGCAGGAGGAGGTGCCACACACTTTTAAATAACCAGTTTCATGGGAACTCAGTCACTATTGCAAGAACAGTATGAAGGGGATGGCACTAAACCATTCATGAGAAGCCTATCCCCACGGTCCAATCACCTCCCACCAAGCTCCACCACCAACATTGGGGATTACAATTTGACATGAGATTTGGTTGGGGAAACAGATCCAAACCATATCAGGGACTGAATCAAGGAATTTGAATTCTTAATGTTCATTAGGAAATGAAGTAAATTCTTGAGAAAGGAATCCATACCTAAGTGGGATATGGGTGGCCTGCGTTTACCCAGACACATACCTCTTCAGAGCCATAATCCACAGCCCCAGAAGAGGTGAAAGGTCTTGACTGGTTAGCTATTCTGGTCCAAGGCTTGCATAGCCTGAGGTCAGCTGCAAGAGTGGGTCTGGGATGGTTTTCTCAATGTAATTCAGAAATTACAAATTACAAATTGTAATTGCCCGATTCTCTATGGTTGGCTCTCTTCTTCTAGGCCTCTAAAGCCAGAAACCCTGAGGATTAGGAAAGATCTCTTCCCCTTACCTATCCCTGCCCCGACTCCCACGTCTCCGATAAACGCAATCACTTCCATGAATGATCCAAGAGCTACCCATGGTCTTTTGAGGAGCCAAGGCTTGGCTGGGTTCAGCAGATAGTCTTAAAACAAGAAGGGAACTGTAGCGGGGTCCAGGAGGCCAGGGGCCACATGGAGAAAGAACTGGACAGAAAAATCGAAAAGAAAAGGGAGATGAGGATGCTGAAGTCTGTTTGACACCACACAAGTGCGAAAGAGCACAAAAATTTGGGTAAAGCAACTTTCAGGTTCAAAGCTGCTGTGCACACAGGTGGCATGAGGCTGTGGCAGGGAAGACGGCCCTTGTGTCTTTGCAGCCACTTGCCAGCAGGGTGCGCTCAAGTTCACAGCAATGTCCCAGTGCTGCTGGAGCCTTGGTGGGGGCCTTCTGGGAAAGGCGAGGCAAAGCTCCATTAAAAGGAATCCCAGATAATTTGGTTGAGTCTGTGTTTTCCAGTGATGACGGCTGAGGGGGCTCTGTTTTTTAAATGCTATAACCAGCACACTCCTGAAGAGAGGGCTTTGACGGGAGTTGCTGGTCTGCGAAGAGCCCAGCTTTGTTTTCAGCAGAGACGCGATGGCCTCCTTTTCCCCCCTCAGCCCCTGCCTGCCCTCCTGTCCCACTCTTTCCCTTGGGCAGATCCAAATCTGCAGCGGGGCATTTTTAGTCAAGCTAAGCTGTGGCAGAGATAAGTTCTGCGCCCGCTCCTCTGTGTCCAAGGTGGCGTCTTTCTTCTCTCTCCAGGTAAGGTGTTGTCTACGAAGAATCGTGCTTGAGAATGAGGGTTGTCTGCCTTTTAGTAAGATCTGTGAGGCTGACTCTTTCACCAGGCCACTGTGGGGCACAAGGTATTATACTTTTATTTTGCTGTGTTCCTTTGTCTGGATGGTGCAACTGTTGGGGGTGGGGGGCTAGGTGACAGTCGGCCAGAGGAACAAGGAGAAACACGTGTTGGGGAGGGAGGCAGCCAGCTGGCCTGCATTCTTTACCACTCCAAAGCACCAGTCACAGAGCTGCCCTGCAGGGCAAGGCAAAGAACCAGGGTCAGACGTCAGGGTGGAGGTCCCAGGAATAGGGGACCTGAGTTGATCAGCGGTGCCCATTTCTCAGCTTCAAGGCAGTGCCATTCACATGTAGATGCACAGTGGGCATTTGTAGACTTAATTTTTCAGGTGGACTTTTGGAGGATCTCTGACCCAATGATCACAATTAAATCTCTTACTGGTTTTAGACCTGAGAAAAAGTATCTATCAGTCAGAGTTCAGTTAGGAAAGAGAAGCCACCCCCAGTTATTTGATTAGAGAAAATTTAATATAAGAAATAGATGAGGCGTAACTGAAAATGCAGGAAGAGAACACTTGTTTGCCATAAATGGAGCAATTGCCAAGGGCCCTACCACCCATAGGGCTGTTGGGATGGCTGGAGCCAGCGGGAAAGGAAGAGGTTGGCTTTATAAAAATTAGTGCCTTGGAGGAGAGGCCTGGAGAACCCAGGACCCAGACCTTCGAGGACGGAGCACTAGCAACTGGTGCGAGTGTCTTTGAGATGGGCATAGTGCAGCTAGCTCTGCATGAGCTGGGGAAGATGCCAGTTGGCTTCAGCTGCTATCAGAGGGTTGCTGCTACTGGGATGAAGAAGCATTTCTAGGTGTCGCTCAGAACAACAGGTAGGGGTAAGGAAGCCCAAATAAGTAAACTTCAGGGAAAGAAATGCCTTCTTCCTCCACCCTAACCTGGTGGAGCCTATCATGGAGGCACCAGGCAAAGCAGAGAGGGGGTTTGCAGGGTCCCGGCTCCAGCACTGCAAGGCAGGACAGAGAAGAATGGGGTTAGAGCTGAGACACAGCAGCTGAAAAACTGGAGCAGTGTGCTGGGTTGGAATATAGCAAAAAAGGACTTGGGTTGGCAAGAAGTAAGGGACTGAAACTAGGATTTCTTTTCCTCTCTTTTTAAAAAATTGCTGACACTTCAAGAATAACGGATTTGATGGTAAGCCACCAAGATGTTGGACTATCTGCTGGAGACCAGAAGGCTTATATAGGTTTCTGCAGAGTAAGATGGCTCCATTTTTGACCATCCAGCTAGAGAAAGTTCTGTGGAGGCTCAGCCAGCAAAGCGCTCAGGTGGGCTGGCAGCCCTTCAAAGCTGGGAAGGCCACCAGCGAGCAGCAGACAGGAGAGCTGCTGCCCTCTTGTGGACACCTGTGGTTCTGCAGGAGGGTAATGGAACCTGCTGCGTTCCGAGGTGGTTGGCTGACCCACTACACCTGCCGATCTTGAACTCCAAGAATGAACAGCTGAGAAAAGTTTGCTTGATCCTCTGAGGCAGATGAGGAATCTCTCAGCATTGGTTCATGGTAGCGATGCTTTTCTTCAAGAAGAACAAAAGTCTCATCACTGAGATCCTATTTGGCCAGGTATGAACACCTAAAGCTGAAATAAATGTCTCTTTCATCTGGATATTTACTTCGGGTCTTGTAATATCTTTTAGAACAGGGGTTGGCAAGCTTTTTCTGTGAAGGGCCAGATAGTAAATGTTTTAGGCTTTCGACTATGCAGTTCCAACTATTCCCCTGTGTTGCTGTAGGGTGGGAGCACTCACAGGCAGTCACTGAACAAAGCCACATGATTGCGTCCTAACAAAACTTTATTACGAACGCTGAAATGTACATTGTTCATATAATTTTCACATGTCACAAAATATTTTTCTTTTGATCTTAAAATGTAAAAACTACTCTTAGTTTTCAGGCTGTGTAAAAAAGAAGCCATCAGTTTGATTTGGCCGATGGCTGTAGATGATGGACCCCTGATGTACACTCTTGGACAGTTAAAGTAATGAGGTAGCCAGCCGGTATGGTGGCTTATGCCTGTACTCTCAGAGCTTTGGGAGGCTGAGGTGGGAGGATTGCTTGAGGCCAGGAATTTGAGACCAGCCTGGACAACATAGCAAGACCTCATCTCTACAAAAAATTAAGAAACCAGCTGAGCATGGTGGCACATGCTTGAAGTCCCAGCTTCTTGGGAGGCTGAGGTAGGAGGAGCTCATGAGCTCATGAGCTGGAGTTATAGTGAACTATGATCTTGCCACTGTATTCCAGCCTGGGCAACAGAGTAAGGCTCTGTCTCTAAAAAAAATTTCTTTAAAATCATTAGGTGGTACCATTGCAAGCTGAAATCAAGGAATCAGCTTCTAACTACCTTGCCAAACCCCAGGACGCTGCATATGCGCCCACAGAATCTGGCTCCATAGACAAGAAGGTGGGGTCAAGGAGGGCTATCAGTTTCCTGTGTTTTGGGTTTGAGGGGGTTTCTGTGGGAGAAACTCTGGCTCTAAATTTTACCCTTTTACTCACCAGACAGAGAAACTTGCTCTCATTTAAATTTGTGTTGCTGGGTTCTAAAAAATGAGATATTAGCAAATCTGAACTGAATCAACAGCTTGGGGAGTAGCAGAGCATACCATTTCCTCATCATCAATAAGAAGATTCGCTCCTGAATATCTTTAAACAACATGCCCCCTCAATGCACTGGAAATGCGACTAGTTTAATGCAAATGTGATTTTACATGATTTCCCAGGAATTCACTCATTTATAAACGCAAGATGTGCCTGTACAGTGACTTACAGTAAATGTGTGGTGTTATGTGTTTCATGGATAGTTAAAACTATGAGTTGAAGATTTGACTAGAGGGAGGATGAATATGAGAAACTTCGAAGGATTTAAAAGGGCCTCTAAAAAAAAAGTTTGTATTTTGGGTTACAAAGTGGGAAGTAAAGGATCTATATTTGTTTTGTGTTTTTTGAGTTATGCTTAAAGAAACTGGAAGGGTGCCTAATAACCTACTACCTGTATGTTATATATCAGGGGGAGCTGGGCAGAGCAGGGGCTGGAGGAAGACATCGCTGCACCCCTGTTTTTCACCCTTGGTTTGTAAACCTATCATCATCTGCCTTTTTCCTTCTTCATTCCTGACTATCGAAGGCTCTAAAGACACTAAGCTCCCCAAATCACACGTCTGTGTGTTTTCCAGTGAAAGAGGCAGGTATCTAAAGGAAAACTGGGGATACCTTGTGACAAATGGTAAACAGCCTGCCAGGGCAGAGGAGGTGCTAATTACCTGTCTGAGGGTGTAAGAGGTGCGTTTTCAACAGGGCAGAGAAGAAAGGGAAGGGGACTTCTGCCTGAGGACAGGAGAGAGCACAGGTCCGTGCCAGGAAAATGGATGGGGAGTGTCTGAGTCACAGTGCAGGGGTGGGTGGGGGGTAGTGTGGAGTTGTGAATGCCTAGAGTTGAGTGGAAAGGAGAGAAGAGAGAAGGGGAGTGAGGGAGAGGAGGCTGGGAATGTTGGGTGGGGCCAGCTTGTGCAGAGCAATTTGGATTTTCCTTGGGAGGTAGGGATCCATCAGAGACCCCAACATATGTGTCTGAAAACCAACAGTTGACGGCGTGGAGCGGTGGTGGCTACGGACTGGAGGTTCCTCATCTGTGAGGTGAGAGGCTAGACCAACTTCATGCCGGAGCCCAACGAGGACTGACTTTTTATGATTATGTCAGTGTTTCTTATCTTTATGCAATCACTCGTGCCATCCAACTGAGGCTCAGCCAGGAGCACGCAGAGCCCTCTCATCAATGCCCTGCTGTCCTAAGGAGGTGAGGAATATTATCTGCCCCATTGCTCACAGAAGTTGCAGCCTGGGGTGAAACCACTTGCCTGTGCCTGGAAGTGAGTCAGTGGTGAAACCAGAGCCTGCTACCCAGCGGGAAGAAAGATGAGGCACTGAAGAAACTCCAATGGCTGTGCTCCTCCCTCCCCACCCTGCCCAGATGTTCTGGGAGACTCTGGCTGAACTCTGGGGCACACCCATCCATGTTCCTGGCAAGCATGGCAGGCCGCAGTGTTTGCACTACCCAGCTTTTAACTGCTGCTGGCTTAGAGCCAGGATGGGGTGGCTGAGCCTGGAGAGGGCAGGGCACCTGCCAGTGGGTGCCCTGGTACCACCAGAAGGATCAAGGCATAGGTTGCTCATTGAAACTTGGCAGCTCTAAACAGGGGCAGAGCAGTTTTTAGCTGACATTCAGGGCGGATCTCACTCCACTTGCATATGAAATCAATGAGATAATGGATGGGAAAACATTTTGAAAAGTCACCAAACTGCTTCTTTACCCCATCCTGCTGCTTTCCTCCTGCATTTCCTATTTCTGTTACTCCACACTGTTCCCCAAGCCTCTCTGATGCCTTTTCCTTTTCTTGTCTTCTCACTTCGTAACTAAACAGATGCTGAGCTTTTTGACTTGGTTTCTGATCTGGCTGTTACATCCATCACTCTCAATGTTCATTTCCCTGCCCTGGGCCAGGCCTTGGATTTCTCACTTATACGAGAGCAACTAAGTTTTTCTCTTCTATCTCCCTCTTCTTTCTTTGAATTCATCAGCCACACTGATGCCAGATTTAATAATCATAGACCAAACCCCTGATTATTTTACTCATCCGATCCCAGACTTTCAAAGGCTCTCTATGGCCTGTGGAGTCACAAACTTAAAGTCCAGTATTCAAACCTCCCGGCATTGCCCCATTTCCTTCTGTTCACAGAGATTCTCTAACTCATCTTGACTTTCTCCCTTCTATGCCTTTGCTGAAGTCAAGTCGCCTACCTGGAATACCGTCATCTTTGGTACCCTCCTGACAATTTTTTTTCCCCTCTGAACTTTAAGGTTAAAAAAGGATTGGGGATAAGATATTGGTGGGCTAAGAAAGGAGGAAATGGAATCATGTCTTAGATGCACAAAAAACCTTTCTTTTAATGATCTCATTAATATATTCATGCAACAAATATTGATTTTATGCAAGGCACCGTGCTGAGGGGTGGGATGGAAAGATTCACTGTTTGCCTCCTTGGTCACAAGAATTTAGAGGGATGAGGATTAAGCGTACATTTTCTTTTTTGTTAAACAAATTCACAATTACATCTCTAATAGAGGTGCAAAAATATCTGTAGGCTGGTTATTTCTCTTTTTGCCCTAGCCACCAGGAAACTCAAAGGCAAATGGAACTCTCATCCGCAGTATTCATTTGCTCATTCAAATGTTCCACGCAACAAGTGCCCAGTATGTACTTAGAACTATGTTAGATTAAACCATATCGTCATCATGGTAGTTCCTGCCCTCAAAGAGACAACTGTTAACTCTTATATTTAATGTTATCTGTTTTCTCTCCTCCTGGTTTTGTAGTTCTACCTCATTAACTTTTTGTGTATATCATTTGTTTTAATCCACTATAATTCTTTTCACAAGAGGTGAAACAGTCAACAAACAAAAGTAAAAATATTTAAACACTGTTCATGAGGTCACAGATCTGATCTCCATTGTCATGAGTTACATAGGCTGTTTTATTACAGACTCTCTCCTAAAGCCAACTAGATGTATGAATATTGTTGGATACACAGTTTGATCAGATCGTAACAATTTTGTAAAGCTGTACTTTTCTCTGTTGCACCTTGTAAACACAGAGTGACATTTAACATTCTATCACAATTCGAATATTTAGCCCCATGTTATTATCTGTGGGGGGGCGGGATTGTGATTTGCTTTTCTGCTCCCAATATATAATTTTAATTTAAGAAAATTCTTTTCCCTATTGGTAGTGTTTGTATGTCACCTCAAATCCTTTTTAGAAACTAGGTGAGCTATATTATATAAATAAATTAACAATGGAATAAACAGGGCATATCCATCAGAAGAATGAGGATGGATATATGTTTAGGGGCAGGGGTGTTCTCCGTCCCCATTGTGGTTTAATGCCCTTGGTGGGTGAAGACACAGGTAGAGTCCCGTCCTGAAAATACCTGTAGGAAGCTGGAGTCTTGCTACTGGCTTGATGGAGATGGTCTCTGCACCTGTTTGAACACAGCGCTAATGCAGGCCAGCTGCCTCTGCCTGGGTGTTGCCTTCCTGTGGGGCCTGTTCCTAGCAGTTGTAGCCAGCACGGGACACCCCAATGATGCAAAAGGCTTCAGCCAGGCTCCCAACTGCTCCCTGTGCATTGTCCCCAAGGACCTCTGCTTAATCCGTTTGTACATTCACTGTGTGGTAACTGCGATGTGGTGGCTCACGAGCCAGGTCCAGGAACTGACAGACCTCTGCTCTTCACAGATTAGTCCCTTCCCCTGTTCTGATGTCTGGGGGAGTTCGCTCTTCATGCCTACCCTCCCTCCATTATTTTCAGGTTTCTGATATTTGGTGTGAAGTATCACACATAGATGTCAAAGACAGGGTTTGCCAGAGCCCATGAGTGAGGGGCTCCTGTAGGAAGCCTGCAATCTGGGGGCTCCTTAGGGAACACGTGGGATAGCTCCAGGAGAAATGCCATCTCAGTTGTGGGTGGAACCAAGAGCCAAACACCACCTGAGCCTCACTCAACACCAAGCACGTCTTTAATTCTGTTCGGTTTAGGTTAATTCAAGTTACATTCTCTGGACACCTACGTTCAAGTGCTAGGTACCACAGATGCAAATAAAACATGGTCCTAGAGCTGCCTGTTGTCTAATAACGATGAGGATGTAACAATAGCAGCTACAATTCACAGAATCCCTTTGATGTGCCTAGCATTGTGCTGGGTATTTTGTATTTATTATTTTATTTAAGCACACAGAAAAAACAGCTCAATAGTTTCCTCAGTTTATCAGATGAGGAAACCGAGGCTTGGTGAGATTAAGAAACTTGTCCGAGGCCATCAAAAGTGGCAGTGTCAACAAAGAATCCTAGGTCTGTCTGACCCCAGGGCTCACCTTTTTAACTGCCCTGCAATGCCACGAGCCCAGCCATGGAGGATAGCCTGTCCCAGGCACAGAGACCCCTCAGTTACACCGTGACAACTGCTGTCACTAGGCACAGGGACTCTGAATGCTGGCGTGGTTCCTGTTTTTGCAGAACAGGGCAAAGCCAAGGTGATTTCCCTTCAGAAAATATATTCACTCATTCAGGGGGATGGTAGAGGGAGACTTACAGAGTCTAAACATTAAGTTGGTCAGATTACGACGTTTCACGGCCATCATCCCTATTAACTGTCACGATAACTCTGGGGGAATATCATTCTTCTTCTTGTACCACTAGAGAAACTGACACATGGAGAGGTTGAATAATTTAAGATTAAACGGCTTACTAATGTCAGCGCTGGGATTTGAACTTAGGCCTGTCTATTTCCAAAGCTCACTCATGCTCATTTTGGCCCGCTGAGTTATGGCATAAAGTAGACTATGACATCAGGGCATTCGTACTTAGTCAACAAATATTCATGGGGTCTCTTTTGTATGTGAAGCATTGTGCCGTGCTTGGGAGAATCACAGGGGAGTCTGACATGAAACCTTTCCTTAAGGAGTTCATGGGCCAGCAGGAAGATAAAGTGAGCATGCAGATAATTCTACTGCAAGGTCCAAAGAATGTGCTGCTTTCGATGGTACTCTTGTTAGCCTAGACAAGCCTCCTCCTTGCCTAGGGCTGTCCTTGCCAGGCTGGGGGGAGAATCTGCTTTATGGCTGGGGAGTAACACCCACATTTACATTGTCGGACTTTCCTCCTATTCCAGCAGCTGGTTTGGGATGTCCCTTTCACCCTAGAAAGTGAGAGGCACCTGGTCCTCTAGCTCTGTTGAGAGATCTGAATAACAACACAGCACTGGGAGATTCACATGAAAATAACCCAGGTAAGGGTAGTGTGTAGTTCAAGTGTGTCCCTGCAACCATGCCAGTCTTTGGCTGCCCTCGGTAGGATATTGCCATTCCAGGCAGTAATGTTCCTGCTTCTTTTCCTCTATCTTGAAATGCACTTTGACATTTTTTAAACAAATAACACAATTTTCTCTTTGTGTTTCTCTTAATAAAACACAGAAATGAGAGCAAGAAAAGGAAAGTAAAAAAATGTGTTCTTGCCATCTCCACTCTGTAGCAGGCTGTCCGTCCTCCTCCCTTACTTCTTCCCTCCCACCAATTGGTCTCTAACTCCTCCATCCTCACTCCTTTCCCCAAATCTCAGCCACAAAGACTCAGGCATCTGATATTTTTGCTTCTCTGTTTTCTGCCATAGAAGGGCAGCTGCACAGATGTTCTGCAGGTCTCACATCCATCTTCTACAGATTGCTATTGGACTGAAGACAGATGACAGAATTGGAACAGGATCAGGGAAACCTCCTACTTGAAGAAGTGTCCCCAAGTTACAAGGTCCTACAAAACCCCTGGGACCCACAGATATACCCATTCATTGGTCCTGGCCTATCTTCCTTCAATGATAGCGCTTCCAGACCAATTTGGTAAGGACTGCATATTTCCATCTCAAAACAAAGCATTAGGCTTAAGATATAGTTGCTGGATCTCTTGGGATCTGCTTGAAGTTGCAAGATTTTTGACATTTATAACACCTAACTCTTAGCAGGGATGGATTTCACACGCGGGTCGAAACATCAGTTTTACAAATGCAATATGGCAGAGATGGACCCTGTCAGCAGACCATGTGGAGAAGGACTGAGGAGGTTTTGTTAATGACACATACAGTGTGAGTCAATGGCAGCCATTGAAAATGCTCACACAAAATCAGGCCATGTTAATGGGTGTTATATTGCTTGAGAAACATCCTGAACACCTCTCACTGGAAAGTCACAGTAGGCCTGGGTACCATAATTTATGACAGACAGAAAAACTGGATCAGATTCAAAGAGTGGGCAGGAGAGTGAGGCCAGCTCTGTCCTCACTTGAAGGTTTTAGAGGCAGGATTTGACTTCCTGAATGACTAGCCCTAAGGGATCAATGGAACAGAGGATGGAAACTTTAGGGAAATGAATTTTGGCCCATTACAAACTAAATGGTTGGACCACACGAGCTTTAGAATCATTTCCAACTCTAAACGTGTAATCTTTTGGGTCCCCTCTGAAGCCTATTCACCTCATGCCCATGAATTCTCAGAGTACTTCCTTTTGATAAAAGAGAGAGTATGGCTGATTCTTTATAACTGGCTTCTGGGCAGTGGCTCTGTGGCATTCTCTTTAATTTAAAAGGTAAAGTGTTTGAGTTTAAACCATGAGGAAAACCATGAGGCATGGTCAAGAGGATCTTTCATAGAGGGGTCAGAATGATCCCCCTGTGATCTACCTGCCCATCCGTGTTACTGAGTTGGCTAAGGCCAAACTGAAACAGTCCTAAGGTAGGGGTAAGATGCATGACTCCCACTTCATTGAAAGAGGATAAATAAGTCACAACAGAGAAAGCTCCACATAAATAAGTTGTATCTTTATTGGTTTAGAAACATCACTTAAACACATCAGCCAGGACTATACCTACGCAGCCATTGCCCAGCATCCCATAAGGATCTGTTGGTTCAATTGCCCACCCCGCTGGCCAAGGCCAGTCTGATTTCACAGGCTTTAGACTGTGAGGGCCTGACCAACCACATAATGTAGCTCCTTCATTCCAGAAAGGTATTAACATCTAAAGAGGTGAACTGATGGGCCAGACCAATTCAGTGGCAAAGCTGGGAATGGGACTGAGGTCCTTTGATTCCTGACCCTTCACTGCAGTGCCTCCTGACTATAGTGAGAGCTCCACTCATTCCTCAGCCAAGTAAATGGTATTTGTTAATCAGTTATATGTGTCTGGCTCTGCATTGAAAGTGATATGACTTATGATGTGATTTTGAGGCACCGTCCCCATCCTGAAGTGCCCAATGGCTGGGGAGACATTCTCACCAAAACCTGGGTGATCTACACTAATCAAGCTGCCTTGTGGGTGGATGTAAGAATTGTTTGAAAGATTTGGGTTTTAGGTCAAATAGAATATATCCTCTTTAAGGATATTCACTAAAAAGAACAGTCTTACCACTAGTTAAAATGTATTTCATATATTCAAGACCTTTAGTGAAATCAAAACTCTGCTGGGTATTTAAATAAAAATGTTCCTGTGGTTGTATCTGCCCTACTCCATTTTTTTCTTGCTTAACTTCTATTTCACATATTATCCTAAGAATACTTGTAGTTTGTATTTTTTTTTTTTACACCCTGCTCTACCTGGGGTGACAGAAAGGACAGAGGTCAGGTGTTAGGAGACATGCCACTAGCCATCTGGGTAACATCAGGGAAATCTCCCAGCCGTGCTAAGCCCCACAGATTCATCTGAAACAATGGATAAAACTATTTGTTCTTCCTTCCTCACAGGTTTGCTGTAAAGATCAAGCAAAATCATGTATGTGAAAATGCCCTAAGTGTAAAGCAGCATTCAAATAGAACATATTAGCCTCTTTGCCATTTCTTCTTGTTTCTTTGGAGTCATATTCAGTGCTTGGCTGTGTCTGTTGGCAGAAAGCACTTAGAATGGGGAGTGGGGTCGCTGCTCCTAAGCACATTAGAGCAAGTTGCTGCCAGCACTTTTTCTTTAAAAATCAAGAAGTGGCTTTGGAGGAGGTAATAGAAAACCCTAGCTATGTGGCATCTCCTGTTCGAGTTCACCATGTCAAATGGCCTGCCAATTTCATCTCAGTTCAGTTCGGTTTAGGAACTGAAGGTGCCCCAGAGAATCACACTGAATTGAACCTTCCCAGGGTATTCAGATGATGGGTCTTGGATTTCGTGAATTCCCTTCCATTTTCCTCGTAAGATTGGGATAACAGTTGTCTTCACTTCATGGGGGTTGTTGTAAAGATTAAATGACTTGACTATGTAACCAAAGCTGGCACAAAATAAATGATCAACGCTAGCCAGCACTGTGATGTATTTATTGAGCATCCACTTGGGGCCATGCAACTTGCTTATCCCCTGGGATATACAGATGGATACCACCGTATTCCTGCCCCTGGAGGGGCTAAAGATCTGTCATTGTACATTAAAGTTAGGGGGTGCAGAGAATTCACATTCCTCCCCCCCCCACCCCAGATACTTCGTTCTGCTAACAATGTCCCTTTACCTGATTTCCTGTTCAGTGCCATTGCAGGTTCAGCATCTGGGGGCAGATCCCACCTAGTGTCTCCCAGGAGCATGGGAGACATTAGGCCGTGGGCCCCATGGCCTCTGTACACCCCATCAGTGAATATGGTTTGAGCTTAAAGGAAGTTGGGAGATTGCGCGAGCCCTGGGGTGATGAGGGGTTTGAGGAGCTCGGAGCTGCTGGGCCCACAACCACTGGTGTAAACGGCTTCTCAGCGCTTCCCCGGGTCTGGGTAAGGATTGCAGCGCTGTTATCACTTGCAGCAGTAGGAGAGCTGTGGGGGAATCACCGTGTCCGTACCCGGTGTAGGAGGCGCAGACATCTCCGCAAAGGCCCAGTCGGGGTGAGGGGTGTTGGGGGCGGGCCGGGCCAGAGAGCCCCGAGGTAAGAGTTGCACCTGGAGGGAAGGAAACTTAGCGTGTCCCAGACCTCCCAGAGGCGGAGGGGCGCAGAGGGGCGCAGAGGGCCGCGGCCATGAAGTGGCCTCGAAGCCCGGCTGGGAAAGGGAGCACCACGGCCCCGCCACGGGACGCGCTGCCAGCCCCCCGCCCAGCGCACCCCACCCCCTCTCCTCCGCCGCGCGCGCAGCGTCGCAGCCCCTGTCAGAAGCTGCAGGATCCGCCCCGGCGAAGCAGGGCCGACTCGCACCCAGGACCCTGGGCCTCTGCCTTCCCTCCTAGCCGCGGAGGAGCCACCGGCCCTCTCCTCCTGCTGAGGAGAGACGCGGGCTGGCAGGACGTCCCGGGAAGGCCGGCCGCTAGCCACCGAGTCCCTGCCCGGCCCGGGCGCGCCGAGGAGCAGAGCCAGGGGCCGGCATTCGCTCCGGATCCCTCCCCGGCGCTCCGGAGCTGAGGGCGGCTCCTCCGGCTGCAGTCTCGGGGGCGACGCCTTCCCGGGCCGAGCTTCCCGCAGCGCTCCGCAACTTCTCTCTGCTCCAGCCCCTGGGAGAGAGCTCGTCTACCAGGTAAGGAAGGCTGCCGGTGCCTAGACTGCGGCTCGGGCGGGCGTGTTTCTGAAAGTTGATTTGAAATGCATCCAAGAGTGAGCCGGGCCAGCCCGGGCTCCTCCCCGAGGCGACTTCTTTGCTTCTGCAGACATTCCCGGCTCTGGCCGACCGGCGGGAGGACCTCCCTGCGCGCCCCGCACACTGGCTCCCGCGCGCCCCCCGGCAGAGCGCAGCGCCCAGAGTCTAGAAGCGGGCGGGACGCTCCCTGGATCCCTTACAGTGCCTCTCCTCGACGCGGGCAGGTGAGGGCCGCAATGGGGCGGCCAAGACGCGGGATTGCAAGCCCCATCGTCCCGCGTGCCTGGACCGGGTCGCGCGAGGGAGGGCACCCACTCTTTTACATGCCCATCATATCCCAGTAGCTGGGTTCCTGCAGAGACGTCCCAAGGGCCCACCTTTGTATAGGTTGGGGCGGAGTCGGACTCTGGATGGAAAACCTGGGGCTAGGGATGAAGGTGGGGGTGGAGGGGACAGGAGGAGAAACGCAGTTGGGGGGCGGAGGCCTAAGTACAAAACCGGTTGACTTCAAGTGAAATCAGATCAGTCAGAGCAGTTCGCTGTGACTGATCTCTCCTCCCACCCTACATTCTCTTGGCTGAACTCTACCCTCCAGACTGATTCTGGTCGCCCTGGACACTCCCTCCCAGGAGTGCTTTGGCTGCGGGCGCCAAGTCCCAGCGGACACGGACGTCAGACTCATCGTTTCTCCTCTACAGGTCCTCCCGGCCCGGCCCGAACATGCTGGACGGCCTAAAGATGGAGGAGAACTTCCAAAGCGCGATCGACACCTCGGCCTCCTTCTCCTCGCTGCTGGGTGAGTGTTCAGGCTGTGCGTCCCAGGCGCACTCTCTTTCCGCTTGGCCCTGAGCTCTGCAGCCCGGCTCTCTGGGACCCGGTGCGCTATAGGGGAACTAGCGCCCCTCTTTCCAGCACTCAGTTGAGCCCGGTCGCTATCTATCAGTCCTTGTGGGTCGTCCCTACCCAAATAAATCCAGCAAGCCGCTCCAGGCCTCACGCACCGGGCACCGAATTCCCCAAAGTCGCGAGGGGCGGGCGAGCTAGTTCGCAGGCGTCTGAGTGGTAAGTGATTAAAAATACCCAGGGCTGGATTTTTAATCTCGGAGCTAATCGACGTCTGATAAATGCCGCTCTCTTCTTGTGGCCTAGAGGCTATAGCATCGGAGACTCAAGGCCCGGAGCGTCCAAGTTCGAGGCGGCTTCTCTCCCCCACCAACTCGAGCCCCAATTTCAGCCTTGGGCACAGCTGAGAGACTTTTCCGGGCCGGTGGGCAGCGCAGCGCGGGGATTAGACCGCGCGGCGGGGCCCTAGCCTCGGCGTTAATTAACTGGAGCTAGATGCCTGGTCCAGTGGGTCCCTCCAGCCCAACCCTACAACTCCTTTGCAGCGACCGCGGAGGAGCAGCGAGTCAGAGACCTCCGAAGAGTGTCCACACACGAGTCTTGCAGAGCTGAAGCCAGAGATTCTGGTTACGGCTCTCCCACCCACTCCGTCCTTGGAGCTTTTCAAGTGTGGGAATCCCGTGTTTTAATTTTTATAGCAGGAGGGATTTTTCGTTCTGTCATTTAAACCTCTTGCCGCTTTCGCTTGGAACCGCTAGAGCGGGATAAATGTGGAGGACTAGACAGTTCTGCTGGGGAAACGTATCGAGAGAGGAATCTCCCCACCCCCAACACCCCAGATGAAACGAAATCATGTGCACTGAGCGCCCCTCTTCGAACTCCCCCTTTCGGGAACTTTCGTACTGGCCCAGCCTGGGAGGAGAGCAGAGGCCAGAGCACGCAGTACCCTGGCGGGCAGTGCGTGCGGATTTATGTTTATAGTGGGTGTCGCGTTTCGCTAGTGCCCTCCGCTCGGCCCACGTTCGCTCTCAACTCCCGGGTCGTAGCCCAGGACGCTGAGACCCTGCCGAAAGAAAATAGAATTGTTAAATTGAGACCTGTCTCGCTTCTTCTCCTAACCTTCCTCGTCCGCTCCCCAAAGCGGCTGGCCCAGTTCTGGAGCCGGTGGCCCGGCCTCTCGAAAGGGGAGCGTGAGAAGAGTGTAGGCTGGAAATGGGGAGCGCAAGAGTGTTAGTACTGGAATGACAAGGCCGTCTTTGAATAGCTGTGAAAAGTGCCAATCAAGGTGGCCAAGCGTCACCACCTGAATCACCTCTCCGCCCCCCACAGTCTAAAGGAATAAAACACAGAAAGCCCAAGGGGTAGGAAAGAGTGAATTCCCTGCCTTTGCAGAGTCGCTTTGAGGCCCGTTTCGCCCCCATACCCGGCTGCCGAACGTGCTTGGTATTGGGTATGCCGGCCCGGACACTCCGCGGCCTGCTTCTTCCCCTATATTTTTTCCCTGTCTCTATTTTGACACTTCATAGTTATGAAAAACCCATGTGCAATTTGCACCCCAGTCAAGACGCAGCAGTTTGGGGATCATCGTTTTGAATAATGTTAGGTTTGCTTGGGAGCGAGACGGTATTTTTCTGTACCCCCCGGACTTTTTAGGAAGAAAAGAGAAAATTTTAAGTTTCCCCTCAAAAAATGGAACAGAACTGCGTTTTAACAAAGAAAAAAATCCAAATTGTTCTTATGTATTCTGTTTTAAAAACAGTCAGTAGAGACTGGCATAGTGATTTAATTACGACGTAATAAACCTGATAGCACAAATTTGTATATAATTTAATCTTAGAGGATGTGCGCACGTTTGCGAGCACACGTGAGTATGTTTGATAATTAAAGGCCAATTATTGATTTCTGTGCCCTCCCCCGCTAGGAATTAAACCTTCTCACCTAGTCCTCGTTTATTAGACCAGCCACTTGGTTTGATTTTTTCCGAATCTCAGCTTGGTTGGGAGCCGCTGGGGAAATCCGTGGGGTGAAGGGATTAGGAGCGGGTCCCGGCCAGGTTTGGCAGGGTCCACCCGCCCAGGCTGCTCACCCGCGAACGTCTGTTGTGGCTACAGGCAGAGCGGTGAGCCCCAAGTCTGTCTGCGAGGGCTGTCAGCGGGTCATCTTGGACAGGTTTCTGCTGCGGCTCAACGACAGCTTCTGGCATGAGCAGTGCGTGCAGTGCGCCTCCTGCAAAGAGCCCCTGGAGACCACCTGCTTCTACCGGGACAAGAAGCTCTACTGCAAATATGACTACGAGAAGTAAGTGGCCGTGTCCCCGCAGCGCTCCCCACGCACCGGCATCAGCGTGCGTCCAGGACTTTGTCCTCCCTTACCCTAGTCCTCTTCTGGAAGGCCCAAGAGGCACGCCCAGCGACGCAGAACTTCCCTTCAGTCCAGTCCTGTACATTACCCTTCCCAGGAAGGTGGTAGGGAAGAGATCCGTGCGGGTGCGAGCAACAGTGTTCTGAGTCCCGCAGAAGTGACTGCGATGTCTCCTCCACGGTCCTCTCGCAGAGTTTCTAGTCCTCCCAGGCCCCTTCCTCTGACTCGGCTATTCCCAGAGGCCACTCTTTGTTAGCCTTGGAATCCCTCAAGCTTGCTGTCTCCAAGCTGGTCTCTCCCTTTTACCGGGGTGCCATGCTGGTTGCCAGTGACCCCAAGTCTCCTTGCTGGTTCCCACCCCTTCTTACCCAGGTGTCCGCGCCAGCCTCGCTCTTGTGCGGTGCGGCGAGACTGTACTGACCCCGCAGCTTCTGTCCCCTGTGTCCTGTGAGCGTTTTCAGCTCGGGTGTGTTCGCTGGAGTCCGGACAGTTTGGGCTCGGAAATGGCGCTGCTGCCACTCGGAGCTCAGCGCACAGCCCGTTCGCTCTTTGACTGTAGCCTTTACCCTTTTCTCCAGAACCCTCTGACGCAGGGGCTTTTAGGACAGTAGTTGGGGCCTGAACTGAAGCCTTCTCCTTCAACCTGTGCCTCCACCCTATTCAGGTGTGGATATGCTTTTCTGCCACGGAGCAGGTTCCGTTCCCTCCTGTCCACACAAACGTTCTGGGATGTTTACAGGAGAACTGGGAGGCAGGTATTTAAGAAAGTGAATGTTTCGAACCTAGAGCTTTATAACACCAAAGCCTGGATGAGGCCAGGAAGTGGGAGGTAGAAGAACTTCCTTATTCTCTCCCGGCGTGCCTGGAGGAGCTTAGGAGATGTAAGGTGAGGGAACGGGCTTTCCTTGCGAAATGTTTAATTAATAAGGGTATTGGCTTCGCAGGGCTTTGGAAATGACTGAAGAAGAGTGGCTGATCCGGAGGTCTCTGTTTTTGTGCTTTCGTACTGGTGTAGGTTGACTGCGTGGACGCGCACGTGCAGGCGCGGAATTCTGCATTTGTCACTGGTGAATGAAAGGGACAGCATTACATGAGGATAATCAAAGGAGGGTTAGCATGCGTGAAACGCAGTTCTATCATGTTATTAAAAACAGACGATGAAAGGGGCTGAGCGGGAGAAGTCTCAGTATAACAGAAAACGCTGAGAATAAACAGAAGTATTTTCTTTTCCTGTTGTCTGGGGCTATGCAAGTTTAAAAAATTGACAAAGTGAGTAGACCCGGTGACCTCCAAAAAATTATCTCTGCCGCTCTGCTTTTTTGCCCTAAAATGATTGAATTTTACCCCCATGTGGAGAGAGTACTAGGCATTTTCTTTTGTGTGTGTGTGTCGTTTTGAAAAGACAATAGCTTGGCTTTTTTTTCAGAACTAAAAAAAAGTGCTTCACTTTGGATGAGTTTGACAATATGCAAATATATAAAGAAGTGAAAACTCCTTATGACCACTTATGAAATGATATTATGGTTAACATTTTTGAAAGAAGATATGCCTGTCTCTATTCTTGGTTGTCTGTTTATTGACATGGTGTCTGAGTGAAAAGTGTAATTTTTAGGTAGTTAAACGGATTTTGCCGACACAACTTCAAGTATCACCTTTGAATAAAGCTTCTGGCTGATTGCTCGCTTTTTTCTCTCTCGCTTTTCATGGAAAGGTTTTGGTATTGTGTAGACTCAATCTTTAACTTTCTGCTTATAGATTACTGAAATGTCCACATCCTTCAGGCATAACACTAGCAAATTCACAAGTATTGGAGCTTAGGAAAGGATTTGGGTTGTGAATTTCTATTCTGTTTGTTGAAAAAAAAAAATCACGAATCAAAGAAGGCTTAAGGGTCAACACAGCTGTCTGGCCAGTCAAATCTTCTTTAAGGAAGTCAGGCTGTGTCAAGAGGAGAAGAAACAGTTGTTGTAAAGTACTTAACACAACAATGTCCCTTCCATTTCAGCCTTCCAGGTTTGGCGCGGTTTGGGCTGATTAGCCCAGGAAGGTCAGTTCTCTTCTCACAAAGCTATTTCTGCAAAGGGAAAATTGCAGGGATCAACTTGCCAGCTGTTAGCCAGAACCTAGAAGACTTTACAGAGGGATGTGAGCTACATTGTTCTGAGAGGTGCTGACGTTTCAGTGAAGGATTTTAATTTTAAAATATTTTTGGAACCACAGATTTAGAAAATCGAGTTTCTTGTCCTCTTTAGCTCATGGCACGATAGCAGTACTGGTCTGTACTTAGCCCATCAATTGCTTGTTAGATTAATTTATTCCTTTTAAAAATTCCTTTTTTCTCTATCCCCCATCCCAATCATATTCTTCTTCCAATAAAATAGGGTTTTCATATATTTGATAATCTTAATGGTCTTAGTCTGCATGGTGGTGCCTGCAGGAGAAAAAGGAGAGGGATTTTTGTTTGTGTGTGTGTAAAAAAAAAATTAGGCTCAGGACAAACTTGTGTATTCAGTAAGCTTTTATGGAGCTCATATACACAAGACATTAGGCTAGACGAGGAGAGGACAATAAGAAAACGTCTCAGCCTGCCTTCAGGAGGCTTACAGCTCAGCAGTTTTTCTGTTGTGTTGTCCTTGCCATCAAGTATTTCTCAGTCTTTTTCCATTTAGCGTGCAGGACTAGGTATTGCACAGAAGCTCTCTGGAATGACCAGATATTTATCCTCCAGAGGAAATACAACTCAATTTTAGACAATAGTCCTGAAGCAATTACAAAGAGCATTTTCCTCTTTAAAAAATACTTTTGTAAAAATAGCTTTGCTTTTTTTTTTTTTTTCCCTTGGTGGATCTCTGAAAAATGTGAGGCCCAAACAAAGAAAATGGGAAGGAAATGAGGTGCGACTTAAATGGCAATACAATGTTGATGGTAAATTACGGAGCACTTAATAAAAAACAAATATGCAGGCGGTGCCTTGGTTTCAAAAATTCATGAAATTCAAATGCTATTTCTACACATTTAAATGAAAGAATATATAGGGAATGCACAGTTTTCAGTGACAATCATACGCATAATATTAGCAAAGCAAGTTTATCAAATTTATCTTAGCCATCTGTATGTGCATTTCTGGCTGTTGGGCAGTTTTGCATTTGACTTAGCTGTCTGCCTACGGTGTTAGGCAACCAGTTAAGTTAAAATTTCATTGTCTCAACTAGTTATCACACCTTCACAATGTCAAACACCAGGTTTTTCTAATTAAAAGAATAGACTTGACGGTGGCGTCTTGCACACACGACTGTTCATCAGAAGACTTCAGGATGTTTTATTATTGTCTTATATACTGTGATGACAGTAGGAATAATTACTCCAAAAAACCAAGCATTTAAGGTGAGAGTGTAGAACACTGATTTATTAATGTATAGAAATTAAGAACTGAAGGCTATCTTTGTTGTTTATGACATGTCAACGTGGAAAAATTGCTAGTTTGGTGGGATGACAACATTTACACAATTGATGGAGCTATAGCATGTCATATAAAACATGAGGATACATAGGTGTAGATGTTTTAAAAGTGACTTCAACTGTCTTCAACGTTTCTGAAAGTTAGCGAACAACCAAAATATTTTCCAGCCTATGGGACTTCTATTTATGTAACTGTTGTTCCCGACTTAACTGAGTCCTCTGTGATCTGGTTAGTTTGGAGTTTTCCCTGAATTTGTTCCAAACAAATACTGCAGTTGGACTTCAGTCTGAGACAGAAGAGACTGCTGAATAACGGGAATGTGGTAATACAATAGATAATTAAGCCTTCTGGAAGGGATACCACAGTTAAATCAAGTTTTTATTGTTTCTTTCATGTGCCTGGCTCTGTGGGTCAGGTGGGGCCCTCTGCCCTGACATATGAAGTTTATCATGACCCCTCGGGTTGCTCTGGACATCCTAGGAGCAGTGTGGGATAGTATTGCTGTCATCGGGGCTGTTCTCACAACATCATAACTCCCCACATGTCAGCAAATCACAGGCCTTGGGAAACCTTTCCTCAGAGAGCCAGTGGATGTTTTCTTCCCTTTCTTTTGGAGCAGACCGATTTTTCAAAGAAAGGGACTGAAAGGGGGAAAGTGGCTGTCACACTTAGAGCTTTCTCTGCATCTTTCTTTGGACCTGCTGATTGGCAGCCCCTCGGTGAAAATGACTTAGGTAATGATATCTATTAGGATCAGTAATGAACTAATTCTGCATTTTATCAAGGTAGTGGAGGAGGTGTGTGTGTGTGTGTGTGCGTGTGTGTGTGTGTAGGAATTAGTTTGGTTTTATGACTGTGACGTTACTTGGAGATCAAAATTGGGCATGCAGTTACTCATGAAAGGAGCCCGCAGATGAAATTACAGAGGCAATTGTTACAGTTTTGCTTTGCTTTATCTTTTGTTGGCCCCACTCCTGGCACAACAAAATTCAGGAATATAAAAATGAAACACAGCTAGCCAATAAACTGATGTCTGTGTTAAATTGCAGAGGGCTTAGCTCGGCACAAGCACCATCCATGGGCTGTGGCTGTGTTTGTGCAGGCACTTAATCTCTCTCTTTCTCTCTTTTTAATTTTAGAGGGTGATTGGAAACATTCCTTGCTCAGAGGTGTTTTCTCTTTTTATATGTATTGGTCCCTGGGTAAGACTTTCTTGGAATTTAAGGCTTAAAATTTTGAAATAAAATTAGGTGGCAGGAGTAGATATTAATAGTATTCTGGGAATTAAAATACTAGATGTGAACATTCCTTTTTAGAGTAGGCTTATGGGATTCTTTTGATCCTTACATAAATGGAACACATTTTTAAAAGTTATTTATTCAGGCTGGTTTTAAATAGTACATCTACCTGGCTAGGAAGTAGCTTTTGATATTCAGACTTTAGTGACAATAACTTTCTTGATCATTCATTGTTCTCTTGCTTTCTGCTTTCATTTTTCCTATTTATAATTATTAATCAAAAGACCATTACTGGTTTCAGGGAGGCCTCTTCATTATTGCTTTTTAATTCTGGGAAGGTTTTTGGAGATAGTGAGCAGGGACTTTTTCTCTAACGAGAACAATTCCAATTATTTCATTATAGTCAAAGAAATTATTTGGGTCATAGTGTTTAGAAGGGAGAAAATAGACAAGGGTTTAAAATACTCATGATATGATTAGAAATTTACTAAAGCATTTTAGAATAAATGCATATTACAAAATGTCATTGTTGAATTTTATCAGATTTGAAATAACCAATAATGAATGTTATGATCTTGGTTATTAAGTACAGTTGTACAACACTGGAAAATGAATTATGAAGAAAAAATGCAATCACATCCCCAAGAGAAAGATTTAAAAATCATTTCTGCCCTAATTCTGAAATCTTAGATCCACTTCAGTGTTTTTCAATTTTCTTTCTTTTTTTAAACATTTTTTTCCTGACGTGGATTTGTAAATGCTCTTTCACATCTTCAGAGAGAAGTTTTGTATAAGCCACTTGGAGGGTGAGATAGAGAGTTGGGGGCTGGATGGTGAGGCGTGTCTCTCCCGCCCTCTGCATAGAAGCAGAAAGGCTCCTATGTGGGAGGGCCCAGCCCTATTTCCAACATGCCTGAGACTTCCTCTTAGGAATGCTCTATATGTTTCTCTTAAAAAAGTCTCTTAGGAACATTAGGACAGTCACTGCCAGTGGCGTTTTCAGATTTGATTTGGGGAAGTGGGTAATTTTAAGAGCAAAGTGTAGAAAAGGTTCTGGAGCAAATATCAGAGAGGACAGAGAAAAGATGCCTTTTTCCCCTTCGGGCCCCTTTAGAAGGGCCTGTTTTCTGAAAGAGAGACTCTGGCTTGGTACCCCATAGGATTAACGTTTTCTCCTTAGTGTCCTTTGACTAGTGTGATACGAGGTGTTTTAGTCATTTTATCACAACTAAACTTAGTGACTTTATCACAAGTAAACTTAGTGACGTTATCACTGACTAATGTCGACTGCAGCTTTGTGTCTCCTTGTCATATATCAAATAAAATCTGGTCAACCCTCTTGCTAAAATGAAGCGAACACCCCCAAATGTCAAATTGTTATTTTAGTAAAGCACAATTATCTGTCTATATTTTTAACCAAGATGAAATTAATAAAATTGCTATGGCCCTGGTGTTAATTAACGGGAGGATTAGAGCTATATCGGCTAAAAAGGAGGTGTAAACACTGTAATCTTGCTACATGTTTGTTTTCACACTACTGAAAATAAATAAAATGAGACTTAGGATAGGGATTAAGTTTCTTTTGGCATTAGACAGCAGATGCAACTGGAATGCGGCAGAAACCCTGAAGTATTAGTGAAGACATTATGTAAGGAAGAAAACTGTGGCCCTACATTGGTTTCCTACCCCTTGGGTATACTTGGTCCCATCACAAATAGCCCCATCTGGGTAGTTAAAAAAGGATTTTGAAAGCCTACCTCCGTGCTGTTCTCTACAGTGGTGCAACAAGGCAACCAGTCATCTGCAGAGCTTGTCGCCTTGCTGCCATGCACAGATTAACTAGAATTTAATGAAAGGATTGCCAGATTCCCCATTATTGCACCATAATGTCATAACAACTAAAAATACAAAGTGGACCGTGCTTTTCCTAGTCCTCTAACTGAAGTCACATGAAAGAGTTTGCTCTCTTCCAGCCTTTCAAGATTCCAGTTCGGGGATCCTATTTTTGGATAACAGCAGATATGTCTGGCTTTTCTGACTCTCTGGGCCTCCAGTGTCTCCCCGCACCAATAGATCAATCTGTGTTTTATTATTATTGTTGTATAATAGAGTGATAGATTGATCGGTCTGTCTCTGAGAGCTATCTGGGCACTATGGACTGGATTGCCTTATCCTACAGATCCAGTTAAACTCCATCTGTATTAAAAATATCTTAAGTGTCCAGCCTTGCTAGGAATGGACCACATGCTGTATCTAGACATCACATCTGCCTCTGCCCCCTTCTCCCTCCCCTATACCCTGTGGAATTCTATTAACTTGACTCTTGCAAGCATCCATCAGATGTTCTTAAACTTCATTTCATCAACTGCCTCATTTTTTGCCCAAACTATTTTTGTGGACTGTTAATGCTCTTTTGATTTTCTAATTAGCCATTTATTTATTTAGTAGAGGCAGAGTGTTGCTATGTTGCTCAGGCTGGTCTCAAACTCTTGACCTCAAAGCGATCCTCCCAAAGTGCAGGGATTATAGGCATGAGCTACTGCACCTGGCCTAATTAGCCTTTTAGATGCACAAAATAATAGTCACATGACCACTCAATTGTGTGGGGCTCAGGGAAATAGATGCAGAGTTGTGTAACTCTCAGGTTTGTATGACCCCATGATCATTACTCTTTGGGCAACCATTTAGGGGCCCCTAAAAGCATTTCTGACTGTGCTTGGCATCGTAGTGGATGCTGGATTATGTCCTGCTACTACAGGTGGGTGTGTTTTGGTGGGTGAGAGAAGTACCTGAATCTGATGCTGTCATCAATAAACCAGGAGAAAGAGTCATTTGGCCAGAAGCCTGGTTAGCATTCGGTGGGTTGTAAACACATCACTCTTTCTCACTCTTGGCTCCTTCTCTGTACATCACACTTCTCCAGCCTGGAAAGAAGTATCCTACCTCTCTTGAGCACCAGGTTCCACTGCTGCGATGAGAAGAGCTCTTTGGAGCAGCTTCCTCTCCTAATTCCATCCTGCCCCTTCAGTTGCACGGCAGCCACGCCTAGACTCACAATTCTGTTGCCTCCTCCCTATCAAGCCTCAGGAATCTTTAAAAGGACTTTTCGAAACAAAACAAAACACCCCCTCCTGAACTCCAGATTAGCCTCTTAAGCTCATTAAAGTTCCTTTAAATACCAAAATGTTGGGCTCCTGGGGACTATCCCCCCAAACCATATTTTCATTCTTAACATTGTTGTCATTCACTGTGCAGCAGATTAAGGCCAGCTCCCTCTGGGCCCAGAAATAGGCCCCCTCTCTCTGCAGGAGGGTCCGAATATGTCTTTGTTTGAGCACCCGACAGCCTGAGCCTGAGTGGGAGTTGATGCCAGCTTGGCCTGGGGCCCCCAGCTCCAGGAGGGGAAGAGGTTGATGTCTCTCCTGAGCATGGGGCCCAGGAAAGGGAATGGGCATTTGAGAGGAGAAGGTGTGAGTTTTGCAGTTTCACAAGCTTGGCAGTCATTGGGTCCTAACCCAGTCGTTGGAGAGAATCAGGAATAGGCTAGTGCTCTGACGGCCTGGATTTAAAGAGCTGTCCTGGCCCTAGGGAATCAGGGTTGCTTTAGGAGCCTTGAGAAACACTAAAGCCTAGTTTCTGTGCATCCCCCAGGCATTCCTGGTCCATCACAGTGCGGTGGTGGATTTTTATGGACACACCTGCCTTTTGCCTAACATTTGTTCCCTTATTTCAGCCTCCTTTCCGAAAAGCTTCCTTAATAACATCCCGCCTCCTCTCTCATTTCAGGCTTTCTTCTTTAAAGTTGGCTCTTGGGGACAGCTTTCTGGTTTTGACAGTGGAACAAATCCTTTTAAACGTAACCATCTAGAGCTTCCTTCCCTGATCTTGGCTCCCTGCTCACTCTTTCTCCTCTTGCTCTTCCTCACTTTGTGGCAGGGATTCCCATCGTGCATGTGTTCTCCGGTAATGATAGCCACATCTTCACAGCGATGTAGGCATAGCTCTTCAGAGACACAAACCAGTTGACAGTGCCATGAGGTAGACTCTGGAAAATCAGAAGGGAAGAACATCCCAGGAGACTCCTCTCTGCCTGTTTTTGGCCGGAGTTTTGCTTGCACCCTTCTTTGCCCTGGTGCTCTGTGCACCTTGAATTTCTGGATTCAACCACAGCACTTGTTTTTCTAAGCCCCATTTTCAGAATCTCAGCTTGGCTGTGCCTTCTTCCTTGTCTCATGCTCTGAACCCATCTTGTGACCTTTTATGTTTCATATTACTTTGTGCTCAGGCTAGAGCTGGCTCTTACCTAGCTGCCAAATTTGGACGATGTTATGAAATAATTCACATTGGGATGGACGAAATAATGTTCTATTCTTCTGAAGATATTGTTTAACTGGAAGAGTGTTCAGTCAAATGAATGACTATCTTAGGGTAGAATTTTAGGCTCTAGATTGGAACCACTAGTGGAGGAGATATTTTGTGCAAATAATGCTTTGTAGGAGGCTTCCCTGTTTATCTATATGGACGGCTGGCCAGTATCATGTGCGCATTTTTTTTTTCTTCTTCTTGGTTTTATTTTCTTTATGCTTTGTCTTTGGTTGAGATCTTACATTTCAAAAACCCATGTTCATAGATGGAAGGGGATAGATAGATGGGTATGAGTGGTTTGGACACTGCATAGCTCTCTCCATCACTGAAAAAATAATTTGAAACACATGTCTTGTTGTCAACAGATGTCTGAGCCATGGTTTCCTCATGTATACAATTGAATGTAAGAATAATAACCTCATAAGGTTACTGAGAGAATTAAATAAGATAATGAACCTGAAAGGCCTTTTGGAAAAATATAGAGTACTCTACATGGTGGGGTATTATTATTGTTATTTATATATAAGCAAAAGCTTATACATAGTATTTGGAGCTGTGTATGATAAGCCAAGACAGTGTAGTTCTTAAAAGTATAGACTCAGGAGCCAGGGTATCTGGGATCAAATCCTTGTCCTGCTGTTCCTTAGCTGTGTTACCACGGGCAAGGGTCTTACTTGCTCTGTGCCCATTTCTTCTCTCTAAAACAGGGATAGTAATAGTATCAACCTCAAAGAGTCACCTTTGTTTAATATTTGAAATGCATGCAGATCAATGCTTGGCTCACAGAAAATGCTGTAAAATGATTCATTGAAAAAAAGTATCCTTTTCAATTTTTGAAGATCCTTCACATATATTATCTCTATTGATCCTCACAATAGTTTTAAAAATTAGATAAGGAGAGGTTTTTGGTTTTCTCCTCCTGCATTTTATAGCTGAGGAAATAAAGGCTCAGAGAAGTTAACAACTTGCCCAAGATCATGCTGTTGGGGGAAGAGAGAAGCTGGGATGCTGTCCCCAGCCTCTAACTCCTGGTCCAATGGCCTTTCCACTAAATCACACCATCTGCTGCTCGAATTCTGGTGTTCACACCCCAGTGAGATCACAATTCTTAGTTTGTCCTGTTGAACCAGCTCTTGGAAAACAAGTCCCCACCTGCTGGATACTTGAGCTTTCAGGCAGCCTCCTGATGGTCAGCTGTTTATAGTATTCTGTGGTTTTAAAGGAAGTTTTTAGGATTTGGGGATTGACTCTGTGTGTGTATGAGAAATCAGCTTATGTACAATCATTGCTCTTGTTTGCCAAACTCCTTCACACCCACAAAGCTGTCCTAGACCATCCTTTCCTATCCCACACCATCCGCATTGGTCTCTATTGCCCCTCTAGCATATAGCATAGCTGTTCTTTCCCCCAGCCCCCAGAAGAAGGACAAAAAGGCAGAATTTGCTTTCTCTCCAGCTCCAAGGGTTTGCTATTGGTGACTTTTGTCCTGGGAGCTTGTCTGTACATTTGGCAGCAGAACTGTTGAATATCAGATCCGGAGCTTCCAGCATAACTTCCATTGGGACCAGCCAGCAGCTGTCCATCCATTCCTTGCATAACCCCTTTCCAAGTTTTCTTCTGAACTGTGTTGTATTTTCAAACAAGTCTCAGCCTTAGCTAGAAAAGATCCCATTGTGCCCCCAATGGAGGCTGATTTCCAGAACTGTTGACATCTCTCTTGTTTGTTACTTGGCCTGGCTGGATCAAAAAGTGATAATGGAATCTCAGTTTTTAAGGAAATTGAGTATTTCTGTATTGTATTATTTCTCTTACCGTTGCTGAAATTTATTCTCTTAAAACTAGCTCTAGTTCATTTTGGAGGGATGAAATATATTTTGAATTTAATCTTTGTAAACTGGTTTTTAATGAAATTAGAGATTTCAGGTAACACATGAGCAACCGGAATGCACTTTACTTAGTTGTATGTGGAATTTTCTAATTTAGAGTTAAATACACTCTTATAAGTAGTTGGTTTATTAATTAAATCATTAATTCATTTAATCAACAAACATCCTTATTAAATTTCTGCATGTCAGGTATGTAAAAATGAATAAAACACTGATGCACTAAAGGTCTAGCAAAGACTGTTTAGACGTGTAAATTAAGCAGATGCTTGAAAAAAGAGTAACATTATTATAATTTTTTGAGATGGAGTCTTGCTCTGTTGCCCAGGCTGGAGTGCAATGGCATGGTCTCAGCTCACTGCAACCTCTGCCTCCCAGGTTCAAGCGATTCTCCTACCTCAGCTGCCTGAATAGCTGAGATTACAGGCGTGTGCCACCATGCCTGGCTATTTTTTGTATTTTTAGTATAGATGGTGTTTCATTATGTAGGTCAGGCTGGTCTTGAACTCCTGACCTTGTGATCTGCCCACCTTGGGCTCCCAAAGTGCTGGCATTACAGGCATGAGCCACTGTGCCTGGCAACATTATTTTAAGAAAGGCATGGCCACAGGCATAGAGAACCATTTTATCTAAATTCCTTGGTTCTGTATGACCATGTGCTATTCATCATCTTCAAAGTGCTTATTACAACTTGAATATATGTGTATATATGTCTATATATATTCCAGTAAAGCAACTATATGTGTATGGTCTGTCTATGTTACTATACCATAAGCTCTATTAAGGAAGACAATTCTAGTTTTGGTTTTGTTTTATAACCCCTTCGTCTCTATAATCTTGCATACTATTCAGCAAATACATGTTGGTTGAATAGATAAATTAAACGTGACTTGCTTGGGGTTGTTTAAAAAGCTTCATGGAAAAGGTGACATGTTAACTGGCTCTTGGAGGATGAGTGGGAATGTAGGAAAAGGGGAGAGGATGGGAGAATTCCAAGTAGAGAAAGAAACATGTACAAGTGGATGGAGTTCTGAAAAGAAAGTGTGCTAGCCGCTGTGGTCACTGTTCATGGACATGGTGGTGCCACAGTGTCAAGTGCATTTATGGAATGGCTGGTTGTGGACTGCAAAGTCATGCCAAGTGGCTAGGAGTGTTGTGTAACATGCAAAGAACTTTCAGTTTCATCCTGTGATTAGTAGGCAGCCAGCAGAGATTTCTAAGCTTGGAATATTGTGGCCATACTTATTTTCTGGAAAGGTAATTCTGGTGGCAAACTGGGGCACTGGTAGGAGCCTGGGTAGAGACTTGCAGAGACCACTTAGACAGTTGTTGCTATAGTCTAGACAAGAGATAAGGATATAAATTAAGGTGAGACATTGGGAATGAAGAGGACAAGTATAACCAAGAAAATATTCCTGACATAGGGTAAGTTGAACTTCATGACTTTTGACTGAGGAAAGGGGTGATAAAGAGAGATTTGAAGATGATCCAGAAGGGACAAGGTGGACTCTCATGTCAGTACCCGATGGAGGGAATTTAAGAAGTCAGCAGGAGACAGGCAGAAGCGGATGATGACAATGACTATGAACATCCTATGCTAAGTTACTGGTGAGATAGTCTGGTGGAGATGTCCAGGAGGCAGTTGTGAAAGAAGATCTGGAAACTAGGCAGGGCACAAAGTTTTGGGATACATTGTCATGTAAATGTGAGAAGAGGAGAATGCCCAAGCGTGCACTACATGAAAAGAGAGCCTAGGAGGACTCTGTGGGGAACACCAGAATTCAAAGAGCTCTGGGAGATTCTGTAATGAGATGACACAGAGGCAGGGAGAACACCGGAGTGAGCGGAGTTCTGGAAGACAGGGCAGTAGTAGGGAATTTCAAGAAGCAGGGCTGCCTGTTTGCCCTTATCAAGAGTAGTTTTGGCCAGGTACAGTGGCTCATGCCTGTAATCCCAGCACTTTGGGAGGCTGAGATGGGTGGACCACTTGAGTCCAGGAGTTTGAGACAAGCTTGGGCAATGTAGTGAGACCTCATCTCTAAAATAATAAAAATAAAAACAGCCAGATGTGGTGGCACGTGTCTGTGGTCCCAGCTACTTGGGATGCTGATGGCTAGAGCTCAGGAGTTCGAGGCTGCAATGAGCCATTGCACTGTATCAGTACTGCACTCCAGCCTGGGCAACAGAGCAAGACCCTGTCTCAAAAATCCAAACAAACTAGGTATGCTAGAGGCATACAGGGGACAGGATAGCATTTTATACCATATAAAGGTTATACAGTAAAAAGAAGTTGGAGAAATAGGGGGAGTGATACGGCCACTCTTTCAAGAAGATGGGTAGTGAAAAAAAGATGAGGGGAAAAGATAGAATGAAGGGAAGGTGCTTTAGGATGAGGTAGTTTTGAACCTGCTTGATGGCTAAGGTGAGTTTAGCCAGGGAAAGAAGGAAGGAAGTTGAAGATCTAGGAGGGAGAGCATTTATTTGATAGAGGAGAAGCCTGGGGAAGGGTCAGGGACACATGTTCTGTCCCTGCTTTCCTCCTTCCCAACCATCCCTTCCCTTTGTTCTTTTGTGCATTTCCCTGTGGGTTGGTTGGAACCGATCACTGCAGGGCAGGGGCTGGCAGAGGTGGGTCTGCTTTCCTTCACTCCTCAAGGCCTCTCAGTAGGTGAGAGCTTCCCATAGAGCTGCTTTGCCAATATCTCCCTGGGTTATGGGCCTGGGAATGGCACTAGAGTGAGGCTCCCATCTATCTCCTCCTTCTTCAGGTAACCCGTCATCTCAGCGCAAAGCTCACTTGCCTGACTTCTTTTTGCTTTTGCTCCTGATCCATGCAGAACTCTATTGCGTGTTGTCCGAAGTACACCTCCACACGGCCAATTCCCCAAGACAAGTCTACAAGCCTCACCAGGCCAGGAACCAGTGGCTGTGCCTATGGGCATGCCTGTCAGCTGAAGAGCTTTTGCTTTCTGTGATACTTGGGAGGACTCTCAAAACAAGGGAGTTCAGGGTATGGGTACCATCTTCCTTGTTGACCAGACTACAGTGACGCAGTCTGTACCCAGCTATCACTGTTTTGTAGTGTTATCCACTTGGCTGATTCACACATTTCCTCCCCCAGACTGGAGAGTGGGGTGACTAGTGGGTAAAACTGGGTTTTCAGAATCTTTGAGCTTTAATTCTGTCTTTGTCTCTGCTTTGGCTGGGTGGGCCTGGGCAAATCATTGAACCTCTTTGAGATGATCCCATTTAACTGCAGTGCCTTTACCTTGAGCTCTCTGAGGTGCGGAACATGCTCACAAACTGCCTGATGTGTGCAGTGGTGGAGAGTTAATTGTTTTGACAGGAAGAGGGAGAACAGTGTGTGGTTAGGTGGGAATACTTTCCTAGGTCTAGGGCTGTCATATCCATGTAGCTATAGAAAAGAAACAGTGACAAGGTCATAAGTGGCCAGACCTCTGAGCTTTGAAGGGAATTAAACTGAACTTGGTGCTACCAAGGAAGCCAAGTATTTTCCAATGGCTCTGCTTCTGTGGGCAGTAAATTCAGTGGAAAATATATTAGTGATGGGTTATTTGATATCATAGACATCCAACCGATTCATGGAATGGATTTTTCTACTTGTCAACTGTTTGCTAGACCTTAGTTTGGACTGAGCTCAATAGGGCTAGAAGGGACTTGGGTAGAGAATTGTAATACAAATTGCAATACTTAATGATGTATTATTTTTCAATTTCCTTGTTGACAGTTAAAGAGCAAGGGCCAAATGAAATGCACACTTTTAAATGGCAATATGGACACAGTGGGATTGTTGGAAAGCCATTAGTAGCCAAACCTAGTTAATACCAGCTCAGGTAAATGCTCTCCATCACTGGCCCCTTTCCCCCATCTCAATTATTAAAGGATTAAAGGACTTTCCCAATGAACTCCCTTAAAACTTTAATGATGTGCAGTATTGCAGAGGTCAGACTGTTTCGATGAAGTGATTTCAGCTTTGCCCTGAGATTGCTGGCTAATCAGAGAGAAAGAAGGTTCTGAAGCTCACATTACCTGTAATGTGGTAAGACCCACCATCAATAAAGTCACCTGCTGTGGAATCCAGGGGAGCTCATATTCCTGACTTTTACCAGATTGTGCTAATTTCTGGGGACAACAGGGAGGGAGAACATGTTCTGCTGGTAGCCTTCCAATCAGTGTGGCATCTGTCCAGACAGCACTTATTTATTCTTAGAATTCAATAGTATTTTTAAGGGATGCTAATGGAAAAAGAAGTATCCCAGACCTTGGTTTGATGTTTAATTGTACATAGGGGGTGAATCAGTCCTCAATGGCTGCTGGCAACCATCTTAAACATAGAACATGTACTTTGGGTTGCTGTTTTTGGGGTAGTAACACACACACACACACACACACACACACACACACACACACACACACACACACTTTGTCTGCTAATATAATTGATGATATGCCTATGTGGGGTCAGTGGACAAGGTCAAAGCTGTAGCCTCTGGTAAACCAAAACTGAGTCAACTCCTCTTGGTGTCTTTGGGGACCCAACTTATATCCTTAGACTCAGGAGAACCAAGAGGTAAATAACGGAGCTAACCAGCCACAAGCAAGCTATTTTAAAATCCAAGGACATCAGCACACAGTGAGTGCTCTGGAAATGCAGGTCTGCTGTGGGGAATGCAGTCAGGGGTGAAGATGGCACTTCTGGATGAGTGGCCTCTGTGTTACCAAGTCTCCATGGCAAGAGACAAGGGACGTCATGAGAGCCTTATTAGTGAGTCACTTAGCATTGAGAAGCCCCAGATTTTAAGGATCATTTCTAATTTTAAAGCCCTTTTGGGTATAGGATCTACTATTTGTTCTTTGTTTTGTAAAACCCATTTCTATTTGGTTGTTTTAGAGTTGGAGTTCAGATTATTATCATTTTTCATGTATGGTTGCTTTTCAATTTTCCTTCAAAAGGTGAATCCATCGTGACTCAGTATCTTTTCTCTATGCTCTGAAATTCCCATTTAATTAAATGTATTGTTATGTTTAGAACAAGATTTTAGAATTGTGGTCTTAACCCTCAGTTTTAGCTTGAAAAATAAATTTTAATTATTTTGTCTACTAATACTTATTGAGCAACTACTATGTAGGAGGCATTGTTACAGTTACTTGGGATACAGCAGTGATTATATTCTAGATGGAAAGAAAGAAAATAAGCAAAATGTATATTTCTCCAGATACCCAGAAGTTTGACTCCTCCCGCATGCATGTACTAAATGTCCCTATTCTCCTACTCTGACCACCTATTTAATATTGCAACCCACTCCTACTCTCCCCATCTTCCCATAATTTCTGTATAGTTTATCTTTTCCCAGACCACTAAGTATCTTCCAGAATATGCGGTAGTTTATTTATTTAGTATTTGAATATATTGTTTGTTTTCCCCATCAAATTGTAATCTCCCTGAAGGCAAGAATTATTGTTTTGCTCACAGGTCTGCTGCCTGGAATAGGATGGGCATTAGGTTGTTGAGGAAGGTCTGGAGTAATTGAATGCGAGAGTTAATGAAAGTGAAGGCAGAAGGATGATTCCAAGATATTCCCCCTGAGCTGCGTGTGTGGTGATGCCCTGTGCTGAGATACCAACGATGTAGGTGGAGGGGTTGGAGTAGGGGGGTGGAGCAGCAAAGCTTTTCTTGGATGTGGACAAATAATATTCTGCTTCTTAGCACCATTATTTTATTTCTTAAAAACATGGCTGGGCGCGGTGGCTCAGGCCTGTAATCCCAGCACTTTGGGAGGCCGAGGTGGGCGGATCACGAGGTCAAGCAATCGAAACCATCCTGGCCAGCATGGTGAAACCCCATCTCTACTAAAAATACAAAAAAAATTAGCTGGACATGGTGGCGCACACCTGTAATCCCAGCTCCTCGGGAGGCTGAGGCAGGAGAATTGCTTGAACCCGGGAGGCGGAGGTTCCAGTGAGCTGAGATCCCGCCACTGCACTCCAGTCTGGCGCCTGGCGATGGAATGAGACTCTGTCTCAAAATATCCTCAGAGACCAAAAAGGAAGGGGAAGTGTAAAGAGGCAAGCAGGTGAAAAAATCTAGTGATCCTGATATTTGCCGGCTCTCTTTGAAGAGCGTGCCTGTTTGTGTCTTTTTCTGGGGAATAGGGTCCCTAGATTTGATTAGTTATTGGAAGTGCCCTGTGATCCTGAAATGATTAAAGGTTGGTGATATGGAAGAAAAGAAAAGTATTAAGTATTAGGCACATTCTAACAAGGAAATAACATTGTGAGAGTGAAGGACAGGAAGATACATAGAGACCCCCCAACCCCAACCCCTACCCCTACCTTGAACAGGGACATGGGTTCAGATCCCAGCTCTGTTAACCTCTGAGGAAGCTCTATCCTTATTTCTAAAAGGCAGACACTACCTCTTTACATGTGTTTTAGGGATTAAAGATTATGTATGTTACGAAGCATTTAGTAAAGATCCTCAGTAAGTGGGAACTAATTATACTAATAATTTACTTGGCAATGTTTAGCAGTACCAACCAGTTGCACATTAGGCTCACATGGGCAATTTTATTCTCCTGCCAGTGGTTTGTTTCTTTAATTACCTTTAAACCTTAACATAACTTTTTCTAATAATTCTCAGTGGATATACCTAATATTTTAAAAGGATGTAAAAGCTGACGGATTGCCTCGTAAAGTAAAAACATACATCAGATTCAAGAAAGAAAAATCAAGAAGAAATACTTGGTTTAAGAACAGGAGCTTCAAATAGAAGATAAAATATACTTACCCTTGTTGGTTTATACAAACTGACCGATGAACTGAAACTGTGGTCATCCAGTATTTATTTGTTACATTAATCCCAAACTGAAAAATAATTAGCAAATTTGTTAAGGAGGCTTATGTTTACCTTTCTCTGCTAATTGTGATCATTTGTTGGTAACTGAATGTTGAACTGTGTTCCACTGACTTGATTATAGCTGTCAGGAAGGAAATAATGCACTTGAATTTCACAAATGTGTGTGAACTTTACACATCTTGTATTTAAGAGAGGCTCACCCTCTCAGAAGGTATGCATAATGACAAGACTTACTGAGTTATTGATTATCCTTTATAACGAAGACCACAAAATGCTCCCTAATTAATCAATTTAATATTAATTTAGTGACTGGACATACACTCAAATTTTCAAATGTATCTTTAACAATTAATTTATGCATGCATTATGTATTTTCACTTTTATAAGAGTTTAAAGTCTTTGAATTTTTATTTTTGAAGGAAATTATAATACAGTTTCTTTCAACCCTTTTAAGAAGATACCATGCAATATTGAAAGCTTAAAAGACAGGAAGATCATATTTTAAGTAAACAATACAAATTATTCCTAATTTGTAATCCTATTTTCTGTCTTTCCATTTCAGAACCCAAACTAATTTACATAGAAATATTTTCTTCCAAATTTGAATGTACAGTAAACCTCTTAACAAAGGGGTGGTGTTACAGTAACACAATTCAAGGTAAAAAAAAATTCAATACTTGTGGGAAGAATTACTGCATCAGGGAATGCTCTAGGATGAGAGTTTCCTCCCTGGCCAGCCTTGCAAGGTGACTCTAGACCTCCTGAGACTGCCTGAGGTGGGCTATAGCTCCCAGGTACAGTGGGCAGAGACTGGGCATTCTGGAGGGCGTCTGTCTTTCTCTCAGTAGATCAAGAGGCTGGTGTTGGGTTCCTGAGAGAAGCCTCTTCCCTGAGCTTGTTGCACTAATGCCTCTTCAGTTATAGACTTGCTGGGTGTAAAGAAGAGTGAAGTTCCTCTCAATTCCTTTCATGGCCAGGACAACATTAGCATAAAAAGAGTTTCATTTAAGCCACATGGCACTGTATTTAGCTTTCCTCATAATTAATCATGTGATTATTTATGTTTAGTTTTGAAATAATTGCAGTGTATGTGAGAGTCAGACCTGGTTTGAAACTTGTCGTTTATTAGTTGTGTGACCTTGGATGGGTATTTGATATCTCTATGCCTTAGTTTCTTCACATTTAAGTTAGGATGATATGTTACCAACCTCGAAAGAATGTTTTGAGTTTTAAATGAGATGATGAATGTAAATAACTTAAAACTTACTGTTATTAAGTTGATGATGAGTTAAAACTTAACTCATCATCATCGGCATTATGGAATTGGAGACAGCTGTGATTGTATTGCTAGAATATTCTGTGTCTATTTATTTTTGCTTGTGCCTTTTCAACTGAATTGCAAGCTGGTTAGTTGATCTGTCGAGCAATCCATTGATTGCTTCGTTCATATCATTTGTGGGTCAGTCGGCAGTCTCATGTAAATGACTCATACTAACTCAGTCTTGGGTTAGTGCTGCAGCTGTTTTGTGTGTATTGACCCAGATCTCTCTGTGTGAGTCCATTTATCAATCATTAAGTACTCTTCACCTATGTCTTTGCCAGTCACTGTGTTTAATTTTCCTTACCTTTCCTTTCCTTAGCTTGGTTCTCATTTGACAACCACCTGTGACATATATTGATTAGTATGTCCCACGTGACATACCAACCAATTTATGTCTCAGGTGGTTGTCAAATGAGACATTCTATGCAAAGGTGCCTCATATCTGTAGAAAGCCATAAAGCTGTGAGTTTTTATGACTATTTAAGATTCATAGACAATCTCCATAAGGGATATTAGAAAACACCTCCTCTAACTGCTTCTTTTTAGAACAAGAAACCCAAGATCCAGGGAGGTCATCATTATTATTGAACATGGTGTTTTCATTGTGTGTGTGTGTGCGTGTTTGTGTGTGTGCATGTGTATGTGTATAAACAATGTCCTTGGGCTTCAAGAACTATAAAATATTTTGGAGGGTGAAGATGTATAAAAATGAAACATGTAGAAAACAAATGATTTTATCATTTAGAGAAAAACTGTGTGGAAGAGACAGTGAATGCCATGGGAAATTTTTTAAAAATTTGAATTCAAATTTAAAAGGGGGAGATTGACGCCGTTCAAAACTTGGATGATCACCATGAGAAAAGTGGCCTTGAGTGAATCCCTGAAGTATAAAAAGTAAATGTAGAGAAGAAAAGGAAGGCAATCCAGGCAAAGAGGTAAGAATAAAGGCCTAGCGAGTCTAGGAAAACAGACACTGTATCATTTAGTTATCGCCATAATCTCATTGGAGATAATGAAATGGAGGCTCTAAGAGGCTAAGTGACGGCCCCAATGCCGCATGGCTTCTAAGTGGCATAGATGGGAGTGAGGCTCAGGTTTTCTAGTGGCAAGTCCAGTGCTCTTTGCCCTGTGTCACAGCTGCTTTCTGTGTAAGACAAAGCCCTGGAGATACTGTCTGCTTCAGTCACCAGGCTATGTGGAAAGGTTATGCCAACTCTTTCCATGAAAATTTAAATGCAAACAGCTCTGGGACAGCTCTGTTGCTGAGAAGATAGGTTTAAGTCACTGTCTAAGAATAAGTGGAGAGATTTTTCTGAATACTATTACCCCAAAACTCCATCTTATTACTTGACAGAATGAATGTTGTTGAGAAGCAAAATAAGCAATGGTGGATGTGTTTGCTTGATAAATTTTCTTTTCTACAGTTTCTTCTGGGTCTGGGCACATATTAGTTTGACTATTAATTATTGTAATTGTATCCTGAGCATAAAAATATTTATACATTATATACCTATGTGTATACAAATGCACATACTCATATGCATGTGAAATCATTGGACTTTAGAAATGGAAAGTACTTTGTATATTATGTATAGTATAATAGTTAAAAATAGGAAATGAATTGCCTTATTCCTAATCTTTGTTTTTAAAAGTACATCTCCTGTAGACAGTAGATAGCTGAGTCTTTTTATTGTTTTAAAAACACAGTCTAGCTGTGTTGCCCAGGCTGGAGTGCAGTAGTGCGCCATTGGTTCACCGAAACCCCCGTCTCCCGGGTTTAAGTGATTGTCCTGCCTCAGCCTCCTGAATAGCTGGGATTACAGGTGCCTACCACCATACCCAGCTAATTTTTGCATTTTTAGTAGAGACGGGGTTTCACTGTGTTGGCAAGGCTGGTCTCGAACTCCTGACCTTGTGATCCACCTGCCTCAGCCTCCCAAAGTGCTGGGATTCCAAGCGTGAGCCACTGCACCTGGCCGAGCCTTTTTTTTTTTTTTTTTTTTAATCCATTCTGACAACCTCTTTCTTTTAAATCAAGTGTCTAGTTCATTAACATTTAATGTAATTATTGATACAGTCAAAGCAGGGTCTACTATTTTGCTATTTATGCACTCTGTTTTTTGTTCTCTGTTTCTCCTTTCATGCCTTCTTTTGGTTTATGGAAATTCTAAAGAATTTTAATTTACTTATTTTTTTAACCTATACCTCTTTACACTATTAATTTTTTAGTGGTTGTTCCCAGGATTACAATATATCTCCTTAAAAATTCACAATATACTTAGAGTTAATATTGCATGTGACATGTAAGGGCCTTGGAACTATATACATCTGTTTACTCTCTTCCTCTATTCCTTTTGCTATAGTTGTCAGAATTTCTCCCCCTGTGTTCTTTATTTATCTATTTATTTTTATTTTATTTTATTTTTTCAAGACCGAGTCTCATGCTCTTGCCTAGGCTAGACTGCAGTGGCACAGTTTTGGCTCACTGCAACTTCTCCCTCCTGGGTTCAAGCTAGTCTCATGCATCAGCCTTCTGAATAGCTGGGATTACAGGCACCTGCCACATGCCCGGCTAAGTTTTGTATTTTTAGTAGGCACAGGGTTTCTCCATGTTGCCCAAGCTGATCTCAAATTCCTGGGCTCAAGGGATCCACCCGCCTTGGCCTCCCAAAGTGCTGGGATTACAAGTCTGAGCCACGGCTCCCGGCCCCGCCTTGTGTTCTTTAAATTAGATAATTTCTATTGATCTATCCTTAAGTTCATAAACTTTTTTGTCATTTCCAATCTACTCTTAAGCTATTCTGGTGATTTTTTTACTTCAGATATTGTAGTTTTTAGTTCTAGAATTGCACAGCCTAATAGCTACTAGCAACATTTGCTCATTTTAATTTAAATGAATTAAAAAGATTTCTTTAGTTACATGCCACATTGCCAGTGCTTAGTAACTACATGTGACTAGTGACACTAACAGAACAGCAAAGGTACAAAACTTTTCTATCGCTGCAGAAAGTTGTATTGGACAGTGTTGCTATTGAATTTTATTTGATTTTTTATAGTTTGTATTTCTCTGATGATATTTCCTATCATTCCTTTTTTTGAATATATTTTTCTTTACATTTTCTTCATATTTTCTTTATATCCTTGAGCACCATTTTAATAGATGCTTTAAAATCCTTGTCAGCTAATTGCAGTGTCTAGGTCACTTGAGGGTTGACCTCTGTTGATTATCCTTCCTCTTGAGTATGGGCCATGTTAATAATTTTAAATTGTATCCTGGACATGATGCATTATCAACAACCTGAATTGTTCATTCAAAGAATACTTACATCTTATTTTTGAAAATTTCCAGTAGGCAAATCACTTGGTTGAACTCAAATTGTAAACTTTCTTCCCTGTGGTGAGCTATAGGGAAAGAATCTACAGGGGATCTCAGTTCAGTTCTTTCATCCTGAATTAGGCTACTTGGAGTCTACCCAGTACGTGTGTAGGTCAGGGCTCAGCTGGACATTTGGATAAAGCTTGTGTATAGAATTTGGAGCTCCTCCTCTTTGTGTCTTTCCAGGTTTATTCCCTTACTTTCTAGCCGCTGTGTTTGCCCTAGATTTGGGCCTCTGGTTCTTCTAGTCAGTAAGACTGTGGGTTTTACATCTGAGTTTCTTAGTTACCCTGCCTGACTAAAGGCTGTAAGAATAGGAAATCTAGTTCCAGTCCCTTCTTCCCTGTGGTGACTCCCTTTCAATATCTGCCTACTTTTGGCCCATTGTCTGCTATCTTCACATAGTTGTTTTCTGTATTTTGTCTACAGTTTGTAATTATCTGGGGGAGGTTGGTCTCCTAGCAGGTACTCAGCCATTACTGGAAGAGGAAACTTGTTTCAGATTTTTATCTTTTATTGGTTTACTTTTGAGACAGAGCCTTGCTCTGTTGCCTAGGCTGGAGTGCAGTGGCATGATCTTGGCTTACTGCAGCCTTAACCTGGGTTCAACCAATCCTGCTGCCTGAGCCTCCCAAGTAGCTGGGACTACAGGCATGTGCCATCATGTTCAGCTAATTTTTAAATTTTCTGTAGAGACAGGATCTCTCCATGTTGCCCAGGCTGGTATCGAACTCCTGGGCTCAAGGGAACCTCCAGCCACCGCCTCCCAAAGTGCTCGATTATAGGCGTGAGCCACCATGCCTGGCCTCACATCTGACTCAGCCATTTATGTGACCTTGTTGCTAACCTCTTATGCCTTAGTTTCCTTATATGTGAAAAGAGAATAATAATACCTACTTTACAGTATTGTTGGGAAGATTAAATAAGTGCAGTTATATAAAACACTCAGAGTTATTTCTGGCACAGACTAATTGCCTCGTGCTGTTAACAGTATGTAAGTTCAGTCTTCTCCTTTTGCATATGAGGAAGTCACATGTCACATTGCTAGTGAGTGACAGAGCCAGCACTGGAACCCTGATTCCCAGCTGGGCCACACAGAGAGTCCATAGACATACTCAAACAATGTGTTAGTCTTGGAGATAGCCATTTGCCTAACAAAACATCTTTGATTGATTGATGTGCTGTAGCTCTATACATTATTTTATACTCCCACAATTTTTGATTTTTTGAGAGGTGAGTGAGTACACAGTTTGATAGGTTTTACTAATAATAGCTTTTTCTGTCAGACTTCACCAAAATTTTCTGTTGCCTCTGATGTTTTTAACCCTTTATTCGCCCATATCACTGTAAGGCTTTTTTTTTTTTTTGCAGTGGCAGGGGTGGGAGAGTTGCATGTGAGTACTTACTGCCTTTTGCCTTCGGCTACATTGTTCTGTTCTCTTTTTCCACTTAGTGGGAGTGTTCAATTTTACCCCTTTACTCCATGAATGAATTAGCATTCTCAGGCCATATCATTCTGGTTGCCCCTCACTGAATGGCCTTTGGTTTGCTGACATGTTTTGGGAACAGGCCTTGTCTTGCTTGGAGATCAAGCAGAGTATTTGCACATCTCCTCCGTGTGGGAGACTGATATGGTTTGGCTCTGTGTCCCCACCCAAATCTCATCTTGAATTGTAATCCCCAAGATCCCCATGTGTCGAGGGCGAGACCTGGTGGGAGGTGACTGGATCGTGGGAGTGGTTTCCCCATGCTGTTCTCATGAGAGTGAGTCCTCACAAGATCTGATGGTTTTATACGTGTTTGACAGTTCCTCCCACACACGCTCTCTTTCTCTCACCTGCCGCCATGTAAGACATGCCTGTTTCCCTTTCTGCCATGATTGTAAGTGTTCTGAGGCCTCCGAACTGTGAGTCAATTAAACCTCTTGTTTTAAAATAAATTGCACAGTCTCGGGGAAGTTGTTTATAGCAATGTGAAAATGAACAGAGACTTCTATGATTCTCAGTTTGGGGCTCTCTTTTGTCATGGAGGAGGTATGCCCTGATGCACATTGGTATCATCATGAGCATCATTTTGTGTTTTGAGATTTCTGCCCCAGAGAGATAAATTGCTTCATTTTTCTTGACAATTGCACTGTGAGCTGAGATTATTTTTGGAAGCCATGTCCTTTCCATGTGGGATAAGATCTTGAGATAAGACAAGAAACACAAAGAAGTAAGATGTGAATAGGGCATGCAGTTGCCTTTGTTATGCAGGAAGAAACCTAGAACTCACTGGAAAACTAAGGTCTGCTTCATGTTTTATTCTACTTGTGCCTCTGTGAATATGACTGAATTGGATGGGGCTGAATCTGTCTGTTGGTCCACCTCTCCGAGTCTCACTCATGCTTCTGTGCCTCCAGCAGGATGCCAGCCCTCATGGGCACAGGTGCATTGTAAATATGGCCCTGTTGGGTGGATCACATAGCTCAGTCTTTGTTGGGTTTCTGGCCAGATACTGGGACAGAGTTGCAAGTAGATGGGAGTGCTGCAGAGGTTAAACTGAAAGCTTGCTTCCAGACTGCAGGGTTTGTATCAGGCCCACTTGTACCCACTTGTTAATTTTACACACTGTGGACATAGTACTGTGGGACAGCCTCCTGCCCAGCAACAGAAGTACATCTTTCTGTGATCTGTTTATGTCACATGCTAGCAGGTTGTTACTGAAGCTAAAATCTAGATGAGTGAACATTGTGACCTCAACACAGATCACACAAACAGATTCTTGGCCTGTGAGCAGCTGACCAGAATCCACAGGTTGCTGTGTTAAAACAGTGAGAAAGAAATAAACAAGGGTGCAGGTTGGTGTTTTTGTTAATGTAATTCTTTTTTTGTCCTAGCCTGTGCCATATGCTCTCCTTCCACTCTCATTGTTCTTACTTTTCCCCCTAGTCTCAACCCTAGAGGCAGAGTGAAGTGATGCAACTTCCTCGTTTCCATATTAGACAGAAATATTTTTCCATTCAAGTTCCTTGCTGGACTCTCTAAGTCGAGGTGGTGGCTGTCACAGCTCTGCCCTCTCCCAGCCTTTGAGAACTCTCTGGTAAAGGCCTCTTAGTGAGAAGGATTTACAATGGAGACAATGCTGCTTTCACAGCTTTTAATTACACTTGACTCCTTCTGAGGCTTCCTGCTGGCAGCAGCTACCTTGTTGAAGAGGGACTGGATTTCGGCTGTGAGCAGTGTGGGAGGCCCTCTCTTCCTGGCTGGGCAGTGTGTCCAGACTCAAGTGGCTCCTACAGTCTAGCTTCAGCTTCATTTCCTGGTGGTGGAGTACTGTAGGGTGAGAAACCTGAGGCTGTCTGTGGCGGGGGGTGATTCAGAACAGAGGAGTAATGGCTGCCCTTGTGTCTGTGTCCTTTTTGGATGGGTTCTGGGATAGGATCTGGAGTTCAAGGCTCAGCTCCAGGATTTGGCAGCAGTCCTGCCCTTGCCTTCTGGTGTTTCTGCACACTCAGAGGGTCATTTTCAGTAGCTCTTTCTCTAAGTCAGGCTCAGCTTTGTTGGGAGCAGGATGACCTGGAGCTCTTTCTGGGTGTCTATATCTGCTGCAGTAGTCCTTTGAAACATGGCCTGGACCTGTACTTGGTTGTATGTGCACAGGTAGAGTTAGCTCATTGTTTGGGTTGCACTTGGCTTTCTTCTCTCCATGGAGCACTGTTGCTTCCTCTTTTTGGTCCCTCTGTGGTCCTTGCCCACAGTCCTTTACTTACATCTCTTTTACCTACCTTCTTCCAACCAATGAACTTGTCCACTCTCCCAGTTTCAGCTGGTATCTCAAGAGGGTGACCTCTGGATCTCAAACCTACCAAATCATCTCTACTGTAGTCTCTAGATGCATGTTTTCAGCTGCCCATCAAGGAAGTTTCAAGGTAATTGAGTTGTTGAGCCAGAGTGGGTATAGTAGGGTTTCTCTATCTCAGCACTATTGCCATTTAAGTCATATGATTCTTTGCTGTATGTGTGTCGGGGTGTGTGTGTTGAGGGGGGCGGTGAGAGGGCTGCTCTGCACATTGTAGGGTGTTTAGCAGCATCCCTGAATCTACCCACTTGATTCCAGTGGTGATTGCAGTTGTAACAATCAAGGATATCTCTAGACACCTAGAATGTCTCCAAGCTGAGAATCACTGGGATGTAGTGATGTGAATCACTGAAATAGGAATTGCATGGAACTGAGTAAGTTTGGGGGAAATGGTTGAGTTTGACAGGAAACAGTTTGAGGAGGGCTTAGGAAAAGCTGGGGAAGAAAAGGATGGAGCCCCTTGCAGAAGGAAGGTGTGCTGGAGATCAACAGGCCAGGGAGCTCAGTGACAGCTCAGGCATGTTCAAAACCCCTCTTAACCAGCTGGCCCAGACACATTTGACTTTGTTGGGCTTCAGTTTCTTCATGAATAAAATGAGAAGTTGGCCTAGATGAAATGTAAGACCCTGCTGCCCCATGATCCTTTCCCTACTTGTTTAATGCCATTGACCAATTCTAAAAAGATTCTGTCTCCATTGATGAGTGATTCCTCCAAAGGGAAAGAAAACAGGTGAGAGAGGAATACATTTGCTGGGAGTCTGCAAAGCAGTTATGGTTAATATTACCCTGATTTGCAGACATTCCTAATGGATCCTGAGAGAATCATACCTTGCCTAGAGGGTGTAGGGAAGTACTGATCCTCAAAGTCATCATATGGAAATCTGACTCAGTGACAGCTCAAGCGTGTCCAAAACCCAAATATCTTTTCTCCTATCTCATCTACCCCCTTCCCCTCCTCCCTGTCTCCAGCTCCTTTAATCATCATTTCCACCAGCCCTCTCAAGCCTATTGGAAAGATCTGGGAGGCCGGTGATGGATTTGACTGAACAGTGTGTAATATAAAAGGGCAGAGCTGGGCCTGAAGGGACCAGGGGCTGCACGAGCTCCAATATTGCTTCCTCCAACAGGGCAGTGCTGGGGAGCCCCTCTGGGATTACTCACACAATATTACTGCCACCGGTGAGGATGGGGGAAGGAAGGGGAGGCAGGCAGGTGTGGGGGAGGGTCTTAGGGTAGCTGCAGATGAGGCTGAGAAGAACAACAACAGTCATAATGGCAATATTTTAATAATAGTAAAAGTAGTGATAATTGTGTTTTCCAGGTTTATTAACTTTGGGAATCTGGTTTATTAACTCTCCTGGCTTATTAACTTTGAGAAGTCTTTCCTTGTCGCAGCATATGCCTGAGGCTTGCTGGTGTTTGAGTTCATCAGTCTCAGGCTCTCAAAGAGAAAGAGGGGTACAGGAGAGAGGGGAGGGGGAAGGAGCAGTGATATTTGAAGTAATTAGAGAGACTTTATTGAAATCAAATGCACAGGCAAGAAATGGTAATTAACTGAGAGGAGGATGCTCTGTTCTCTCTCATCCAAGGACCATGGGGCTGTCATAGATAATCCTCATCTTGGGGGCACTGGATAGCTTGTGAAAAGGCAGTGTGGGAAAGAATGTATACACACACACACACACACACACACACACACACACACACGTGTGTGTGTATATACATATTTAATAGTGATCTAAATTGAACAATGATGGAAAGGAATAATACAATCCTCATCTAGTTATCATTGGTACAAAATACACAAAAAGAAAAAAATAGAAACAATGGAATGGTTTAATTAGAATTTCTAGTTCTGTTTCTCCAGTTATTCATGAGTACAGAAAATCCAAGAGCAAGTAACGAGAACAAACTGATTGTACAGGTCTGGGGAGGCCAGATAGAGGTCTTTTAGTGAGAACTATGGTGAGGAACAGGATCTTATTTTGAGACCAACATTGGGATTAACAATCTGGTAGGCAAAGTGTGCTCGGGTTTCTTTAGGGGGCTGTGCAGAAGCCTTTGGAGGGTTTTAGAGATGGCGATGTGGTGGTCATCTGGGGGCTAAGGAGTGGCAGGGGCTCCCTGGAGACACGTTTAGCTCACATAAAGACTTTGTTACAGTGCTTTAAACTTGGAATGAATCTTTGTTATGATGTTGGTATAGAAGGCATTCAAGATTCTTCTTAAACATTTACTTACCATGTTTCAGCACAAAGAAGAAAGCTGGCTTAACTAAATGATGTTGCGATCAAAAGAGCACTGTATTTGGAGTCAGAAAACCTGAGCTTAAGATGCCCCTTGAACCTCAGTTTCTTCATTTGTAAAAATGGGCAAATTATTTCTCTGATAGGGCTGGTATAAGAATCATGTGGGATAATGAAATTTGAGTAACATTTTGTAGACTGTAAAGAGCTAGACACCTTTAGGATTAAAAGCAATTCATGTTGTTATTAATATTTATTGTTATTTTATTAATCCAAAGCTCTATGGTCCTGTCGTTGCAAATATTCCTTTTTTCCCTGTATCTCTGGTGGTTTTGCTTTACGTTTGCCCTCCTGGAGCTGGATGATAAAGAGCTGGTCTGTCAACATTGACACAAGGATTGCTCTGGGTCTGGATGTATTCAATCAGTAATTTCACTCGTAGCTTCTTTTATCAGTGCTTTGAGACTCGTGGCCAAAATGCACTATGGACACTCAAAGGCTCTTCTGTCTTATAGAGATTTATTTCTAATTAGGAGAGTAGCAAGTTGAGGACTGAGCCCCTCATCAGGGTAGAGCTGCTCTTGGGTTAGGGGAAGGAGGCTTTGACCAGAGCCCTGAGTTCAGCTGCTCACAGCTCGGGTGTTCAGCCCTGGGTGGGTGTTAGTCTTCTTATGCTGTGCCCCTCACCTTCTGCAGGTGGTCTGTCTGAGAAAGCACGACCTGCTAAGTAATCATCTCACTTATTCAACATCCATTCCACAGAATTGACTGAGCGACTGCAATGTGCCAGGCATGAGTCATATTTTCATCTTTCTCATGGATTGATACCTGTATTAGGCTATTGGTGTAGCTACATATAGAATAGAAAATGATGTGGGTTAATTGTGCTCTATCTTTAGAAATGAGATGATAGGTTAACTACAAGCGTTTAGTAGACACAACGTTCAGGCAAACTTTTATCTGTTCAGTTAATGATTTTGTACTGCAGTTGGGCCTATGGGAGGAACTAAAAGAAGTCAAGGTCTTTGCCTTTGGTGTTTTACAATCTAGTACATGAGAAAAGCACAGATGTGAAAGTATTGAGAACAGTGAAGTCAACACACACAAAAGCTTTGGGGTATAAATTAAACATGCAAGGACTTATCACGAAGGAGCAAAGAAGTCCTAAAATGGGATGAAAAGTAGATCAAAGGATGGGGTGGTTTTCTAGAGTAGGTAAATTTGGAGCCAGTTCTTTAAAAAGGCAGTTGGCAGAGACCAGTATTTACCATGTGTGCTGCTAGTGATGGTACAGAAGGTGACTTTATGTGGCATCTGGGTACACATTTTATATTGTGATGGTAATGTCTTTATTTTTAACATGTATAGAAAAATTATTGTATTAAACCAATGATCTCATGGCAGTGATACAGTTTCTATTTTAAAATGAATCTGTTTAAGTAAAACGAGTGAGTTGATTACAAATATTAAGTTATAATTTTATGGTGGTGAGACTTGGCATACGCCACTCTTGTGATGTGAAAATTCTTGAAGCTTGGGAAACACTGGCGTAGATTATATTATCACCTAACATAAATTTGGTGCTTTATAATTCATGAAGTATTTACATATATTTTGTATGGTTAACTGACTTGTATGATAGGCTGGGCAGATAATATTACTCTGGAGCAAAGCAGAATTTGGATACATGTATTAATTAATTGAATTTTGACTACACATTTTACAAGTAAAGAAACAAGACTTGGAGAAGTTTAGTTACTCAAGGTAAGACAGTAAGTAGTGATCTGAAATTACATTCTGGCCCTTTTGATTCTGAGATTTTTCCATGGTAGAGGAGTAAGGGAGGTATTCTGGGTGAAGAGAATGGCATTTGAAGAGGCAGAGTTTGGAATCGGCTAATTGTGTTCTGATCTAAGTGACACAGCACTGGTATACTGAATTAATACATGATTAAAAATGAATGGAAAAGTCAGAAAAGACAAGGATAGGAATAATTCAAGAAGAGTTTTCAAAGTCTACGTGTTGAGGAACCATGGTGGGTTTCTTTTCTGTTTATTGAGATAAAAGTCGTATAACATAAAATTCACCATTTTAGCCATTGTAAAGAGTATATTTCAGTGGCTTTTAGTACATTCACAATTTTGTGCAACAGTCACCACTATCTAATTCCAGAATATTTTCATCATCCCTGAAAGAAACTCTGTGCCCATTAAGCAGACAGTTCCACTTTCTTTGTTTACCTCAGTCCCTACTTGGTTTTCTGTTTTTATAAATTTGCCTATTCTGGATATTTCATATAAAAGAAATCATACAATATGTGGCCTTTTATGTCTGGCTTCTCTCACTTAAAATAAGCTTTTCGAGGTTCGTCCATGCTGGAGCATGTATCAGTACTATGTTCTTTTTATGGATAAATAATATTCTACTGCATATATATACGACATTTTGTATATCATTCATTATTTGGTAGACATTTGGGTTGTTTCTACCTTTTGACTGTCATGAATAATGCTACTATGAACATTTTGTACAAGCATTGTTTGAACACCTATTTTCAGTTCTTTTGGGCCCATGCCTAGGTGTGGAATTGCTTGGCCACATGGCAATTCTATGCTTAACTTTTGGAGGAACTGTCAAACTGTTTTACACAGCAGCCATGCCATTTTTCTTCCCACCAGCAATATATGAGGGTTCCAGTGTCTCTGAATCCTCACCAACACTCATTTTTCATTTTTTTTTAAATGGCCATCCTAGTAGGTATAAAATGGTATCTTATTCTGGTTTTGATTTGCATTTCCCTAAAGGCTAATGATGTTGAGCATATTTTCATATGCTTATTAGCAATTTGTATGCTATTTTTGGAAAAATATCTATGCAAATCCTTTCCCCATTTTAAAGTTGTGCTTGTCTTTTTGTTGTTGAATTGTTCAGCACTCTTTATATATTCTGTATTTTAGACTCATATATGATTTGCAAATATTTTCTCCCATTCTGTGGATTGTCTTTTCACTTTATTGATTGTGTCTTTTGATGCACAAAAGTTTTCAATTTTGGTAAAGTCACATGGTTAATTTTTCTTTTGTTGATTGTGCTTTTGTTGTTATATCCAAGAAGCCACTGCCAAGTTATAAAAATTTATCCCTATATTTTCCTGTAAGAGTTTTATAGTTTTTGGCTTTATAATTAGGTCTTTGGTCCATTTGGAGTTGATGTTTTATATCGTGTAAGGTAAGCCATGTGGGTTCTTGACCATAGAAATTACTTGATAGTGGTATTAGGAAGATTATTCCACCCGTTATCTTTAGAGTGAAACAGAAAAACTGGGAGAAAAACAGGGAAGCTATTGCAGGGAGAGAGGAATCAAAACATATGTTTATTTTTTAAATAACAGTTTTATTGAGATATAATTGACATACCATAAAACTCTTTTGAAGTGAATAGTACAACTCGGTGGTTCTTTAGTATGCTCACAGAGTTGTGCAACTATCACCCCTATTTTCATTATTATTTTAGAACACTGTCATCACCTTACAAAGAAACTCTCTATCCATTAGCAGTAACTACCTATCCATAACTCCCAGCCCCTGGCAACCGTTAATCTATTTTCTGTTTTTATGGCTTTGCCTATTGTGGACATTTCACATAAATGAAATCATACAGTCTGAGGTCTTTGGTATTTGACTTCTTTTACCTAGCATAATGTTTTTAGGGTTCATCTATGTGTAGCATGTGTCAGTACTCCATTCCTTTTTATGGATGAGTAATATTTAACTTCATGGATGTACCACGTTTTGTTTATCATTCATCTGTTGATGAATATTTGGGTTGTTTTAACTTTTTTTTAGCTGCTACGAATAATGCTGCTATAAACATTTATGTAGAAGTTTTAGTGTGGACATAACATTTAGCTTTTGTGTAATATTACATAGCATTTTGTCATTGTTTTTTACCTTTATCTTTTCTTACAATGTGTCTGACTTATCCCATGGAATTACTATTCAGGCAGCTAAAATTACTGGCCTCCCTTTTAGGTGGATGCCCGATCTCTAGGCAATACTCCTAACATCCCAGGAAAGCTGGGTTACTTGTAATGGCAATTCTATTTAGAAAGATATGCAATGAGCAAGACCAGGCAAATATTAATATTTTGCAGGGTGCACATTTGATGTTATGGATTCCTCTGCAGTTTCTACTGAATGTATGAATGTCTCTTTTAGGTTTGAGATGACTCTGTAGTGTCCCCTATTAGAGTACTGTTAATCTGCCCTTCAGAAGACCCATATGGTCAGTGACCAAAGGTTTATGCACACACAATCTCTTTTTTTCTCTCATTCTTCCTTCTGCCTTGCAGAATATCCTTCAAGACTCCCATCTTGACTCTTAATTTTTAGGGGAAGAAACACATTTCAGTCTTTACACTTAATTTGTGCTTAGTGTCTTAGCTAACAATGACATTGGGGTGGGCTTCAGACTTCAGCAAATCAAAGATGTCAATTTCTCTGTGGCACGCTCTCTGTGGTGTTGATATTAGCCATCCTCACTATAAGCAGCACTTCTTGGGTTGAATAGTCTAGGTCGTGAGATGTCTATCAGTAGTACTGCCTTTTAACATAATGTGAGCAGGTGGAAAACCAAAGGACAAAGGACATGAACAGACATTTATCAAAAGATCTCAATTTTTTATTCCAATTAAGTATTTGTAAAAGAAGTTTATAGTGTTTGTAAAAGAAGCAGTTTTACTTCTTTACTGGGGAGAAAATGAATGTGCCTTGTCACCCTATAATAAAAGAAAAATCTAGTTGGAGGTAGAGGTTGTACTACCTTAGTGGTTGTTATGCAGAGCTACAACCTTGACAAAGCTGGTGGCCCATGTGGTTGAGAGATATCATGTTGTAATGGTCAGAGACACTGAATTACAAGGTAACTAAATGCTTAGTAGAGAACATTTGGAAAATACAAAAAATATAAGCAAGTGAAAATCATCTACGATCCCACTATTTACAGGTTACCTTCTCAGTATTTTGGTATATTTTCTTTCTAGTATTTCCCCCTCCCTCATTATTCATGTGTGTTTTTATGTGTCTGCCTGTCTGTGTTTTGCCTATTCATATGATATGTACAGTCTTGTAACCATCTATTTTCATTTAACGTTATATTAATGTTTTCCCATGTCATTAGTCTTTGAGAGTATGGTTTTAATGGTTATGGAACTTAAGTCATAGAACAATTTGTTTACCCATTTATGATGTTACTAACACTTAGGTGGCTTTATTGATAATACATATTTTATTTATCTTATTTTCCTAGATTACTGGAGGGAGGATTATGAAATAAAGCATATTAACATTTTTAAAACTTCTTTTTCCCCTTCCTTACACATTACACAAAAATTAACTCAAGATGGATTAAAAACTTAAACCTAAGATCTAAAACCATAAAAACCCTGGAAGAAAACCTAGGCAGTACCATTCAGGACATAGGCATGGGCAAAGACTTCATGACTAAAACACCAAAAGCAACAGCAACAAAAGCTAAAATTGACAAATGAGATCTAATTAAACTAAAGAACTTCTGCACAGCAAAAGAAACTATCATCAGAGTGAACAGGCAACCTACAGAATGGGAGAAAATTTTTGCAATCTGTCCATCTGACAAATGGCTAATATCCAGAATCTTTATTTTAAACTTTGTTACTAGCAACATAGAAATGTTTTTAATTTTTGTATATGGTCTTGTGTCTCTATACTTCACTAAACCTATACTTGTAAGCCTTTCCTTTATTCTCTTGGTTTTACTCATTTGCAAATCATAACTGTTTTATCTTATTCCTTCCAGCAGTTGTATCGCTATGTATTTATCTATTTTTAACACAGAACTTCTTAAGTATTTAAATAGTAGAGGTAATATGGATCACTTTTGTCTTTTTTCCTGGATTTTACGGGAAAATGAACGTCTTTCAGTTGACTAAAGTATAATGTTGGCTGTAGGTTTAAGATTGCCATTCTTTATTATGTTAAGGAATGTCTAGTTTCTACGAAGAAGTTGGTGTGTGTGCGTGTGTGTGCGTGTGAGTGAGTGTGAGAGGGAGACAGAGCGAGAGAGAACTCGGCTGAAATACTTTCAGCTTCAAATAACAGAAAACCCAATTAACCCGGGCTTACCCAGAAGGGAAGTTGATTTCTTCCACGTTACAAGCTGTCTGAGGATAGGCAGTACAGAAATAGTATGGTGGCTCATTGATGCCATCAGCAATCCAGGCTCTTACTAGACTTCTCCTTTCCATCTCTTTGGCACATAGGTCTTTATTCTCGGGGCCACAGGAAAACTGTGCAGCTGCAGCCTTGTAATCACATTCCAGGCAAGAAGAGTGTAGGGCCAAAAGGGGGAGGGTAAAAGGTCAGAGAATCACGCTAGCTGGGTCTTGTCTCCTTTTAAAAGCTCTCTTGGAAGCCACCCAGGGGCTTCCACTTACATCTCGTTGAGTCAAATGGGCAGCTCTTAACAGTGAAATTGTCTGGGAGAAGGGGCCTGAGGATGTGAGCTGGGTTAACCAATCCACAGCATCTATCACAGCTTACAAGTAAATGGCTTGGTGTCTTCAGAGAAAAAACATTATGTATATAATGCCTTAACAAATGCTCTGAACCTGAAGCCAGCAGATTTTGTCTGAATTCTGACTTCTCTTTTGACCCTCTGTACTGGCATGAACAAGTCACCTCTCTCTCCTGTGGCTGATATCTGTCTCAGCTACCTGGGAGATGCTTGTGGAGTGCAAGGAAGTCAAATCCTAGAAGGACTCCTATTTTTATTTCTTTTTTGCATTACGATAATTTGTTTTGGGTTAGTTAACTGCCCTTTCCTCATGATTTTTATGATGTTACTAAATTACTTTTTCCTGAACAGAACCGTAAGGTAAACAGGATATCAAAAAAGGTTGCATGGACAGCTGTCAGCAACAGGAATTAGTTCTTTATAAAGTGGGAAAAGAAGGTGCTAAGAGAAAAGCCAGAAAGTTGCTTCCCTCCAAACTGGGAGAGAAGGAAGACAGAACGTGTAGTGAAGTGATTTAGTGCTTTTCCTCAGTGAGCTTTCTTTCCCTTCTCTGCCTTGGGGCATGAGAATTGCAGTGCTCTGAAGTTTTGTTGAGAAAAGCACCCTGACTCATGTTGCCTTTGTGGCAACTATTAATTGCTTCCTGAATTTATACAGCATAAATAAAATAGGTTGCCAGGGAATGAATTACGAAGCGGATAAATGGTGGGTCATTAATGCAGCATTGACCCTGAACCCCGACCCTGACGTGAGATCTGTGAGAGCTCTCAAGAAATTTACCAGAACCCATTTCAGCAGGAGGTGATGTGTTTTAAATCCCCCTGTAATGCAATGAGGGGAATCAAATTAGATAATAGTTTGCAGAAATCTTCTGGGCCTGGAGCCCCACTCAGAAGGATCTTGTCCTCTTCTATTATCAGGCTTCACATTTTGGGGCTGGACCTGTGTCCCAGTGGTTCAGAATGGCTTTATTTTTTTCCTCATGTGGTAAGAGCCCAGGCTGACACATCTGAAATGCCTCGGTGTACATGCATGCTCTGTGCCTCTACTTTTTTTTAACACTGTAGTTTTTTTGTATTAATATGTACATTTCAATTTCACCTTATTCTGAAGTCCAGTATCCTAACTAATACAAAGAGAAAGGTAAATCCAGAAGGCAATTTATTCATCCTGCTGCCTCCTTTATAATTTTTCCTGTAAAAGTATTCAGGTATTTCCCATGTATCCCATAGTTGGAGTGTTTGGAGCATGTGTATTAATTTTATCTATGGATTATTGGATTTCTATGGGCTTAAAAATAAACTAGACTTGGAACTGTTGGGGTTTCGCTTTTCTACAAATTCACAGCACCCCTCAGATATATAGAATGGGTTCCACAAATTCATAGCACCCCTCCATATGTACAGAATGATGGACACGGGCTGAGGGCTCACTGTGTCTGATGCACATGCTGGGTGTTGTGGTGGTGATGGAGGGGTTCAGAAACATGAAGGAGAGTTCACTCTCTTCCTAAGCCATTTACAAGTATCAATTCCATAAATAATCTTATCAGAGTTTTTTTTTTTTTTGGAGTGTTTTCTTTTTCCTTCTAGGTTTTCTAACCTCATTCTCACTGAACGAAATCCTGATCAGAAATGTGCATCCATCAAAAGGAAGGGAAGCCTCGGTCCCGTCGAGGGTGGCGGCTTTGCCTGGGCCCGAGTGCCCCGTGGGATCCGGGTGGGGAGGTGTTACCACAACAGGCTGCAGGGCTTCTCTCCAACTTCTCATTTGCCATTTTTCTCTTGTGCTGTGAAAGTGCAAGTATCTCTGCCTCCATGGCCAGCCCCCTGTGTGTAACTCAGATGCCCCTGGGGACCTGCCTGCATATGGATGCAAATGACGGCACGTTAACTTTAAAGATTTCTCCTTTGGCTCCAGCCACCTCCCCTACAAACCACTTCTGTGCGTGTGTCTGTACCAGCCTGGCAGTCCAGTTTTTCCTGCCCAGTGTCTCCCTACAGTGTTCTCTGCTTGTGAAGCAGCTTGAGGGAGTCATAGGCCCTATGGCCAAGGGTGCCCACCACGAGGTTGCTAGAGTAGGGACCAAGGGGCAGGGGGTAACAGTGCCCCCAGGACCTCCAATCCTTAAAGTGACCGTGGTGCTGGTTCCGTCAGCAGCCGGGTATTTTCCCCTGTCCCTGGGCCCTGAAGCAGCAACACTGTGCTCCCAGGCCTCTCCGCTGCGCCCTCCCCATCTACCTGTGGTCAGCTCTCAGCATATGTTCATGGGGCTGGGAAGGGGATGGACACTGCCCAGTGTCCACCTGTCTCTCCTTCATGCCTCTGTGCACTTTCTCACGCAACACACACACACACACACACACTCACACACTCACACTGTACATACACAAGACAGAATGTCACCAAGGTAGCTATCCAATCAAGGAAGAAAAACCTTCCTCCTTTTGTCAGAAAATAAAATGTCCCCTGCATACCATGTCCCATGGACAGACTGTGGGTGAGGGGGGTATCTGTGCACCCGTCGCCTGACCTGGACACTGGCATTCTATTATGAGAGATGTCCAGTAGATCCTTACTTGACCAGTGCACATCTGCCTCCCATGATGGGATCTGAAATACTACTAGAGAGAAGAAGCCTTTCGGGTCTTTAAGATTTCCAATTTTCAGAACCCCTGATTTAAAATCACTACTGCTGAGAGGGGTGCTCCTTGAATGTTTTTGTAGGAAGCACCCTGGTGAGGATCAACTCTCAGCTGCTGAAGTCAAGGTTCTAGGAGAGAGGCAGAGGTATTTGGTGGGTCATGTGTGTTGGGAGTGGATGGGACTCTCCAAAGCTGCATGGTGCCTCCTTGATGGTTTTGAGGCTTTCCCTGGGGTAGAGGGGGCCAGATCTCAAGGCTGTCAGACACAGTGTGGGATTGTGAAATGCTGTGTTGTGCTTCAGCCTAACAAGGAGTCAGGGTGACAAGGATTTAGCTTTATAGTGTTGGATTAAGGACCAAATACAAGATGACTTGGATAATTTCCACTTTGCCGGCTCCTTAGCTACGAGTAATTTATTCGAACCTTCTTCCATAATGCCAATTATAGCTGTTAGCAAGTACTTCAAAGCCAGTATTCAAAGTACAAAGCTATAGTTAAGATTTCTGAAGTTCTTGTGCTGATGTCCTGGGCCTGGGGGGCTTTAAACCAAGGTTGGAGTGGGTAGAGATGAAAGGAAGTAGGGCTTTTCCTGAATATTCTTTGGTTAGGGTGGATGTTGGGAGAGGGGAGTTTAGAAAGGTGGCTGGAGCCAGCCCAAAGGAGGGCGTGGCCAGAAGGGAGTTGTGGATGTGGTTTGTGGGGACATCCCCTTCATAAACATAAAAGCTGTAACTTACTAGAATGACTTTGACTAAACAGGGAGGGGTAGAGAACAGAATGAAAGGGAAAGATGAAGATAGAGAACAGCCCTAATAAGAGTGTTAATTGATAAGATGTGCCTTGCTGAACATGTCAAGAGAGACAAACAGTGCAACTCCAGACTGTCCTGTCTTGTGCAGGTATCTGATCATTCCATTAACCCAGGGGCTGGGAAACAGGAGAAGGAACTAGGTCACCAGTTTAGCAGGAGCCTCCGAGGTGCTTCTGCCTGGGATTGCTGTGCTCCAACTAATGCCAAGTGGAAGCCATCCACCACTATCTGCTACCTATGCCCTCATTACTCAGGTAATTTTAATAATTATTGGATGCTTAGTATGAATAAAGAAAGATAACATGCTAGCTACTGTAGAAAACAGAAACTGCCAGTTTTGCTTAAAGGGAGAAGATGCTGGACCCTAGAAGTCTTGTGGGGATGGAGACCATGAACATCTGAGTGCTCTCTTGGTTCAAACCCTGAGAGACTAAAAAAAGAGAAAAGGGATGGGATCTACAGAATGAGGCTAATGAAAAATAAGAATATTGGAAGAAATTATAGTTTTTAAAAGGTAGGAAAAAGCTAGAAGAAACAAAATGAAGAGAGAAAAAGCTAAGACCTATAAGAAGGAAACAGGTCAATAAGATGGGGGACCAGCTAGAAAGGGGACTGATCTAACATTAGAGCTACTGCACCCTGTCTCCTGTCAGATCTTAAAGGCAGAGAAGGGTGACTTGAGAAATATTACCACTGACCTGGGGGCACCTGCACCTAATTAAGATGCAAGCATAAAAGCAAAGTAGTTTGAGCCTCTGTCGCCAGGCTGGAGTGCAGTGGCACGATCTTGGCTCACTGCAACGTCCACCTCTCGGGTTCAAGTGATTCTCCTGCCTCAGCCTGCTGAGTAGCTGCGACTACAGGTGCATGCCACCACACCCAGCTAATTTTTGTATTTTTAGTAGAGACGGGGTTTCATCATGTTGGCCAGGACGGTCTCGATCTCTTGACCTCGTGATCCGCCCGCCTCGGCCTCCCAAAGTGCTGGGATGACAGGTGTGTGCCCAGCCACGTGAGCCCTTTTTGAAGCATCCTGAGATGTTGCATTCATGGAGGCTGGTTACAGGAGGATAGGGGGATGTTCTTGGGCCCCCTTTGCCATGTTCTCTGCTTTGTTTTGGAGCTCTGATAGTGCACATGTGGTGTCTGTCCCCATTCCCCCACCCCCACTACCCTCAGGCATGCTCCACACAAATGGCAGAGATGACAGTTATTTCTCAAGGAGGTGTGAGCTTGTGGAGATATTTGCTGCTTGGCTTAGGGAGCTGGCTTGGTTGCCTCTCTCTGTTTGCTGTTATCACTCCTTCTCATTACTGTGGGGTAAGAGCTGGCCCCTGCCATGTCTGGCATAACCACTCATTGCCTTCATTACCTCAGATACCCAGCTCAGCCCTGACTTCTGAGAGCAGTTTGGGAAATGTCAGCCAAGGGATTCCTCCTGCGAGGCTGTTTTTGTTGTTGTTATCTGCAGGGATAAGCGAGAAAATGCTGAGATTTTCTAAAGAGGGCTTTTCTAGCTTAAAAAATAGCTTAGCTTTCATGTATGCTCCTATGAGACTGGCTTGTATGTCCTGCCTCAGTGAACTCATCTGTCCCCTGGTTTCTCTTGCTTTGACCAGGAAGAGGCCCTGGCAGAAGAGCTGAAAGCAGAAGGGAAATGAGCTGGGAATTTGTTCCCCCGGCTCCTTCCCTATGCATTCCCTACATGTTGGTTTTGTCCTTCCACCAGAAGTCAAAGATACTATCATATGCCTTTGTCCATGTGGGTTGTGGTAACTGCTCCCTTCAGGCCTAGGGCTGGCAATAGCTGCCTGAAGTTTCCAGCCTGGGATTCCATACCATTTTTTGTTACTTTTCTTAAGCTCTGCCCACACCTTTTAAAAACTCTTCTCTATTATGCAACCCTGACCCCAATAACAACAACAACAACAGAAGAAAGAAAGGAAGAGGGTGTGGGTGACTAAGTATGAAGAAGTTGGTTGATCATTTTAAAGAATGGTTCATGACATAAGGAAGATTTTGGCTTATTCTAAGTGAAATATCAGAATGCTTGTTCTAAATGAAATATCGGGTAAGGAGTGGAGAAGATGGGTATCTAGGGTTTAGAATATGCGTTTCCATGATATGGATCAGATCAGCTAGGCCATTAAGCTGGGATGCAGGGCAGCTTTTTGGTTTAATCCTCTGCTGTTCCCTCTTGAAATTATTTATAATTTTATATATAATAATAATTATTATTATTTTGAGACAGAGTCTCGCTCTGTTGTCAGGTGCCAGGCTGGAGTGTAGTGGTGCAATCTCAGCTCACTGCAACCTCTGCCTCCCGGGTTCAAGCAATTCTTCTGCCTCAGCCTCCCGAGTAGCTGGGACTACAGGCACACGCCACCACCACGCCCAGCTAATGTTTGTATTTTTAGTCGAGACAGGGTTTCACCATGTTGGCCAGGATGGTCTTGATTTCTTGACCTCGTGATCCACCTGCCTCAGCCTCCCAAAATGCTGGGATTACAGGCGTGAGCCACTGCCTCCAGCTGTATATAATTCTTAATTTTTGAACAAGGAATGCTGCATTTTCACTTCACCACTGGGCCCCATAAATTATGCTAATTCTGCCGAGATGAACTTACTTGTGGATTCTATATATTGTTTCCAATTGGCATAAGTTGAGCATGACTAACCCTCTGTCAGTGATGGGGATATAAGACCATTAGACAAGAATGCCAATTCTTTGGTGGACTTTTCTCCCCCTGATATTCAGCCTCTTTGTGTGAGTCAGAGAGGTATAATTGAAAAAGATAATTTCTTTATATTTGGTTCAGTTCAGTTTTCTTCCCTGAAAGTCTAAATATAAATCCCTGTTGTTCATTGGCACATAACACACCAAGCTAAAAGTTAGCGACTGGAAATGACAACCACCATTTATTTTGCTAATGAATCTGCGGTAGGGTAGGGCTCAGCAAGGATGGTTTATTGCTGTTTAATACAGTGTCTGCTGCTGGCAGACCCGCTGGGGATGGAGGATCTGTTTCCAAGCTGGCTCACACATGTTGGTCTTGGCTCTTGCCTGGGATCTCAGCTGAGGATGTTGGCTTGGGGATCTTATTTCCTCTTCATGTGAGCCTCTGTTCCTTGCAGCATGGTGGCTGAATTCCAAGCATGAATGATCCAACAGACAGGAAGTGGAACCGACTAGTGTCTTAAAACCTGGGCTGGGTTTTCTGCTGTTGTGTCAGTTTGCTGAGAATGATGTTTTCCAGGTTCATCCATGTCCCTACAAAGGACACAAGCTCATTGTTTTTGATGGTTGCATAATATTCCAGGGTGTATATGTGCCACATTTTGAGAACACATGGACACAGGGAGGGGAGCACTACATACTGGGGTCTGTTGCGGGGAGATAGGGGAGGGACAGCGGGAGGTGGGGAGTTGGAGAGGGATAGCATGGGGAGAAAAGCCAGATAGAGGTGAAGGGGAGGAAGGCAGCAAATCACACTGCTGTGTATGTACCTATGCAACAATCTTGCATGTTCTTCACATGTACCCCAAAACCTAAAATGCAATAAAAACAACAGCAACAACAACAACAGCAACAACAACAAACCTGGGCTGGGAAACTGGCACACTGTGACTTCCACTGTCACTTCCACTGTCATAGAGCCCAACAAGACTCATGGTCGGGGAAATGGTTCCAACTCTTGGTGGGAAGAGAGTCAGATCATTTATAACCAGATGTCTTTAATCTGTATAAGTATCCCTGTTTTATGTGTGAAAAAAATTAAAGGTAATAGCACAATGAAATTTTCTCAGAGCAACAGCAAATAGGGGCAGAGCTGAACTTAGCACTCATAAGCTCCTGATTTCCCAGACTTTACTCTGCCTAGCATACATACTGTTCTTTTGCTAATCTAATACACGGTGATAACTCTTCTTTGTCCTCTTGGCCCTGGTTTTCAATCTTAAAGCCCATTAGAATAGTAGTAAGGGAGATATTCCAGTACTTTTTAGAATTATTAAAATAAAGTCCAGGCATTTAGAAAACAAAGGAAAACATCCAAACCATTGAAATTCAAAGAAATTATGATTTGTCAGAGTTGATTAAAGAATATGAGGATATAACAGCACATGGTTGCCTCTCACTCCTCTAAAGGCACAGCAGGTAGCTCGGGACAATCTGCTAGAATAGTCATGGTGGCACTAGGAGTTCTGTTTTGGGTCACTGCGAAGCTGTGAGTTAAGATTGAAGGCTTTTGAGGAGCTCTCAGCCATTGTAAAGGGCACATCACACACCAGTGCCCTCTGAGATGCTCCAAGTTAATTGAGCCTTATAGCAAAAATTGGCCCCATCATCCTTCAAAGAACTCGAATGCCTTTGTGCAGGGGAAGCCTGAAGAGCTTGCTTCTCCTGGAGCCTCTAGGGTGAGCAAACCCTTCTCTTTCTCTCTCAAAGCTGGGTTTACAGTTTAGAGCTTGCCCGACTCAGGGCAAGGGATTAAGGGATGTCAATCCCTTAATCTTTGATGACAATTCTGGGAAGGAGGCTGTTGATCTTCGAAATTGGGGTATGTGGCTGTTGGTGTGGTATGCCTATCTTCAGGCATGTCCATGCAGTAGCTTTAGGGGCATGAGGCTGTTAAGAGCCGGTGGTGGGCTGGGTCTCCACAGCCGACAGCTGCAGTACCTGGGGTTCTGAGGGGCAGGCCACTCCTGTCATGTCATCCCTTCAGTTGAAGTAGAGTGGGCTTGGGAACTTCTGATGATTTCAGAATCCAGTTGAGTGGAGGCTTCTTGTCACACAAACCCAGATGAAGTTAGGAATGTGGTACCAGGATGACCGGGCCTGAGATTCTTTTTACATATGGGAGATCATTTTTCACATAATTAGGAACCTCCAATAAAGTATTTATCACTTCAGACCTTTGGGCCCATCATTTTGAAAATCTCTGATGAATAATGCAGTTTATTCTGACCACTCTGATTCCAGTCAGGCATTTCTAGGGAAGAGCAAAGGGCCCTGGAGGAAGAAAAAATGAGAATCCTGTTGATTGAAATACTTAGTTCTTGGGATTCCATTACATCTGTGGATGAGATTCCAGATATGTCTTAAACTTCTTGAATGTTACAACTAAAAGAAGTGGGAAAGTTGAAATAGAAATAGGCTCCCAGATACGGGGGACATTATGACAAATATTGTCATAATGTTAACTTTTGTATATAAAGTTCTTTCATTGTCCTGTGGATGATCACATTTATCCAAAATTATTCCAGGAGTCATAAACAAATACAATACACTCTCTCAAATCCTTGTCAGTAACACATTCCCTCTGTATTGCAAATGCCTGGGCGATGCAGATGAAAGCAGAGTAGAGCTCTCCTCACTTGTGGTTTGACATTCAATGGTAATTACTTTCCAGTAGCCCTTGGTACCCACACCTCAAATAAACCAGGATCGTTCACTAAGATGAAGCAAGACTAAAAATACAAGAGTGGGGAGAAGGAAAGAGGGAGAATAACAGTACCTGGGCAACATCTGCATCTCCACCCCACTGGATGTATGAGCCTTCTGTTGGGTGTTCATTCTGCACAGAGAGCCAGATCTGCTTGGCTTCTAGTTTTGTCAGGGGGTATAATGATGGCTAGCGATGCATGATAACTCACTTTTGCTTACTGTTCTATCTTCAGTGCTCTGTGGCTTTTGATAGAGGCAGTTTTGACTTTGTAATGTTACACCTGATGAGATTCTATTAAGAACACAAAGAAAACAGGCAAAGAAGGTAGTTTTTATCACCTCACCCTGCTCATTTATTTCATCATTGGAAGCCTGTCAAATCTTCCTGCCTGGTAAGAGCTTGGAGGGAAGGTACAGAAAATTGGAAGGTGGAAAGAGACCAAATCTGGCTTAGAGAAGATGTATTCTTGTCACTCATCACTAATGAAGAATTCAAATTCATTCCACATAGAGCTGGGACAAATTTTGTTGGCGTGTCAAGTGTCCTTGCCTTTATGAAACTCTCAAGCTCTGTAGTGGACTAGAATTCAGAGAGCCTGAAACTCTGTGAAGTGAAGCAGAGAGCTATATATCCTTTAGTTATAATACTGGGATTCAAATTGCGACTGCCACTTACTGACAGTAGGGCACCAGACAACAAAGCTGAGGCTTTTGTTCATCTGTAAAATGAGGAGAATAATTGTGCATAAGATTGTTGTGAATATCTAATGAAACGGCTTTGAGGAAATGACTGTCCAGGGTAAGTGGATGAACATTTTTCTCATTTTTATTTTTTCTCGTGGAGGCAGTGGGATGGAATATGTTCTTTCCCTGGCACCTTACAATGTGGTGACTGTTGCAGAGGTTGCGATGCTGTGATTCAGCTTGCCAAGGCCAGCTTACCAACATGCTTTCAGTTCCAGACACAAAGGTCATGGGAAAGGTGGGTGGTTCGCTGGTCATCTTGAGCATCCAGCAATGTCTGGTCCCAGTGGTTTTTGCATTCCTTTCTGGAGAGGCTGCTGAGAGCCATGTGGGGAGTGCAAATTACCCCAAGAATCTACAGCCCAAGCTGAACCTACAGGGAGGATTGGGTGGATCTTGGCTGGAGATGGTGGGAGGGGCTTCCTCAAGGAAAAGGGAAAGAAGCCACTATGTAGACAGTTGCTGCTGTTGTTGGCTTTGAGGCAGAGGGCCTGGGGGAAGGTCACAGGGTGCCCTTGCATCTCTGGCGGAGGGTAACAAATGAGCTGACAGTCTGCCCTCCAGGCCCCCAACAGGACTCCCTCAGTTTTGCCACTGGGGGCTCTTGCTAGGCAGAGGTGCCTTCCCTGCCAGGTTTTTGTTATTAAAGTTGGTCCCATGTATCAGAAAGTGGAAAGCAAGCCTTGGAAATCGGCATCCAAGTGGGACTCCAGGCTCTCTGTAGCAGCGTGTGCCAAGGGCTGGGGGTGGGGAGCGTGCAGCGAGCTCTTTGCTCAGCATCCAGGAGCGAGCCCTCAGCATCATTCACTCTGTCAGGGTATCTCGGTGATAATCACTTCCAAATGGTGGCAGGGCAGCAAGGAATGTCTTGACTCAGGACGGAAAGGGAGGTTTTCCATAAGCATCTCTTTCCAAAGGGGACCAGAGATAGAATATGAGATGCCCATGAGCCTTTTTTTAGTATCATTTATAATAATATGCAGGTCAACAAAACAGAGGGAGGAAGGACCAATAATCCAGGGTTGTGTCAGTTCCCATTGGCTAACGCGGGAGGTGCTTTCAGGATGAGTGGATCACTCCTCCAGATGACACATCACTTCTTGAGCGTCTTCTGAGGCAGAGACTGTGAGCGGATGCACTGGCACGGGTTCCATCTCTAAATTAATAGGCATGATAAAAGCCACTCATTACATTCACATAGACCCAAGCTGTGGAATGTAGTACAAGGGAATAAAAAGTCACAAATCCAGGGGACCAATCATGTCACTTAATCTTTCAGAGCCTCAATTTTCTTACCTGTAAAGTGGGGATTATAATGCCTGTTTTATAGAATTGTTGTGAGGACTAAATGATACAACTTTGAGAAAGCGTGAATCATCAAGTAGGTGCTCAGTATTGTTTTAAAAAATTAAAGAGATCCAATGTCTTTCCTTTCATTTTACCTTAGGGACTTTGCTTTCTTCAGTGCTTAGCAGATGCTTTGCAGAATCACAAAATCACATACACATTGTATCTAAAATTTATGTAGAGCTTTACTGAATTCAGAATAATTTTGTCTGTTTCTTGCTGCAATTCTTATTTCCATTTGCACTGGAGGAACCTGAGTAAGGCTGGAGTGACTTGGCCACAGAGCTTGTATGGAAGGTGTTCTCGGCTCTCCTCCCTGGCACCTGGTTCTCAGAGGGCTAACTGTGGCTCCTTAGTGTCCTGAATATGATAGCATCTGTGTATCTCTTTCAGACTTGGACTAATAGTTTCCTTATGAAAATGCTGACTCATTTTTCCTCAAAGCTGTTTCTTCAGCGTGTGATTCCTTCCCTTCCTTTTTCCTTCTTATGTTGTCAGTCAGGTTCCAGAAGCTCTTCTCTGGCTGCTTGACTTCCTGAAGTAGTTCTGTGACTCAATCTTTATGGAACCAAGGAGGAAGGGGGAAGAGCATTTGTAGCCATGGTTGGTGGCCTTCACACAGTCTTTTTAAAAAGAAAGTTAAAATTTAAAATGTGTTGTTGTTCAGGAACTATTTTTCATTTAAATTCTGAGTCCAAATGCCAGTCTAAATAAAGATGATCAAATGACGTTCATGCTAATAACTCATAGTATTTCTCCTTGGTCCTTCTACCTGTGGTCCAGGCTCCTGTGGATGAGAATTCTCTGGAGCTATGTGCAGAATGCCAGGACCAGCTAACATCGGTAGGGGTCAGTTGCAAACTCAGATAGTTCTATTGTAAGGGTATTGAGGGTTGGAGGTTATGGATGAATCTACTAGTATTTCAGCAGTACACGTGTAGAGCATGCATGCACTGCCTACCCCCTAGAAACCCTTCTGGGCATAGCATAATCTTGAGGAGGGTATCCTGATGCTCTTGTTCATTCTGCCTGTGGCACAGTCCCATTTGTAACTAAGAGCTACCTCCAGTCGTACTGTGGCCTTGGGCTTGCTTAAACCGGCTCATTTTTTCCCACCTCTCTGGCATCTTGGCTATCCAAGAGTACTTGCGGAATATCATCAGCCATGTTTTCTGGATAGCAAATATTTGTAAGATGTGTAAGCCTTTCTGGAACTGGATTTAGTAAGGTTTGATGGACAGGGCTGTGAAGGCCAATGATGTAATATAGAGTGATTCACACAAGTTATAGTTGCACTCGCACTTTCTTTGTCTCTAGCTCCCTTTATCTTTCCTCTCACTTTCTTCCCACTTCCAGAGCTGTGCCCTGGCAATCCTTTCTGTATTGGTCAGCACAAAGAGTTTCCTGCCATTTGTTTCACTGTCATTTCTGGAATAAGAAGGGAAGTTTGGCCTGATTTGCCTGCACTGCCTGATTCCCTTGCATGAAGCCACAGGGAATTCTCATTACCACTGCCCATATGCACAGACGTAGCATCTGTCTTCTGCCCAAGAGGACATGGGGAGAGTTGCTGCCAGCAGCTCAGGCTGAGCCCCTCTCCTGCTGACCGCTTCACTCTGTGCGCTGCCTGGGCAGGGGGAGGCGGAGGAGGGTGGTATGGCACACACAGCTTCCAGCAAGGGCTAGAGTGGAAATCCTGCTGATGGTGGGAAGTCAGGCAGAGGCAGCCAAACCACCAGCCATCTCATCTCTGGGAGGTACCAGGCACTGTGTATCCTGGATATATTGTGGTGTGAGAGCCACCAACAGGCTGTTGGGGATATTCAGAGCCCATCCTGTGCTGACTGCATTTGGAAAGGAGCCATCACTGTGTTATACAGGAAAATAGTTAAGAAAGAGCAAGCCAGCAATCAAGTTGAGCTTTTCTAAGAGTGGATCCGTTAGCTGTTGCTACAGGAATCATGTAAAACAAAGTATCCTAGAACTAAAGACTTAAAAAAACCAAGCATTTATTCTCACTCATGAGTCTCTGGGTGGGCAGGGGCAACTTTGTTTCAGGCGATGGGTCACCTGTACTTGCTCCAGGCTTCAGGCTGGGTCCAGGTCTTGTTCCACATTCTCTTTGGATCAGGAGCTACTTAGTTGTTTTCTCATGGAGAATGACAGAAGCCAAACCACACACTCACATTTACTCACATTCCACTGCCCAAACAAGTCATATGGTGAAGCCCAACGTAAGTGAAAGAGGGAAATTTACTTTATATCAGAAAGGAAGGGCAAGAGGAGAGTGACTATTTATTAAGTGATAATCTAAAATATCACACAAGGTTATATATCTAGATTTTCCATTAACCTGAGCTCTGCAGAGTGAATGAATAGGTGGGTGAAAGAAGGTTGGAGGAGTAAAGGACGTCTGATGGGTGGGTATGAATTTAGTGTGGAAAGAGCTTAAGGATACAGGACCAGGCAGCGGCTAGGCAATGAGAAATCTGGCTTTTTCTGTATGCGCATCTGGGACACAGTTTTCATGAATGACATTCATGCTAGTAACTCACTGTACTTCTTGCTCCTTCCACCTGTGGTCTAGGCTCCCATAGATAGAAATTCCCTGAAGGCGTGTACAGAATGTCAGGACCAGGAACGTGCTGGCTTTCCATGTGCTACTGCTCTTGATTGGCCACTCCTTGGCTCACTCACCATATCGTATCTTGTAGGCCATAACTCTGGAGTCTTGGTTACTTAACCTGCTGTGTTTTCAAAGAACTATGAATGTAGACTGTCTGCCTAGGAGTGAGACCAATAAACATAAAAAGAAGTAAACATAAAAAGAAGCCAGATTCAAGTTGGATACTGCCAGTAGTTGGGTCAGATTTCTGTATCTCTGTGTTTCTTTGGAACAGCTGATGGATATCCAATTTGATGTTTTCACTGTGGAATGTGTAGTTGGCTAAGCTCTGCTCAGGAGCTGTGTCAGGAAGGACAGTGGTTGTAGGGACTCCTTTGCTTCACAATACTTAGCCCCTTTTCTTGCTTTAGCCCTGAGTGGAGACGTTTATTTTAAGATGCAATATTTGGCCTCCTGGGTCCTTTCAAACTTAATCTTTAAGATTCTCTGCTTGATGTCTTTTTTCCCTCTCATGCTTGCTTTCTAGAACATTCCATCCAAGATGGTGTTATACGTCATAAGTTTGTCTCCCTTCATTTCTCTCCTCTCCCCTTTGCTCAGTCATAAATTTCTAGTGTAGGGGCCCTTTCTCCAGGATCCTGCCACTGCTGGGTGGCAATATGTGTCGATGAGTCCATTGACTCCATTACCTGGGCAGTGTGTCCTACCTGTCAACCAGTCCAACTTCACGTGTCTCTCACCTTTTCTGTGTGTTTCCTTTCATGAGCGCCTACTATGTGCTGGGCACCCAAGACACGTAGACACACACGTGCAAGAGAGACAGACACACTCCTGGATCTCAGAGGGCCCACTCTTTAGAGGGCCTAAGAGACAAGGAATAGAGGTCCTTATAATGCAAAGTGGTGAATGTAGTGATGAAACAATGTACAGGTTATAACTGGAGCATGAGGTGGATGCACCCAGCCTGCTGTGGGGTGGGTGGTGGGGAAGGTGCCTCCAGAAAAGATGATGCCTGAGCAGATTTGGCAGACGAGGAGAGGGGAAGTTTTCCAGGCTGATGGAGCAATCTGAGTAAAGGCACCAGACAAGGAAGAGGATGCTGAGCACCAGGGAGAAAAAAGAAGTTCAGCATTGCTGGATTATAAAGGTCCAGACAGGGATTAGCAGGTGATGAGGCAGGGAAAGACAATGAGGGTCAGATCATGGAGGTCCTTGAGTATCATGGCAAGAGCTTGGGTTTAGGCATCTTTGAAAAGCTTGAAACAGGAATGACGTGGTAAGATTTGCATTGTGTTTTTATAAGAGGATTAACCACGTGCAGTTAATTCTTAATTATCTGGGTTTAGAGAGTAGAAATAAGTAAAAATGAGCAGACCCAATCATAACTGATTTTCCTCTTTCACTGTATATCCAAACCAGTCCTGCATGCTCCTAATGACCAAGTTTAGAGGAGGCATATCTTGTGTGACATGGTCCTCAAACAGGAAATGTGTTGTTTCTGTAAATAATTGAGAGAAGGCTGAACTAACTCTCATGGTTACTGAGTTCCTTTTTATTTCTGAGATGAGACTAAAATCTTGGAGGACAAGATATTTTTGGGGTGAGAGAGGCTAAAGTTTATATGGCATTTGCCCTAAGCCAGGCACATACCATGGGCTTTCTGATCCCATGAGGTGGGTTCCATTATTGTTCCTACTTTATAGAGGAGGAAACTGAGGCCTGGAGAGGTTAAGTAACTTTCCCAGGGTGACTCTCTTAGTAAAGAGAGGAGCCTGGCTTTGCCTCAGTTCTGATCACCTCCAGAACTCAGCATTAAAGCAATGTGTAACATAGTGACCACTCTGACCCTTTCCTTCCTCAGGCCCAGGGTTTGTGCATCTTGGATGGAGGGAGGGATAAACTTTGCAATTTTAGAAAACAACAATCTCTGGCCTGTGGTAATCCCACCCATATACCAGATATAATATCCCTGTGGAAGATGGAAGGCTTTATACTCTGTTCCTACTGCTTTAAAGTCTCCATAGCTTGGACCAAGGCTATTTAGAAAGATAATTGTTAGAGCAGAGGGGTCCTAGAATTCAGCAGGGGACTGACTCTGGGGGAGGTGGCTTCCTTCTTGGTCTTACCTTGGCCCCTTACATTCCTGTTCAGTACCCTCCTACTTCCCATCATGCTTTGCCTCCCTGGGACCCAGAGGGCTGGTGGTCTGAGTGAAGAGTAACTGACTGCAGGCATAGGCAATGTCTGGAGGAACAAGTCATTGGGCTGCCGAAGCCAAGTCCGTGACCAGCACAATCCCAGGAGGGCCAGCAGTTTGTGGTTACTTGGCCACTCTTCCAGCTGAGGAATGTGCTTCCCCCTTCTCATCTGTCTTATGCTTTTGTAAATTTTGACGAGGATCAGTGAACAACCCAAAGCACCAGAGTGGGTACAAGGTCAGCCAACCACAAAGCGTTCCCAGCCCCCAGCACACTGGGAAGAAGTAAGATGCCACTTGTGAGCTATAAAGGAGATGATCACTTCTGTGTATAAATGCAGTGGAAACACCGTGGGCTATGGAACGGCAGAAACAGAAGTTGCTGGTCCCAGATTTACCTTAAGGCTCGGGAGCATCTTGGAGTTCTCTGTCTGTTTTGTATCGTAATTTTGGCACAAAAGGAGTGTTCTCATTAGCTCAACATTCCTGGTTTTGGACCAAGATGCATGAAAATTATGCATTATCTTTCTCCTCAAAGCTTTAAAAGTCTTGAGAGTTTCATTATGATTATTTATACTCTACCCTTCCAAAGAAGATATGAAGCAGTGTACAATGAAGACAAAGATACAATAAGATGATTGAAATAAGAATAAAAGAATAACAGCAAAGTAATGAAGAAGGGGGTAATGTGGAGCAAGAAGTGTTCCAAACAACACAGGTTAAGGGGATCATTTCAGTCGAGCACGTGAAACCTAGTTCTGAGCTTCCTAGAAGCTGGAAGGAACATCAACTATGCTGAATTATAGGAGGCTGCATAGCAACTGGTAGCCTCCTCATGCACCTAGAGAGGAAAACCTAACCCTAGCACTTTTTCCTAGGGAGGAGGAAACATAAGGATGACTGTTCTAGGGTCATTGAGCAATTTAGTAGATAGCAATTAAAAATGACCTTACCAAAAATTCAGTGGTATTCCTGTCATTCATCCTCATTATGCCCAGTTAAAGTAAAAGTGATTGTTTGGGCACAGATGTTTTTGGTGGACAGAAGAGCAAACGGAGGGCAAGGACATTGATCATCATTGCAAAGAGTAGTGATTGAGTGAGGAGGAAGATTTTGAACAGAAGCAATGTCAGCATCACCAATCACATATCAGAACATTCTCTTCTTCCTTTTTTCTTTCTTTTTTTTTCCTTTGAGATGGAGTCTCTCTCTGTTACCTAGGCTGGAGTGCAATGGTGTGATCTTGGCTCACTGCAACCTCCACCTTCTGGGTTTGAGCAATTCTCCTCTCAGCCTCTTGAGTAGCTGGGATTACAGGCATGTGCCGCAATGCCTGGCTAATTTTTGTATTTTTAGTAGAGATGAGGTTTCTCCATGGTTGGCCTGGCTGGTCTCGAACTTCTGACCTCAGGTGATCCACCCGCCTTGGCCTCCCAAAGTTCTGAGATTACAGGCATGAGCCACCGTGCCCAGCCTCATTCTCTTCTTTCAATAGTACAGAGGGAGGGAAAGCAGAAAAGGGGTTTGAAAGACTTGGTTTCTTATTGTCTCTGCTGTTTTGAGTGTCTCTCTGTGTGAACTTGGGAAAGTCACTTAATTGTATTGAGCAAAATTCAGGCCTTACAGTTTCTTCCTCTGTAAACTGAGAAGACGAATGATGTTTTGAAGATCGCTTTGTATTTCAGCATTCTATGAATCGATATATCCCCCCCTTAACCAATAGCTATAAACTTAAGTGGAACCAAGTGAAATAAGTCATCTCACAAGGAATTACTTCACTTTGAAAAAGTAAGTGGCTTTCCAGGGATAAATAACTTGGCAACAGTTTAAAACAGTAGAAAAAGAAAAGAACCAGTTTGATCTGTTCTTTCATTCTTATTCTTTTTTTGTTTTGTTTTGTTTTCTGTGTTCACTATCCTCATTGCTTTTGCCCTGATTTTGTTTTCATTTAAAAGTGCATCTTGGAACCTGGCTGTCATTTTTGACACTGGAGGAGCATATTTAGCAGAGTGTTCTCACCTGTTTTTTTTTTTTTGTAAAGCTGAATTCCCTCAGATTGGAAGCTGCCCATCTGGGTAAACAGGGAGAAGGGCACTTCTTAGAATGGGCATTGAGTAAGCAGGAACGTTAGCTTGGTGTGGTGCAGTGCATTTCCTAGCTCCTTGTCCTCTGTGTGTGTGATGTTAGTAAACTTTAGGTCTTACAAAAATCTTAATGTGTTACAGTATTGTACTGGCAGAGAAGTGTGTGTGTGTTGTCAGGGGTGTAATCTTGGACTCAGGCTAGTTTTGGTATAAGCCAAATGTTTTGCAGGGGTGGGGAGCTCTGGAGTTGGATATTCAACCATACAGGTGCCAGGGGGACAATAGGCAGGTGGGTGTAACATCCAATAGAACCAGAGCGGTGGAAAGTCCACTCGTTAAAGGGGAAGAGATATTAAAATGGACCATCAGGGGTTTCCACAGATGGCACAGCGTGGCTGCCCCATGGCTTCTCACCAGGTTTGGAATTGTGTTAAGCCGGTCCTGAGAGTTGGTGGTTTTGAGTCAGCATCATGCATATTTGCACAGTGGGCAGTGAGGAGAATTTTCCTATGATTTCATAAATAAGGAAAGCAGATATCTGGGCTCTATTTCATCACAGATTGAGCCTACTGTTTTCAGACTCCTGCCCCTCAGATCCTCTAGCCCTTAGGTGCCACCTAGAGTTTCTCTACATTAGCTTCCAGTGTGCTGAGTCCTCTGTAATATACCTCTGTTCACAGGCATCCTGGGAATCAGGGATGAGGAGAAGCAGGCAGGGTGAGAAGGGGGAAGGGAGAGTTCTCGGCATTTCTACGATATTATATGCAAGTACTCTGCAAATAAAATGCAAATTAAAACTGAGCGCTCTAGCACTGAGCAAAGGTGATGCAAATTTGCTTTTAATTTTTCTTCTGTGCAGTTGCAAGCACTGCCAAAGCGTCCAGGGAGCTGTCCTGGAGAGCAGGGAAGCAGGGAGCCTTAGGGAGGAGCTGAGGCTGCTTTGTGGTCAGTTATGGACTTGACCGTTGGCTCTTCCTGCTTTATGTATGCATAAAGTGCTGCTTTTCTGAGAACAGCTGATGAGAACCACTTCCAGCGTTTTCTCTGTAGTAAAAGCAAGGGAGGCTTGGGAGAAAGAAGAGCCTTTTAGTTGGGTCAGCTCAAGGTTCGGATGGGGAAGAAGAATGAGTTAGGTACTTGCTTGCGAGTCTGAGCAACTCTGTTGAGGAAAGCCTTGGAAGCTGCCCCAATCCAAGTGACCATTAGAGATGAGAAAGTCCTTTGCAGAAGGTTAAGTGGGGAGTTAAGTAAACAGGTCACACATCAGGCCTAAGGTTGTGAGCACATTTTAATTAATGGCAGGCTCTGGTCAGCTTCAAGCTCAAACTGATTTGGTGAATGCTCAGGATGTCAGCTGAGAGTTGTAGGGGTTCTGAGGATTGGACAGGTGAAGGAGCTGGCCTGGGACCACCCACTGGGGGCATGCTCAGCAAGGTGTCCAATGAGATCACAAGCATTGTGAGACTGACTCTTCCCAAAAGGGTCTGAGAAAGAGTCTCCTGACCCCATGGCTCTTGTCCCACACAAGATTCTTGAGCAGCCAGTCACAGGTATCAGAAACAGTGACTCCATGGTCAGACTGGGTCAAGGCCAGGTTCCAAAGCCAGGCTTAATATATCCCTGCCTGGGGCAAGGTCAAAGAGAAAAAAAGGGAGTTGGGAGATAAGTAAGGGATCATGAAGAACGAACTGGCACCTCTTGCAAGTTGCTAATAGTACAGTACAGTTACTTAAAGAATACTTCTTCCTTTTTTGAGTGTGTTTCTGGTTGCCCTGCTATCAGACATACGTGCAGGAACTCTGAGAGAGAAATATGTTTTAACATCCCGAAACTGAATTATTAAATGGGATTAACTTGGTGTTGACTTTTCTTCATGGTCGATTTGCAGTATAAACTGGGTTTAAGGCATCTTTTACTAAACCTTCTGGATTTCAGTAGATCGCATTGGATGAGCTATTCATTAAAGATTTCATGCTGATGTTATTTGTTTAGGCTTTGATGCCCTTTTTCTGTTTTCCCTCCCCTTTTGTTCAATAATGATATCTTTCAGCAGAAAATACCTTCCATCCTATGGTATTAAGGGCTTTCCAGGATAGGGAGCATGGCCTCATGGCCAGTGTCTAGGCAGGAAATAGAGAACTTAGGTTCCCTGCCTTCCTGATACCCAAACAGCCATCCAGCTAGGACTGATGTTAGCTGCTTATTGAAGCCTCAGATCCATTAACAAGAGAACTTTCCTTTTTATTTTATTCTTAAACATCCAGAGAGAAGTAATGAATTAAATTCATACTGATACATGAATGTCCATTACAGCGTTCTTGTTAGAGAGCAGATACTGAAGAGAAGAGGAAGAATGGGGCATCTGGGGCTGACAGATATCAGAAGGGTGCTGTGTTAAAGTCATGGATCTGAGACATACAACCCTTGGACAAATTTTTCAGCCTCTCTGAGTTTCATTTTTTTTCATCTGCAAAATGGGAATAAATGAAAATATCTCTTGGAGCAGTTGTAGGGTTAAATAAAATTATTGAAGACAGCATGGTATAGAATACATTCTCAATATTTGATCTCTTCTCACATGCAGACACTTTGTATAGCTGAAATCACAGTGTTTGTATCATTTTAACATGTTAGCCTTATAAAATAAGCACCTTCTGTAATTCTGCAGGCTTTCACTCATTATTGTTAGTGGCTGTCCAGTGCTCTGTAGGGTGAGTTGCTAAATTTGTAATACTTGATTATTTTGGTTGTTTCTAAAAGCTAGAGCCATTTATGTAGGCCTGGAGGCTCTTTTTAAGGGGAAGTTACACCTTGTGCAGGTTCATAAGAGAAAATACCACCTTGGTTTCTTTTGGAACACTGTGACAAAAGGTGATCTCAGATAGTGTGGTAGCATTTCACACTGGCCAGCTGCCTCGGCCCTGGACAGGGGTCAGCTGCCAAAATCCAGAATGGCAGGTAGAATGTCATTCCCAGCCCTTTTGGGCCGCCTATTAATTGTGTGTTCTTGCACCTGGACCTCCTAACTGGGTGTGTCTGTAGCAGCATGTCCTGCTCGCCATTTAGAACTGTGTGGCCAATTGTGTTGAATTCCTCCCTTTGTCCCTGCTGGCTGCCTCAGCCCCAGGCTGTACTTTCTCCCTGATGAGGCCACAAGCCTTTCAGCTGAAAGTTGCTCTTGAGCCCCCAGAGTCATTTCAGCCTTCAAGTGTTGGAGGTCCTCATCGGCAGTAAATCAGCTCTCATCTCCCCAAATAGCTGCATAAAAACCAGTCTGGCCAGAGGAAAGCACACCTGCACTGAGGCGCTGGCAGGCTCTTACAAACGGGAAGAGAATCAGCCCTGAGCTGGGGTACTTGCACCCAGGGAGATGCCCCTCTGGCACATTATAGGTTTTAACTCTTATCTCAAGTGTATTTCTTTCAAGTCCTGTAAGATTACTTCTTCAAAGAACATCTTGCATTGTCTTTATGTCACATATCTGCTTTCCTGGCTTAGGAAACAAGAATTAACTTTTAATGCAACAGACATTTGACATGCATTGTCACATCGAAGCCTCATGGCTTGATGCAGTGGACTGGGTTTTGTTACTCTTATTTTATAGATGAGGAATCTGAGGGGCTGAATGACTTGCCTGAGTTCCCACAGCTATGAAGCACTGATACAGATGATGGGGCTCAGTTGCACTGACTCCAAATCTTGGCAGTGGCACAGTACAGTGAACCTTCTTCTCTCTGGTTCACAGGCTTCCCAGGAGGCTGGTTGTGGATGGTCTTGGAAAGGGTCATTTGGGACACAGCCCTGGATGTCACAATAAGAGCTCAATGTTGGGGCCTGGAGTCTCTTGGGAACCTCTTTCTATTTCTCCCAGACTCCAGCCACTAGCTCATCCTGATCCCCACTGTCTTCATCCAGAATGGGGAGGCCGTATAAGATCTTTGCTCGCCATCTTGCTTTTCAGTGTTGAGTGTTCTGCTTCTTAAGTGCAAATTGAGGGCATCCAGAGACTTTGTTTTAGACTCTTTCAACTTCCACTAAGAGTCCAGACTTCCAGGGCTGTTTTCAGCCCCATGTTTGCTGGCTAAGATAAAAGAAAAAATATTCCTTCCTTGGAAATCTTCAGAAAATACTAATGCCAAGCCCCTGCCTGGACCAATTACACCAAAATTTCTAGGGATGTAACCTGAGCATCTGAGGTTTTAAAAACTCACCTGGTTATTCTAACATGCTGCTAGGGTAGAGAGCCTTTATTTTAATTTCTGAAGGAAAGACGTTCCCAGCACCTGGGGGAGCACAAGGGCAGAAGTGAGAAGGGTTTGAGTGAACAGAGGTAGAGACAGGGAATTTTACATGCTCATACATTTAGGACCTAGTGTGTTCCAAGCACTGTGCTGGAAACTGAGCTCTAGAGATGTCTGAGACATCCACTTGCTTCACAGTCTGATGGGGGAGACAGATACACAGAAAATGAACTGTGGTTGCGCTCAGACCAGGACACCTGTTAGGAGTTTGCAGACCTTCCTATACATCTAACTCGCCCAAGGAACTTGTTATAAATGCAGGATCCCTTTGGCTAACACCTTTGCTAAATGTGGATCCACCTTCTTGCTAAAGCAAGCAATATTAAACCCCAAGCCTTTCTTGTAATACACACAATAATGGAAAAGACGTGCATTCTTTAAAACAGAAACATAAAGATACATTGCTTGCAACACTAGCCAGTTCAGGAAGCCTTGTTCACCCTGAGATATCTGGTCATTTACACAAGAAATAGCAGGTGTGAGAGGGAAAAGGGGCAGAGGCCTGGACCCCATTATATAAGGTCTGATACGGGAACCTTGGGTGGGTCCCAGGCATCTGCCATTTATACCACACTAGGGGTATGAAGAGCGTGTCTGAGGGAGCAAGGGGAAGGAGCAGTTAATTCTGAATGGAGACATCGAAGAAGTTTACACAGTCAACGTGATACCTGAACTTACTTACTTACTTACTTTCTTTTTTTGAGACAGAGACTCGCTTTGTCACCAGGCTGGAGTGCAGTAGCGTGATCTCGTTTCACTGCAACCTCCACCTCCCAGGTTCAAGTGATTCTCCTGCCTCAGCCTCCTGAGCAGCTGGGATTACAGGTGTGTGCCACCACACCCAGCTAATTTGTGTATTTTTAGTAGAGATAGGGTTTCACCCTATTGGCCAGGGTGGTCTCCATCTCTTGACCTTGTGATCCACCCACCTCAGCCTCCCAAAGTGCTGGGATTGCAGGCATGAGCCACCATGCCTGGCCCCCAAACTGCCTTTCTAAGAGCAGACCCTTCTCCACCGAGACACGTGCACTTGGGCACACTGAACACTTTGCAGGGTATAATGGTACCTCTCCTTTGAGAAGGTTCACTGTAGCATGCCCTGTGGGGCCTGCTCCCCTACCATTCCATACCTTACTCTTTACACTCTAGTATGTGTCTCTGTGCCTTTCAGGTGCTCTTCCCTCTGGCTGTAACACCCTTCTTGCTTTTCCCCAATGGATTAACTCTTCTTTGTTGTTCAAACTCAGGCTGGGCCCCCTCTTTTGTAAAAAGATTTTGCTGTATCTGAGACTTGCACTTTGAGAAACATATTAAGTTTGGTGTTTCCCGTTTCACCATGTCTTGAAAAGCACGTAAGGATGGACAGAGTGTGATAGAGAAGGAGGGGAGACAGGCTGGGAAATACAGCTAGTTCGATTGGTGCATCTGTTTCTATTTATGTATATATTTTGAGTGGGATTGCTAAACCAGATAATCAGTTCTCCAAAGGTTACAACTGTTTCCGACAAACCTTTTCTGGTAAAGAAATATTTAGAGTGAGAAGAATAAATATGCAATATTCCCTCCTGTAGTCCAGGGTGGCACCCCAGACCTGGTGTGCAGATTCCAGGCCCATCTCTTTGATTTGCTTCTAACAGCAACATGAACTTCATGTTTATCCCGGTTCTTTTCCTGTCTGCCTCTGGGAGGTAGTTTTCTCCTGGGCATGTGACTGAGGCTTGGCACTTGGCGGATCCTCTCCGTAAACAGCAGGGACAATCTCACCTTTCTGTTTATGGGCTTAATACCTATTCTTTCACCCTATCTTGTAAAGAGGAGAAAAGGATCTCCGCTTTTACACACAAGTGTGTGGAATGTACCAGCATCCACTGATCATGCACCTCAATTTCAGTTAGGTGGCTTTGACACAGGTGCCCTTTCCTTGGGAAGGCTGGGAGTTTATATCTGGGAGTCGGGAAAAAAATGAATCTTCAAGCTTGTCCAGGCAATGTTATTAGGTTATTTATTTTTAAAAAGTATTTATGTCTGATTATAATAGGGCTACCTATTTATTACAGCAAATTTGGAACTTATACAAAAATAATAAAGAACAAACAAAAATTATCCATCGTCTTACTGTCTATAAATAATCACTATTACTGTTTTGGTAGTTAGTCTCCCATGGTTTTTTTCTTTTTTGCTGCCCATATATTTTAGTGGGGATTATTTGATACATCTTATTTTATAAGCTGTGTCTTCATTTGACAATTACCATGAACACTTTCCCATATCATTAAAAGTTCTTTCACATTTCCAACATCAGTTTAAACCCTGCATAATATTAAACTGAAGTCTTATATTATTCAGGTGTTTGTTGGGCATCAATGATTTCTTTTTAGGTATTTATAGCTTAAGCTCATAGAAGGGCTTCGGAGCAACATCGATGCATTTTCTATAATTGCATGTAAATGTTACGTGCATGTAACTTTTTTTTTTTTTTTTTTTTTTTGAGACGGAGTCTCACTGTGCCACCCAGGCTGGAGTACACTGGCGTGATCTCAGCTCACTGCAACCTCTGCTTCCTGGGTTCAAGGGAGTCTCCTGCCTCATCTTCCCAAGTAACTGGGATTACAAGCATGTGCCACCATATCTGGCTAATTTTTATATTTTTTGTATTTTTAGTAGAGACAGGGTTTCATCATGTTGGACATGCTGGTCTCGAACTTGATCTTGGACTTTCCAGCCTCCAGAATTGTGAGAAATCAATGTCTGTTGTGTATAAGTCACCTGGTCTGTGATATTTTGCTCTGGCAGCCTGAATGGACGATGACATAGAACATACTTAACAATTATTAATTATCATTATTAGGTATAATGTTCTCAGGTCTCTTTTGCTCTTGAGTTTTAGTTCAAATTCTGAGAATCACACAGCCTTCTAGGCCAGAAAAGGTCTTAATCATCTTGTAGCCCAATTCTTTGTTCTACAGATGAGAAAACTGAGGTGACAGTAGTAATGTGACTTGCTCACAGGGGTATTACTACTACCTGGTTCAGATGGTTATTTTGAGGACCAAATGTTATTTGTGAAAGTGCTATTTTAAACGTTTACACATTTATCCAATGTTAATTAATTGTACATTGTCTATATGGCCCACGAAAAATCAAACTCAAATAGAAGGAACACTCAGTGAACTGGGTCTTCTTAAGCCTTTGCTTCCCTGAGGAACTCTGGTGTAGTGTCTTGCATACAGCTGTAACCTAGTAGGTTTTTGATGAAGACAAGAATGTGACTAGTGGGTAAAGCCCAAAACAACAGACCAGAGTGGAGAATCTTGTTTGTCTGTTTCAATTCCCTAGGTTTTGTTCATTTCTAAGTCCTAACATATAGCATAAAATTTCAGGGAATGAGCAAATGAATGCTATGTACTTGGAGGAAATAAAGTGAAATAATTTTCATCCTCAGGCATTTTAAGTACAAACCAGTCAGGCCTGTTAGCTGATAGGTGCGTAGACTGATACCACAGTCTATGCACCTACCTGAATAATCCTGCTGCACAGGTGACCCTCCTGAGAGGAGGCCACCTGCTCTTCTCCAGATGAGCCTTATAGCCGCTGCATATGCCGCTCATATATTTTCTTTCCCTCACTGCCTTTTGATATGTAACAACCACTTCTACTTCTGACTCACTTTCCTGAGTTTGGCCTCCAGCTTTTGTCTGTGTGGTTCTCAGAGCTTTAAAAATAAAAACAAATGTGTTTTGAACAGGTGACTGTGACTCTTGAGCTGCTGTGAAAGACATGTTCCCAGCAACCACACTTATTTTGATCTGTTTGTTTAAAAAAAGAAAATCTCCAGTATCCTATTGAAACACGATTCCAAATTCTGGCTTTTACAGTTGGTTCACTTTGGCAGTCTTTTAAAGCCATAAGTAAGTAAGAATGCCTTCCTGAGGCATCCCTGCCCACCTTAGTCTTGGTGAGCAGGAATATAACATATTGTTAAGAGTACAGGTTCAAATCCCAGCTTTGCTACTTGTTAGCTGTATGATCTTAAGAAAGCAATTTAAAATTTTTCTGTGCCCCAGTTTCCCATCTATAAAATGGAAATGATGACAGAACCTCTCAGGGTTGAAATGAAGAATAAATGTATCCCAATATTTTAAACCAGTACTTGCCTCAAGTCATTCTGTATTAGGCATCATTATTATGAATTCTGGTGGTACTACTGGCTGTGCTCAGAGTCACAGATGATTAGACATGGTCCAGTATTTTTGCCTCATTTTCTAGATGAAGAAACTGAGCCACAGAGAGGTAAAAGGATGGGCCCAAATTCAGTCAGCTGGCAATAACAGATGGAAAGAGGCAAGTCCAGATTTTAAACTCTCCATTTCATCTCTAAGCCAAGGACAGGTATTTGCTGCTCCTTTCCATTAGCGCTTCATATGCCTTTGATGGGTTTCTCCATTCTCCTCATCACATCCTTAAAGCTAGAATCTGTGGGTTATATCCTTTTTTATTTGTATTCCTTTCTGTGCCCAGGACAGTGCTGTAGACCAGAAGTTGGCATTTAATCATTAGCTGCTTAATTACTCAAGCGTGGGGCTGTGGAAATTGAAACTGTTGCTAAGGTAGAGAATATTGGTGATGTTGGGTGTTTATACGGTTAATGGTAATAACCTTAGATCTTATGTTAATAACTTTGAGCCATTTCTAACCATTTTAACTGTAAGCAATGGAGTGGGCAGGTATATAAATGGGTAGTACTTAAGCCAAAGCTGGATATAAATTTAGCAGAGATGTTAGGGAAAGAACACTAAAATAAAAAACTTTGTTCCCACTAGACCAGTGGTTCTCAAACGTTAGCATGCATCAGAATCACCTGGAAGCCTTGTTAAAATACAGACTGCTGGGTTCCACCATTGAGTTTCTGATTCAGAAGGTGGGTGGGGGGCAAGAATTTACCCTTTCAACAAATTCCCTGGTGATGGTGGTGGTCTGGAGACTACGCTTTGAGAACCATTGTTCTAATGTCTTTGCCAAATCTGAGAATCTGTGATCCTTAATAATCCTTCATTCCTTGGGAGTAAATAGGGTCTTGTTATCTGCTATGTTCTCAGCATTTGGCACAATATCTGATCCATAAAAGGCATAATAGACTGAAAATGTCACCCAAAGACATCAGGTCCTAATCACCGCAACCTGTAAATGTTTTTTCATTTGGAAAAAAGGTCTTTGCAGATGTGATTAAATCAAGGATCTTGAGATGAGGGCATAATCCTGGGTTGTCTGGGTGGATCTGAAATGCTATCACAGGGTTTTTATAAAGAGACATTACGTGCGCGCGTGTGCGCGTGCACACACACACATACACACACACACACACACACACGAGAAGGCAATGTGAAGACAGGCAGAGATGGGCGTGATGTGGCCATAAGCCAAGGAATGTTGGCATTGGCAGCCGCCAGAAGCCTGAAGCAGCAAGGAACAGAGTCTTCCCTTGAGCCTCTAGAGGGAGAATAGCTCTGCTAATACCTTTGTTTTAGCCTAGTAAAATGGAGTTTGGACTCCTGGCCTCTAGAACTGCAAGAGAATAAATTTCTGTTGTTTTAAGCCACCAATTATCAGGTAATTTGTTACACCGACCATAAGAAATGAGGATAGTAGATAGTAAACATCAATGAAATGAACAGGGGAGTGAGATATAGGCATTATGATGTCCATTTAACGGATACATAAACTGAGGGCTTGATGCCTCAGATCCAAATGTGCAGTGTATGTTTACTGAAGGGAGGCTCAAGTCTGTCACCTCCCTCAGTTTCCTTTCTACTAGCCTAACTGCACAATGAAATCAGACTCCCTAAGGATGGGGCCTGTGCTTCACTCTTATTTCAGAAGTTCACCAACCAGGATTGAAAACTGCCTAGACCAGTCTATTTCATAGAAGCTGGCTGATCCTCAGTATGACGGTTGAGAGCTTAAATGCACTCCAGAGGCTTTAGAGTTTGCAAAGTACTCCTATCAGATCTAACCCCACACCAGCTGTCTGAGGCAGGCAGGGTGGGTGCCATCGTTTTCCAGATGAATATCCAGATGAATAATGAGTCCTGGGAAAAATTAGCTATCTTGGAGCAGCCCATCCTCCACCCAGACGTAGCCCTCTGACTCTGTATCCAGAGGCTCTTGTGCTACACGGCAGTTCTTGCCCTCAGCAGTGATGTGTGATTGTGTGCACCTAATGACTATTCAGGTAAATTCATTGTCAGCCTTGAAACTTTGGACACTGGAAACATGAACATTTTACACATTGAATCACTTTAAACTTATTGTGGGAGAAGAGGTAGGTAAGATTTGAGGCCAGGGAGCCTTGGGCACATTTCTTCAGAGAGAGTTTAAATTCATCCCAAACTAGTTCCTGGGGCATTTTGCATCTGACTCTTGGGCTAGGCTTGGGTGACAGTGATTCCAAACGCATGCTAGAGTGTTCATATCAGTAAATGAAGGATCTCCCTTTGGGATAACTAGATCTGCAGTGCCATTTTGCTTGTGTGGAGATCCAGGCAACTGGCTCGCTCTCTTTTTTTTTTTTTTAAATGAATAATCAGAGAAAAGCACTTGAGGACACATTTCAGTGACTTTGGGTCAGTGGATTTTTAGGTGAATCAACAATACCCTTACCCGCTCCCAACTCCAGATGGACATATAATCATAGCTTCATAAATGCGACCATGAAAGTTTAGATGAAGGCACAGGGAAAGGAGGCTGGAGCCTCTGGTGTGGGTGTTTTGTAAGATACCCCCAGCAGGGGCCAGAAGTCTGTTTACTCTCTCCTGCTTGGCCCAGCTGCCAGCTCTGATGATTCACTCTGCCAATTGGATATTACCTAGTGATTTTTATGGAGTTAATTCTAAAGGAAATTTGAGGAGGAGATCGCTTCCTCTATTTTAATTAGACTTCTGAGACTGTTTGCCTCAAACGCAACTGCAGCACCGCACATCTGTAGCAGGCTGGCTGCTGGAACAGCAATAAGGCACCATGAATTTTAACTATCTGGAGAGGGTTATTTGAAGAGCCAGGTCATGATAGCTGCCGCCTGAGCGTGTGTGTGAGCACAGGCACGCAAACACGCATACACACGCATACACACGGTGTACCTCATACAGATGTTTGAACAGTCCCTGGGGAACACACATTTTCTATTGTAATAAAGGAAAACACAGTCCTCAGCTGTAACCTAGGAGACATGGGATCCCATCAGAATTGGAATCTTTAACCGCATCTTGGCTGCTTGCAGGACCGGCCCAGAAGGGGTTTTTCTAGCACAGGCTTCACATTGCCTTGTAGTTCCCGGTGGCAGCCGCTACGGAGGAGACAGCTGCCTGCTGTTCGCTCACACATCAATCCCTGGGGAGAAATAAGAGCTAAGTGGTTGTTACAAAGGGGTGATGGGTTTGACTCCCATAGCTAGTCACAGGAACATTCCTGCCTCTTCCAGACCACACTTTCTCATCCCAAGACACCTTTCTGCCGGTAATCTCTGTGCATGTTTTGGAATCACAGGGCTGGAAGTAGACTCAAGGGGCCACCTACCTGTTTCCACACTGCTTGTCACTTCCTCATCCAAGCGGGCCCAACCCAGGAGAGCTGTCCATCCCCGTCACCCCCTGGGAAGGGCATAAATATTGTTATCTCCATTTAATAACGTGGTGCTAGAGCAAGGTAGAGAATATTTGTTCCAGGAGAAATGACAGCGGTTTTCAGCCTAGTGACTAGGAGGTGATTTAAACCCCCTCATCTGGATTTGTTTAACACACTTCAGTTTTATTATTCGGTTTTCATACGGGAAGTTAATGAATAACGCAATCTGGCTCTACAACTATACAACCAAACAAGGCACCCTGGCTGGGAGGCTCACTCTCAGGACAAGTGGACGTTGATTTACACAATAGCAGCATTCCTGGGAAATTGTCTATAAATCAGAATTTTGAAATAAAAGAGCCTTTAGAGGAATATAAGGCATATAGTACATCAGTCTGTTTTATTTATTTATTTATTTTTAAAGAAAAGCCAAGATCCATTTTGGAACACGAATAATTTTCCCCTAATAGATTTTTAAAATAAATTTGTTGAGATAGAGTATTCCTCAATAAAACTCTGTATTAAGCATGGCTCAGATGGCTGGTGTGGCCCTTGTAGCAGGTGTTGCCTGGGAGTTGAGTGAATCCTGGAATGTTTGGGCTGGGAGACCTGGGCAGAGGGACCCACCTTCACCCTTCCCAGATGAATAACTGGAGCATACCACTGCTCTGGGACACAAAGGAACAAAAGAATTCACAGCTGTAACTCACCCTGAGGGCCCAATTCCAGCCCAGTCTTGTCACCGCCTCCCTTTTGGCAAATTACTTCTTGAATCTGGGCTTCTTTCTTTAAGGAGAGGTGTAGTTGGAGCTCCAATTTACCTACCAGGAATAGATGGAGAGAGAGCTCAGTGTTTGAAGTCCTTTAGAGAAATGGACTATCTCACGTGCGAAGAGGATTTCTAAAGTCACTGGTCATGTTCTGCTCCCAAACCAGAGTCAGAGTATGATGACTGGCCTGGATCAGATGGATTTTATGGAAAGAATCCCACTCTGTCTATGCTGCTTGGGGCAACTGGCTAGCCAGTGGGGTAGAAGGTAGTGCAGATAATTAGCAATTTGCTTTAAAGTTCTCATGTTTCCTATTATCAAGCATAATAGGGGACTCTTGTGATTTATTCTTTCTATTAACATATTATTAATATTTGTTCCCATTGTATTTAATTCCCTCCTGCATTTTATTCTGACTGGGTGATGAGAGGGGGCAGATAGATGGATGAATTAAGCTGGATTCATCTAGGACTCTGTGGTACTCAAGAATTGTTGGTTCTCCTTCAGCACCAAACATCACTTATAGGGTAGTATTATCATTTACTTTTTTCTAATTATTTCCAGATACAACCTTGTAAATGCTCCGAACACAATGTGTGAGGTCTTTAAAATTGGAAAGGGGCTTGTTTTCAGAGCTGAGTAGGGTGGGTTTGAATCCTGGTGCCAAACAGAGTCTGTATGGTCCCAGGTAATTTACTTTTTTGAACCTCAGTTTCTTCATCTGTAAAATAACTTAATAGCAATAACCCTGCAGGATTCTTGTGAGGATTAATTTACAAAGAATGGAATATGCAGAGTTTAGTGCCTGGTACATGGTGGGCGCTCTCCCTTCTACTCTGGATGCTCTAATTTTATCATTACCAAACCAGGAGAAACTGAGGCACAGAGCATTAAAATAACTTTCCCAAGGCAAAGCCAGCTGTCAGAACTTCAGATTCTTTGGAACCTGTGGTCTTTTGTTGTCCAGGTATTGTCAGAATTGGGGTAATTTAGGCTGATACAGGATCCATCAAGCCAACTGGCACGTCAGATCCACCTAGTTTTTCCCTGGCTCCTTCCTATCTTTCAGGTGGGATTTCTGCTCTCTATCAGGGCACTTCCTGCACAGATCGAGGGTCTACCAGGAAGTAAAGAAGGAAACTGACATTTTTTTTTCTCATTTATTTTATTGCATTTTAGGTTTTGGGGTACATGTGAAGAACATGCAAGATTGTTGCATAGGTACACACGTGGCAGTGTGATTTGCTGTCTTCCTCCCCATCACCTACATCTGGCATCTCTCCCCATGCTGTCTCTCCCCAACTCCCCACCCCCCACTGTCCCTTCCCTGTTTCCCCCCAACTGACCCCAGTGTGTAGTGCTCCCTTCCCTGTGTCCATGTTCTCACTCATAGGCAGGTGTTGAACAATGAGAACACATGGACACAGGGAAGGGAGCACTACACACTGGGGTCAGTTGGGGGGAAACAGGGAAGGGAC